>NC_090924.1:1421856622-1422156622 GCF_040938575.1 Ambystoma mexicanum
TGGGAAACAGCAGTGGAAGGTTACTTCACACACACACAAGCGGTGGAATAGGAGCATGTCATATAAAAAAGCAACATGTACAGTGTGGGCAACAGCAGCGGAAGCTTTCTTTATGCACACGGAAAAGGTGCATCGTGAGCATGTCCTATGGACGAGCAGCAGGTGCAGTGTGTGCGACAGCAGTGGAAGCTTTCTTCATACACACAGAAAAGGTGCATCACGAGCATGTCCTATGGACAAGCAACAGGTGCAGTGTGGGAAACAGCAGTGGAAGCCATCTTCATACACACCGAAAAGGTGCATCACGAGCATGTCCTAAGGACAAGCAGCAGGTGCAGTGTGGGCAACAGCAGTGGAAGCATTCTGAGCAACAGAAGTGGAATCTGTCTCCATGCACACAGAAAAGGTGCATCACGAGCATGTCCTATGGACAAGCAGCAGGTGCATTTTGGGCAACAGTAGTGGAAGCTTTCTTCATACACAGAAAAAAGGTGCATCACGAGCATGTCCTATGGACAAGCACCAGGTGCAGTGTGGGCAACAGCAGTGGAAGCTTTCTTCATACTCACAGAAAAGGTGCATCACGAGCATGTCCTATGGACAAGCAACAGGTGCAGTGTGGGCAACAGCAGTGGAAGCATTCTGGGCAACAGCAGTGGAAGCTTTCTTCATGCACACAGAAATGGTGCATCACGAGCATGTCCTATGGACAAGCAACAGGTGCAGTGTGGGTAACAGCAGTGGAAGCTATCTTCATACTCACAGAAAAGGTGCATCACAAGCATGTCCTATGTACAAGCAACAGATGTTGTGTGGGCAACAGCAGTGGAAGCTTTCTTTATACACACAGAAAAGGTGCATCATGAGCATGTCCTATGGACAAGCAACAGGTGCAGTGTGGGCCACAGCAGTGGAAGCTTTCTTCATACACAGAGAAAAGGTGCATCACGAGCATGTCCTGAGGACAAGCAGCAGGTGCAGTGTGGGCAACAGCAGTGGAAGCTTTCTTCATTAACAAAGAAAAGGTGCATCACAAGCATGTCCTTTGGAAAAGCAACAGGTGCAGTGTGGGAGACAGCAGTGGAAGCTTTCTTCCTACACACAGAAAAGGTGCATCACGAGCATGTACTATGGACAAGCAACAGGTGCAGTGTGGGCAACAGCAGTGGAAGCATTCTGGGCAACAGCAGTGGAATCTTTCTTCATGCACACAGAAAAGGTGCATCACGAGCATGTCCTATGGACAAGCAACAGGTGCAGTGTGGGCAACAGCAGTCGAAGCTATCTTCATACACACAGAAAAGGTGCATCACGAGCATGTCCTATGGACAAGCAATAGGTGCTGTGTGGGCAACAGCAGCGGAAGCTTTCTTTATACACACAGAAAAGGTGCATCACAAGCATGTCCTATGGACAAGCAACAGGTGCAGTGTGGGCCACAGCAGTGGAAGCTTTGTTCATACACACAGAAAGGTGCATCACGAGCATGTCCTAAGGACAAGCAGCAGGTGCAGTGTGGGCAACAGCAGAGGAAGCTTTCTTCATACACACAGAAAAGGTGCATCACGAGCATGTCTGATGGACACGCAGCAGGTGCAGTGTGGCCAACAGCAGTGGAAGCTTTCCTTATGCACACAGAAAAGGTGCATCATGTGCATGTCCTATGGACAAGCAACAGGTGCAGTGTGGGCCACAGTAGTGGAAGCTTTCTTCATACACACTGCAAAGGTGTATCACGAGCATGTCCTAAGGACAAGCAGCAGCTTCAGTGTGGGCAACAGCAGAGGAAGCTTTCTTCATACACAGAGAAAAGGTGCATCACAAGCATGTCCTATGGACAAGCAGCAGGTGCATTGTGGGCCACAGCAGCGGAATCTTTCTGGGCAACAGCAGTGGAAGCTTTCTTCATACACACAGTAAAGGTTGAATACGAGCATCTCATATGAACAAGCAACATGTACAGTGTGGGCAACAGTGGTGGAAGCTTTCTTCCTACACACAGAAAAGGTGCATCACGAGCATGTCCTAAGGACAAGCAGCAGGTGCATTGTGGGCCACAGCAGTGGAAGCTTTCTTCATACACAGAGAAAAGGTGCATCACAAGCATGTCCTATGGACAAGCGGCAGGTGCCGTGTGGGCAACAGCAGTGGAAGCTTTCCTCATGCACACAGAAAAGGTGCATCACATGCATATCCTAAAGACAAGCGGCAGGTTCAGTGTGGGCAACAGCAGAGGAAGCTTTCTGGGAAACAGCAGTGGAAGCTTTCTTCACACACACAGAAACGGTGGAATACGAGCATGTCATATGAACAAGCAACATGTACAGTGTTGGCAACAGTGGTGGAAGCTTTCTTCCTACACACAGAAAAGGTTCATCACGAGCATGTCCTAAGGACAAGCAGCAGGTGCAGTGTGGACAACAGCAGTGGAAGCTTTCTTCATACACAAAGAAAAGGTGCATCACAAGCATGTCCTATGGACAAGCAGCAGGTGCATTGTGGGCCACAGCAGCAGAAGCTTTCTTCATACACAGAGAAAAGGTGCATCACGAGCATGTACTATGGACAAGCAGCAGGTGCAGTGTGGCCAACAGCGGTGGAAGCTTTCTTCATACACACAGAAAAGGTGCATCACGAGCATGTCCTAATGACAGCAACAGCTGCAGTGTCGCAACAGCATTTGAAGCTTTCCTCATGCACACAGAAAAGGTGCATCATATGCATATCCTAAGGACAAGCAGCAGGTTCAGTGTGGGCAACAGCAGAGGAAGCTTTCTGGGCAACAGCAGTGGAAGCTTTCCTCATGCACACAGACAAGGTGCATTGAAAGCATGTCCTATGGACAAGCAGCAGGCGCAGTGTGGGCAACAGCAGTGGAAGCTTTCCTCATGCACACAGAAAAGGTGCATCACGTGCATATCCTAAGGACAAGCAGCAGCTTCAGTGTGGGCAAAAGCAGAGGAAGCTTTCTGGGAAGCAGCATTGGAAGCTTTCTTCATACACACAGAAACAGTGGAATACAAGCATGTCATATGAACAAGCAACATATACAGTGTGGGCAACAGCGGTGGAAGCTTTCTTCCTACAAACAGAAAAGGTGCATCACGAGCATGTCCGATGGACACGCAGCAGGTGCAGTGTAGGCAACAGCAGTGCAAGATTTCTTTATACACACAGAAAAGGTGCATCACGAGCATGTCCTATGAACAAGCAGCAGGTGCAGTGTCACAACAGCATTGGAAGCTTTCCTCATGCACACAGAAAAGGTGCATCACATGCATATCCTAAGGAAAAGCAGCAGGTTCAGTGTGGGCAACAGCAGAGGAAGCTTTCTGGGAAACAGCAGTGGAAGGTTACTTCACACACACACAAACGATGGAATACGAGCATGTCATATGAACAAGCAACATATACAGTGTGGGCAACAGCAGCGGAAGCTTTCTTTATGCACACGGAAAAGGTGCATCGTGAGCATGTCCTATGGACAAGCAGCAGGTGCAGTGTGTGCGACAGCAGTGGAAGCTTTCTTCATACACACAGAAAAGGTGCATCACGAGCATGTCCTATGGACAAGCAACAGGTGCAGTGTGGGAAATAGCAGTGGAAGCTATCTTCATACACACCGAAAAGGTGCATCACGAGCATGTCCTAAGGACAAGCAGCAGGTGCAGTGTGGGCAACAGCAGTGGAAGCATTCTGAGCAACAGAAGTGGAATCTGTCTCCATGCACACAGAAAAGGTGCATCACGAGCATGTCCTATGGACAAGCAGCAGGTGCATTTTGCGCAACAGCAGTGGAAGCTTTCTTCATACACACAAAAAAGGTGCATCACGAGCATGTCCTATGGACAAGCACCAGGTGCAGTGTGGGCAACAGCAGTGGAAGCTTTCTTCATACACACAGAAAAGGTGCATCATGAGCATGTCCTATGGACATGCAGCAGGTGCAGTGTGGGCAACAGCGGTGGACGCTTTCTTCATACACACAGAAAAGGTGCATCACGAGCATGTCCTATGGACAAGCAACAGCTGCAGTATGGGCAACAGCAGCGGAAGCTTTCTTCATACACAGAAAAAAGGTGCATCACGAGCATGTCCTACGGACAAGCAGCAGGTGCAGTGTTGCAACAGCATTTGAAGCTTTCCTCATGCACACAGAAAAGGTGCATCACATGCATATCCTAAGGACAAGCAGCAGGTTCAGTGTGGGCAACAGCAGAGGAAGCTTTCTGGGCAACAGCAGTGGAAGCTTTCCTCATGCACACAGACAAGGTGCATTGAAAGCATGTCCTATGGACAAGCAGCAGGTGCAGTGTATGCAACAGCAGTGGAAGCTTTCTTCTTACACACAGAAAAGGTGCATCACGAGCATGTCCTATGGAAAAGCAGCAGATGCAGTGTGGGCAACAGCAGTGGAAGCTTTCCTCATGCACACAGAAAAGGTGCATCACGTGCATATCCTAAGGACAAGCAGCAGCTTCAGTGTGGGCAAAAGCAGAGGAAGCTTTCTGGGAAGCAGCATTGAAAGCTTTCTTCATACACACAGAAACGGTGGAATACAAGCATGTCGTATGAACAAGCAACATATACAGTGTGGGCAACAGCGGTGGAAGCTTTCTTCCTACAAACAGAAAAGGTGCATCACGAGCATGTCCGATGGACACGCAGCAGGTGCAGTGTAGGCAACAGCAGTGCAAGCTTTCTTTATACACACAGAAAAGGTGCATCACGAGCATGTCCTATGAACAAGCAGCAGGTGCAGTGTCACAACAGCATTGGAAGCTTTCCTCATGCACACAGAAAAGGTGCATCACATGCATATCCTAAGGACAAGCAGCAGGTTCAGTGTGGGCAACAGCAGAGGAAGCTTTCTGGGAAACAGCAGTGGAAGGTTACTTCACACACACACAAACGGTGGAATACGAGCATGTCATATAAAAAAGCAACATGTACAGTGTGGGCAACAGCAGCGGAAGCTTTCTTTATGCACACGGAAAAGGTGCACCGTGAGCATGTCCTATGGACGAGCAGCAGGTGCAGTGTGTGCGACAGCAGTGGAAGCTTTCTTCATACACACAGAAAAGGTGCATCACGAGCATGTCCTATGGACAAGCAACAGGTGCAGTGTGGGAAACAGCAGTGGAAGCCATCTTCATACACACCGAAAAGGTGCATCACGAGCATGTCCTAAGGACAAGCAGCAGGTGCAGTGTTGGCAACAGCAGTGGAAGCATTCTGAGAAACAGAAGTGGAATCTGTCTCCATGCACACAGAAAAGGTGCATCACGAGCATGTCCTATGGACAAGCAGCAGGTGCATTTTGGGCAACAGCAGTGGAAGCTTTCTTCATACACACAAAAAAGGTCCATCACGAGTATGTCCTATGGACAAGCACCAGGTGCAGTGTGGGCAACAGCAGTGGAAGCTTTCTTCATACTCACAGAAAAGGTGCATCACGAGCATGTCCTATGGACAAGCAACAGGTGCAGTGTGGGCAACAGCAGTGGAAGCATTCTGGGCAACAGCAGTGGAAGCTTTCTTCATGCACACAGAAATGGTGCATCAAGAGCATGTCCTATAGACAAGCAACAGGTGCAGTGTGGGTAACAGCAGTGGAAGCTATCTTCATACTCACAGAAAAGGTGCATCACGAGCATGTCCTAGGTACAAGCAACAGATGTTGGGTGGGCAACAGCAGTGGAAGCTTTCTTTATACACACAGAAAAGGTGCATCACGAGCATGTCCTATGGACAAGCAACATATACAGTGTGGGCAACAGCGGTGGAAGCTTTCTTCCTACAAACAGAAAAGGTGCATCACGAGCATGTCCGATGGACACGCAGCAGGTGCAGTGTAGGCAACAGCAGTGCAAGCTTTCTTTATACACACAGAAAAGGTGCATCACGAGCATGTCCTATGAACAAGCAGCAGGTGCAGTGTCACAACAGCATTGGAAGCTTTCCTCATGCACACAGAAAAGGTGCATCAGATGCATATCCTAAGGACAAGCAGCAGGTTCAGTGTGGGCAACAGCAGAGGAAGTTTTCTGGGAAACAGCAGTGGAAGGTTACTTCACACACACACAAGCGGTGGAATACGAGCATGTCATATAAAAAAGCAACATGTACAGTGTGGGCAACAGCAGCGGAAGCTTTCTTTATGCACACGGAAAAGGTGCATCGTGAGCATGTCCTATGGACGAGCAGCAGGTGCAGTGTGTGCGACAGCAGTGGAAGCTTTCTTCATACACACAGAAAAGGTGCATCACGAGCATGTCCTATGGACAAGCAACAGGTGCAGTGTGGGAAACAGCAGTGGAAGCCATCTTCATACACACCGAAAAGGTGCATCACGAGCATGTCCTAAGGACAAGCAGCAGGTGCAGTGTGGGCAACAGCAGTGGAAGCATTCTGAGCAACAGAAGTGGAATCTGTCTCCATGCACACAGAAAAGGTGCATCACGAGCATGTCCTATGGACAAGCAGCAGGTGCATTTTGGGCAACAGCAGTGGAAGCTTTCTTCATACACAGAAAAAAGGTGCATCACGAGCATGTCCTATGGACAAGCACCAGGTGCAGTGTGGGCAACAGCAGTGGAAGCTTTCTTCATACTCACAGAAAAGGTGCATCACGAGCATGTCCTATGGACAAGCAACAGGTGCAGTGTGGGCAACAGCAGTGGAAGCATTCTGGGCAACAGCAGTGGAAGCTTTCTTCATGCACACAGAAATGGTGCATCACGAGCATGTCCTATGGACAAGCAACAGGTGCAGTGTGGGTAACAGCAGTGGAAGCTATCTTCATACTCACAGAAAAGGTGCATCACAAGCATGTCCTATGGACAAGCAACATATACAGTGTGGGCAACAGCGGTGGAAGCTTTCTTCCTACAAACAGAAAAGGTGCATCACGAGCATGTCCGATGGACACGCAGCAGGTGCAGTGTAGGCAACAGCAGTGCAAGCTTTCTTTATACACACAGAAAAGGTGCATCACGAGCATGTCCTATGAACAAGCAGCAGGTGCAGTGTCACAACAGCATTGGAAGCTTTCCTCATGCACACAGAAAAGGTGCATCACATGCATATCCTAAGGACAAGCAGCAGGTTCAGTGTGGGCAACAGCAGAGGAAGTTTTCTGGGAAACAGCAGTGGAAGGTTACTTCACA
Source organism: Ambystoma mexicanum (assembly GCF_040938575.1). Taxonomy (NCBI): domain Eukaryota; kingdom Metazoa; phylum Chordata; class Amphibia; order Caudata; family Ambystomatidae; genus Ambystoma; species Ambystoma mexicanum. Next base: position 1,421,863,792 of record NC_090924.1, read on the forward strand.
CACACACAAGCGGTGGAATACGAGCATGTCATATAAAAAAGCAACATGTACAGTGTGGGCAACAGCAGCGGAAGCTTTCTTTATGCACACGGAAAAGGTGCATCGTGAGCATGTCCTATGGACGAGCAGCAGGTGCAGTGTGTGCGACAGCAGTGGAAGCTTTCTTCATACACACAGAAAAGGTGCATCACGAGCATGTCCTAAGGACAAGCAGCAGGTGCAGTGTGGGCAACAGCAGTGGAAGCATTCTGAGCAACAGAAGTGGAATCTGTCTCCATGCACACAGAAAAGGTGCATCACGAGCATGTCCTATGGACAAGCAGCAGGTGCATTTTGGGCAACAGCAGTGGAAGCTTTCTTCATACACAGAAAAAAGGTGCATCACGAGCATGTCCTATGGACAAGCACCAGGTGCAGTGTGGGCAACAGCAGTGGAAGCTTTCTTCATACTCACAGAAAAGGTGCATCACGAGCATGTCCTATGGACAAGCAACAGGTGCAGTGTGGGCAACAGCAGTGGAAGCATTCTGGGCAACAGCAGTGGAAGCTTTCTTCATGCACACAGAAATGGTGCATCACGAGCATGTCCTATGGACAAGCAACAGGTGCAGTGTGGGTAACAGCAGTGGAAGCTATCTTCATACTCACAGAAAAGGTGCATCACAAGCATGTCCTAGGTACAAGCAACAGATGTTGTGTGGGCAACAGCAGTGGAAGCTTTCTTTATACACACAGAAAAGGTGCATCACGAGCATGTCCTATGGACAAGCAACAGGTGCAGTGTGGGCCACAGCGGTGGAAGCTTTCTTCCTACAAACAGAAAAGGTGCATCACGAGCATGTCCGATGGACACGCGGCAGGTGCAGTGTAGGCAACAGCAGTGGAAGCTTTCTTCATACACACAGAAACGGTGGAATACAAGCATGTCGTATGAACAAGCAACATATACAGTGTGGGCAACAGCGGTGGAAGCTTTCTTCCTACAAACAGAAAAGGTGCATCACGAGCATGTCCGATGGACACGCGGCAGGTGCAGTGTAGGCAACAGCAGTGCAAGCTTTCTTTATACACACAGAAAAGGTGCATCACGAGCATGTCCTATGAACAAGCAGCAGGTGCAGTGTCACAACAGCATTGGAAGCTTTCCTCATGCACACAGAAAAGGTGCATCACATGCATATCCTAAGGACAAGCAGCAGGTTCAGTGTGGGCAACAGCAGAGGAAGCTTTCTGGGAAACAGCAGTGGAAGGTTACTTCACACACACACAAACGGTGGAATACGAGCATGTCATATAAAAAAGCAACATGTACAGTGTGGGCAACAGCAGCGGAAGCTTTCTTTATGCACACGGAAAAGGTGCACCGTGAGCATGTCCTATGGACGAGCAGCAGGTGCAGTGTGTGCGACAGCAGTGGAAGCTTTCTTCATACACACAGAAAAGGTGCATCACGAGCATGTCCTATGGACAAGCAACAGGTGCAGTGTGGGAAACAGCAGTGGAAGCCATCTTCATACACACCGAAAAGGTGCATCACGAGCATGTCCTATGGACAAGCAACAGGTGCAGTGTGGGCAACAGCAGTGGAAGCATTCTGGGCAACAGCAGTGGAAGCTTTCTTCATGCACACAGAAATGGTGCATCAAGAGCATGTCCTATGGACAAGCAACAGGTGCAGTGTGGGCAACAGCAGTGGAAGCATTCTGGGCAACAGCAGTGGAAGCTTTCTTCATACACACAAAAAAGGTCCATCACGAGTATGTCCTATGGACAAGCACCAGGTGCAGTGTGGGCAACAGCAGTGGAAGCTTTCTTCATACTCACAGAAAAGGTGCATCACGAGCATGTCCTATGGACAAGCAACAGGTGCAGTGTGGGCAACAGCAGTGGAAGCATTCTGGGCAACAGCAGTGGAAGCTTTCTTCATGCACACAGAAATGGTGCATCAAGAGCATGTCCTATAGACAAGCAACAGGTGCAGTGTGGGTAACAGCAGTGGAAGCTATCTTCATACTCACAGAAAAGGTGCATCACGAGCATGTCCTAGGTACAAGCAACAGATGTTGGGTGGGCAACAGCAGTGGAAGCTTTCTTTATACACACAGAAAAGGTGCATCACGAGCATGTCCTATGGACAAGCAACATATACAGTGTGGGCAACAGCGGTGGAAGCTTTCTTCCTACAAACAGAAAAGGTGCATCACGAGCATGTCCGATGGACACGCAGCAGGTGCAGTGTAGGCAACAGCAGTGCAAGCTTTCTTTATACACACAGAAAAGGTGCATCACGAGCATGTCCTATGAACAAGCAGCAGGTGCAGTGTCACAACAGCATTGGAAGCTTTCCTCATGCACACAGAAAAGGTGCATCACATGCATATCCTAAGGACAAGCAGCAGGTTCAGTGTGGGCAACAGCAGAGGAAGTTTTCTGGGAAACAGCAGTGGAAGGTTACTTCACACACACACAAGCGGTGGAATACGAGCATGTCATATAAAAAAGCAACATGTACAGTGTGGGCAACAGCAGCGGAAGCTTTCTTTATGCACACGGAAAAGGTGCATCGTGAGCATGTCCTATGGACGAGCAGCAGGTGCAGTGTGTGCGACAGCAGTGGAAGCTTTCTTCATACACACAGAAAAGGTGCATCACGAGCATGTCCTATGGACAAGCAACAGGTGCAGTGTGGGAAACAGCAGTGGAAACTATCTTCATACTCACAGAAAAGGTGCATCACGAGCATGTCCTAGGTACAAGCAACAGATGTTGGGTGGGCAACAGCAGTGGAAGCTTTCTTTATACACACAGAAAAGGTGCATCACGAGCATGTCCTATGGACAAGCAACATATACAGTGTGGGCAACAGCGGTGGAAGCTTTCTTCCTACAAACAGAAAAGGTGCATCACGAGCATGTCCGATGGACACGCAGCAGGTGCAGTGTAGGCAACAGCAGTGCAAGCTTTCTTTATACACACAGAAAAGGTGCATCACGAGCATGTCCTATGAACAAGCAGCAGGTGCAGTGTCACAACAGCATTGGAAGCTTTCCTCATGCACACAGAAAAGGTGCATCACATGCATATCCTAAGGACAAGCAGCAGGTTCAGTGTGGGCAACAGCAGAGGAAGTTTTCTGGGAAACAGCAGTGGAAGGTTACTTCACACACACACAAGCGGTGGAATACGAGCATGTCATATAAAAAAGCAACATGTACAGTGTGGGCAACAGCAGCGGAAGCTTTCTTTATGCACACGGAAAAGGTGCATCGTGAGCATGTCCTATGGACGAGCAGCAGGTGCAGTGTGTGCGACAGCAGTGGAAGCTTTCTTCATACACACAGAAAAGGTGCATCACGAGCATGTCCTATGGACAAGCAACAGGTGCAGTGTGGGAAACAGCAGTGGAAGCCATCTTCATACACACCGAAAAGGTGCATCACGAGCATGTCCTAAGGACAAGCAGCAGGTGCAGTGTGGGCAACAGCAGTGGAAGCATTCTGAGCAACAGAAGTGGAATCTGTCTCCATGCACACAGAAAAGGTGCATCACGAGCATGTCCTATGGACAAGCAGCAGGTGCATTTTGGGCAACAGCAGTGGAAGCTTTCTTCATACACAGAAAAAAGGTGCATCACGAGCATGTCCTATGGACAAGCACCAGGTGCAGTGTGGGCAACAGCAGTGGAAGCTTTCTTCATACTCACAGAAAAGGTGCATCACGAGCATGTCCTATGGACAAGCAACAGGTGCAGTGTGGGCAACAGCAGTGGAAGCATTCTGGGCAACAGCAGTGGAAGCTTTCTTCATGCACACAGAAATGGTGCATCACGAGCATGTCCTATGGACAAGCAACAGGTGCAGTGTGGGTAACAGCAGTGGAAGCTATCTTCATACTCACAGAAAAGGTGCATCACAAGCATGTCCTATGGACAAGCAACATATACAGTGTGGGCAACAGCGGTGGAAGCTTTCTTCCTACAAACAGAAAAGGTGCATCACGAGCATGTCCGATGGACACGCAGCAGGTGCAGTGTAGGCAACAGCAGTGCAAGCTTTCTTTATACACACAGAAAAGGTGCATCACGAGCATGTCCTATGAACAAGCAGCAGGTGCAGTGTCACAACAGCATTGGAAGCTTTCCTCATGCACACAGAAAAGGTGCATCACATGCATATCCTAAGGACAAGCAGCAGGTTCAGTGTGGGCAACAGCAGAGGAAGTTTTCTGGGAAACAGCAGTGGAAGGTTACTTCACACACACACAAGCGGTGGAATACGAGCATGTCATATAAAAAAGCAACATGTACAGTGTGGGCAACAGCAGCGGAAGCTTTCTTTATGCACACGGAAAAGGTGCATCGTGAGCATGTCCTATGGACGAGCAGCAAGTGCAGTGTGTGCGACAGCAGTGGAAGCTTTCTTCATACACACAGAAAAGGTGCATCACGAGCATGTCCTAAGGACAAGCAGCAGGTGCAGTGTGGGCAACAGCAGTGGAAGCATTCTGAGCAACAGAAGTGGAATCTGTCTCCATGCACACAGAAAAGGTGCATCACGAGCATGTCCTATGGACAAGCAGCAGGTGCATTTTGGGCAACAGCAGTGGAAGCTTTCTTCATACACAGAAAAAAGGTGCATCACGAGCATGTCCTATGGACAAGCACCAGGTGCAGTGTGGGCAACAGCAGTGGAAGCTTTCTTCATACTCACAGAAAAGGTGCATCACGAGCATGTCCTATGGACAAGCAATAGGTGCAGTGTGGACAACAGCAGTGGAAGCATTCTGGGCAACAGCAGTGGAAGCTTTCTTCATGCACACAGAAATGGTGCATCACGAGCATGTCCTATGGACAAGCAACAGGTGCAGTGTGGGTAACAGCAGTGGAAGCTATCTTCATACTCACAGAAAAGGTGCATCACAAGCATGTCCTAGGTACAAGCAACAGATGTTGTGTGGGCAACAGCAGTGGAAGCTTTCTTTATACACACAGAAAAGGTGCATCACGAGCATGTCCTATGGACAAGCAACAGGTGCAGTGTGGGCCACAGCGGTGGAAGCTTTCTTCCTACAAACAGAAAAGGTGCATCACGAGCATGTCCGATGGACACGCGGCAGGTGCAGTGTAGGCAACAGCAGTGGAAGCTTTCTTCATACACACAGAAACGGTGGAATACAAGCATGTCGTATGAACAAGCAACATATACAGTGTGGGCAACAGCGGTGGAAGCTTTCTTCCTACAAACAGAAAAGGTGCATCACGAGCATGTCCGATGGACACGCAGCAGGTGCAGTGTAGGCAACAGCAGTGCAAGCTTTCTTTGTACACACAGAAAAGGTGCATCACGAGCATGTCCTATGAACAAGCAGCAGGAGCAGTGTCACAACAGCATTGGAAGCTTTCCTCATGCACACAGAAAAGGTGCATCACATGCATATCCTAAGGACAAGCAGCAGGTTCAGTGTGGGCAACAGCAGAGGAAGTTTTCTGGGAAACAGCAGTGGAAGGTTACTTCACACACACACAAGCGGTGGAATACGAGCATGTCATATAAAAAAGCAACATGTACAGTGTGGGCAACAGCAGCGGAAGCTTTCTTTATGCACACGGAAAAGGTGCATCGTGAGCATGTCCTATGGACGAGCAGCAGGTGCAGTGTGTGCGACAGCAGTGGAAGCTTTCTTCATACACACAGAAAAGGTGCATCACGAGCATGTCCTATGGACAAGCAACAGGTGCAGTGTGGGAAACAGCAGTGGAAGCCATCTTCATACACACCGAAAAGGTGCATCACGAGCATGTCCTAAGGACAAGCAGCAGGTGCAGTGTGGGCAACAGCAGTGGAAGCATTCTGAGCAACAGAAGTGGAATCTGTCTCCATGCACACAGAAAAGGTGCATCACGAGCATGTCCTATGGACAAGCAGCAGGTGCATTTTGGGCAACAGCAGTGGAAGCTTTCTTCATACACAGAAAAAAGGTGCATCACGAGCATGTCCTATGGACAAGCACCAGGTGCAGTGTGGGCAACAGCAGTGGAAGCTTTCTTCATACTCACAGAAAAGGTGCATCACGAGCATGTCCTATGGACAAGCAACAGGTGCAGTGTGGGCAACAGCAGTGGAAGCATTCTGGGCAACAGCAGTGGAAGCTTTCTTCATGCACACAGAAATGGTGCATCACGAGCATGTCCTATGGACAAGCAACAGGTGCAGTGTGGGTAACAGCAGTGGAAGCTATCTTCATACTCACAGAAAAGGTGCATCACAAGCATGTCCTATGGACAAGCAACATATACAGTGTGGGCAACAGCGGTGGAAGCTTTCTTCCTACAAACAGAAAAGGTGCATCACGAGCATGTCCTATGGACAAGCAACAGGTGCAGTGTGGGCCACAGCAGTGGAAGCTTTCTTCATACACAGAGAAAAGGTGCATCACGAGCATGTCCTGAGGACAAGCAGCAGGTGCAGTGTGGGCAACAGCAGTGGAAGCTTTCTTCATTAACAAAGAAAAGGTGCATCACAAGCATGTCCTTTGGAAAAGCAACAGGTGCAGTGTGGGAGACAGCAGTGGAAGCTTTCTTCCTACACACAGAAAAGGTGCATCACGAGCATGCACTATGGACAAGCAACAGGTGCAGTGTGGGCAACAGCAGTGGAAGCATTCTGGGCAACAGCAGTGGAATCTTTCTTCATGCACACAGAAAAGGTGCATCACGAGCATGTCCTATGGACAAGCAACAGGTGCAGTGTGGGCAACAGCAGTCGAAGCTATCTTCATACACACAGAAAAGGTGCATCACGAGCATGTCCTATGGACAAGCAATAGGTGCTGTGTGGGCAACAGCAGCGGAAGCTTTCTTTATACACACAGACAAGGTGCATCACAAGCATGTCCTATGGACAAGCAACAGGTGCAGTGTGGGCCACAGCAGTGGAAGCTTTGTTCATACACACAGAAAGGTGCATCACGAGCATGTCCTAAGGACAAGCAGCAGGTGCAGTGTGGGCAACAGCAGAGGAAGCTTTCTTCATACACACAGAAAAGGTGCATCACGAGCATGTCTGATGGACAGGCAGCAGGTGCAGTGTGGCCAACAGCAGTGGAAGCTTTCCTCATGCACACAGAAACGGTGCATCATGTGCATGTCCTATGGACAAGCAACAGGTGCAGTGTGGGCCACAGTAGTGGAAGCTTTCTTCATACACACTGCAAAGGTGTATCACGAGCATGTCCTAAGGACATGCAGCAGCTTCAGTGTGGGCAACAGCAGAGGAAGCTTTCTTCATACACAGAGAAAAGGTGCATCACAAGCATGTCCTATGGACAAGCAGCAGGTGCATTGTGGGCCACAGCAGCGGAATCTTTCTGGGCAACAGCAGTGGAAGCTTTCTTCATACACACAGTAAAGGTGGAATACGAGCATCTCATATGAACAAGCAACATGTACAGTGTGGGCAACAGTGGTGGAAGCTTTCTTCCTACACACAGAAAAGGTGCATCACGAGCATGTCCTAAGGACAAGCAGCAGGTGCATTGTGGGCCACAGCAGTGGAAGCTTTCTTCATACACAGAGAAAAGGTGCATCACAAGCATGTCCTATGGACAAGCGGCAGGTGCCGTGTGGGCAACAGCAGTGGAAGCTTTCCTCATGCACACAGAAAAGGTGCATCACATGCATATCCTAAAGACAAGCAGCAGGTTCAGTGTGGGCAACAGCAGAGGAAGCTTTCTGGGAAACAGCAGTGGAAGCTTTCTTCACACACACAGAAACGGTGGAATACGAGCATGTCATATGAACAAGCAACATGTACAGTGTTGGCAACAGTGGTGGAAGCTTTCTTCCTACACACAGAAAAGGTTCATCACGAGCATGTCCTAAGGACAAGCAGCAGGTGCAGTGTGGACAACAGCAGTGGAAGCTTTCTTCATACACAAAGAAAAGGTGCATCACAAGCATGTCCTATGGACAAGCAGCAGGTGCATTGTGGGCCACAGCAGCAGAAGCTTTCTTCATACACAGAGAAAAGGTGCATCACGAGCATGTACTATGGACAAGCAGCAGGTGCAGTGTGGCCAACAGCGGTGGAAGCGTTCTTCATACACACAGAAAAGGTGCATCACGAGCATGTCCTAATGACAGCAACAGCTGCAGTGTCGCAACAGCATTTGAAGCTTTCCTCATGCACACAGAAAAGGTGCATCATATGCATATCCTAAGGACAAGCAGCAGGTTCAGTGTGGGCAACAGCAGAGGAAGCTTTCTGGGCAACAGCAGTGGAAGCTTTCCTCATGCACACAGACAAGGTGCATTGAAAGCATGTCCTATGGACAAGCAGCAGGCGCAGTGTGGGCAACAGCAGTGGAAGCTTTCCTCATGCACACAGAAAAGGTGCATCACGTGCATATCCTAAGGACAAGCAGCAGCTTCAGTGTGGGCAAAAGCAGAGGAAGCTTTCTGGGAAGCAGCATTGGAAGCTTTCTTCATACACACAGAATCAGTGGAATACAAGCATGTCATATGAACAAGCAACATATACAGTGTGGGCAACAGCGGTGGAAGCTTTCTTCCTACAAACAGAAAAGGTGCATCACGAGCATGTCCGATGGACACGCAGCAGGTGCAGTGTAGGCAACAGCAGTGCAAGATTTCTTTATACACACAGAAAAGGTGCATCACGAGCATGTCCTATGAACAAGCAGCAGGTGCAGTGTCACAACAGCATTGGAAGCTTTCCTCATGCACACAGAAAAGGTGCATCACATGCATATCCTAAGGAAAAGCAGCAGGTTCAGTGTGGGCAACAGCAGAGGAAGCTTTCTGGGAAACAGCAGTGGAAGGTTACTTCACACACAAACAAACGATGGAATACGAGCATGTCATATGAACAAGCAACATATACAGTGTGGGCAACAGCAGCGGAAGCTTTCTTTATGCACACGGAAAAGGTGCATCGTGAGCATGTCCTATGGACAAGCAGCAGGTGCAGTGTGTGCGACAGCAGTGGAAGCTTTCTTCATACACACAGAAAAGGTGCATCACGAGCATGTCCTATGGACAAGCAACAGGTGCAGTGTGGGAAATAGCAGTGGAAGCTATCTTCATACACACCGAAAAGGTGCATCACGAGCATGTCCTAAGGACAAGCAGCAGGTGCAGTGTGGGCAACAGCAGTGGAAGCATTCTGAGCAACAGAAGTGGAATCTGTCTCCATGCACACAGAAAAGGTGCATCACGAGCATGTCCTATGGACAAGCAGCAGGTGCATTTTGCGCAACAGCAGTGGAAGCTTTCTTCATACACACAAAAAAGGTGCATCACGAGCATGTCCTATGGACAAGCACCAGGTGCAGTGTGGGCAACAGCAGTGGAAGCTTTCTTCATACACACAGAAAAGGTGCATCATGAGCATGTCCTATGGACATGCAGCAGGTGCAGTGTGGGCAACAGCGGTGGACGCTTTCTTCATACACACAGAAAAGGTGCATCACGAGCATGTCCTATGGACAAGCAACAGCTGCAGTATGGGCAACAGCAGCGGAAGCTTTCTTCATACACAGAAAAAAGGTGCATCACGAGCATGTCCTACGGACAAGCAGCAGGTGCAGTGTTGCAACAGCATTTGAAGCTTTCCTCATGCACACAGAAAAGGTGCATCACATGCATATCCTAAGGACAAGCAGCAGGTTCAGTGTGGGCAACAGCAGAGGAAGCTTTCTGGGCAACAGCAGTGGAAGCTTTCCTCATGCACACAGACAAGGTGCATTGAAAGCATGTCCTATGGACAAGCAGCAGGTGCAGTGTATGCAACAGCAGTGGAAGCTTTCTTCTTACACACAGAAAAGGTGCATCACGAGCATGTCCTATGGAAAAGCAGCAGATGCAGTGTGGGCAACAGCAGTGGAAGCTTTCCTCATGCACACAGAAAAGGTGCATCACGTGCATATCCTAAGGACAAGCAGCAGCTTCAGTGTGGGCAAAAGCAGAGGAAGCTTTCTGGGAAGCAGCATTGAAAGCTTTCTTCATACACACAGAAACGGTGGAATACAAGCATGTCGTATGAACAAGCAACATATACAGTGTGGGCAACAGCGGTGGAAGCTTTCTTCCTACAAACAGAAAAGGTGCATCACGAGCATGTCCGATGGACACGCAGCAGGTGCAGTGTAGGCAACAGCAGTGCAAGCTTTCTTTATACACACAGAAAAGGTGCATCACGAGCATGTCCTATGAACAAGCAGCAGGTGCAGTGTCACAACAGCATTGGAAGCTTTCCTCATGCACACAGAAAAGGTGCATCACATGCATATCCTAAGGACAAGCAGCAGGTTCAGTGTGGGCAACAGCAGAGGAAGCTTTCTGGGAAACAGCAGTGGAAGGTTACTTCACACACACACAAACGGTGGAATACGAGCATGTCATATAAAAAAGCGACATGTACAGTGTGGGCAACAGCAGCGGAAGCTTTCTTTATGCACACGGAAAAGGTGCACCGTGAGCATGTCCTATGGACGAGCAGCAGGTGCAGTGTGTGCGACAGCAGTGGAAGCTTTCTTCATACACACAGAAAAGGTGCATCACGAGCATGTCCTATGGACAAGCAACAGGTGCAGTGTGGGAAACAGCAGTGGAAGCCATCTTCATACACACCGAAAAGGTGCATCACGAGCATGTCCTAAGGACAAGCAGCAGGTGCAGTGTTGGCAACAGCAGTGGAAGCATTCTGAGAAACAGAAGTGGAATCTGTCTCCATGCACACAGAAAAGGTGCATCACGAGCATGTCCTATGGACAAGCAGCAGGTGCATTTTGGGCAACAGCAGTGGAAGCTTTCTTCATACACACAAAAAAGGTCCATCACGAGTATGTCCTATGGACAAGCACCAGGTGCAGTGTGGGCAACAGCAGTGGAAGCTTTCTTCATACTCACAGAAAAGGTGCATCACGAGCATGTCCTATGGACAAGCAACAGGTGCAGTGTGGGCAACAGCAGTGGAAGCATTCTGGGCAACAGCAGTGGAAGCTTTCTTCATGCACACAGAAATGGTGCATCACGAGCATGTCCTATGGACAAGCAACAGGTGCAGTGTGGGTAACAGCAGTGGAAGCTATCTTCATACTCACAGAAAAGGTGCATCACAAGCATGTCCTATGAACAAGCAACATATACAGTGTGGGCAACAGCGGTGGAAGCTTTCTTCCTACAAACAGAAAAGGTGCATCACGAGCATGTCCGATGGACACGCAGCAGGTGCAGTGTAGGCAACAGCAGTGCAAGCTTTCTTTATACACACAGAAAAGGTGCATCACGAGCATGTCCTATGAACAAGCAGCAGGTGCAGTGTCACAACAGCATTGGAAGCTTTCCTCATGCACACAGAAAAGGTGCATCACATGCATATCCTAAGGACAAGCAGCAGGTTCAGTGTGGGCAACAGCAGAGGAAGTTTTCTGGGAAACAGCAGTGGAAGGTTACTTCACACACACACAAGCGGTGGAATACGAGCATGTCATATAAAAAAGCAACATGTACAGTGTGGGCAACAGCAGCGGAAGCTTTCTTTATGCACACGGAAAAGGTGCATCGTGAGCATGTCCTATGGACGAGCAGCAGGTGCAGTGTGTGCGACAGCAGTGGAAGCTTTCTTCATACACACAGAAAAGGTGCATCACGAGCATGTCCTAAGGACAAGCAGCAGGTGCAGTGTGGGCAACAGCAGTGGAAGCATTCTGAGCAACAGAAGTGGAATCTGTCTCCATGCACACAGAAAAGGTGCATCACGAGCATGTCCTATGGACAAGCAGCAGGTGCATTTTGGGCAACAGCAGTGGAAGCTTTCTTCATACACAGAAAAAAGGTGCATCACGAGCATGTCCTATGGACAAGCACCAGGTGCAGTGTGGGCAACAGCAGTGGAAGCTTTCTTCATACTCACAGAAAAGGTGCATCACGAGCATGTCCTATGGACAAGCAATAGGTGCAGTGTGGACAACAGCAGTGGAAGCATTCTGGGCAACAGCAGTGGAAGCTTTCTTCATGCACACAGAAATGGTGCATCACGAGCATGTCCTATGGACAAGCAACAGGTGCAGTGTGGGTAACAGCAGTGGAAGCTATCTTCATACTCACAGAAAAGGTGCATCACAAGCATGTCCTAGGTACAAGCAACAGATGTTGTGTGGGCAACAGCAGTGGAAGCTTTCTTTATACACACAGAAAAGGTGCATCACGAGCATGTCCTATGGACAAGCAACAGGTGCAGTGTGGGCCACAGCGGTGGAAGCTTTCTTCCTACAAACAGAAAAGGTGCATCACGAGCATGTCCGATGGACACGCGGCAGGTGCAGTGTAGGCAACAGCAGTGGAAGCTTTCTTCATACACACAGAAACGGTGGAATACAAGCATGTCGTATGAACAAGCAACATATACAGTGTGGGCAACAGCGGTGGAAGCTTTCTTCCTACAAACAGAAAAGGTGCATCACGAGCATGTCCGATGGACACGCAGCAGGTGCAGTGTAGGCAACAGCAGTGCAAGCTTTCTTTGTACACACAGAAAAGGTGCATCACGAGCATGTCCTATGAACAAGCAGCAGGAGCAGTGTCACAACAGCATTGGAAGCTTTCCTCATGCACACAGAAAAGGTGCATCACATGCATATCCTAAGGACAAGCAGCAGGTTCAGTGTGGGCAACAGCAGAGGAAGTTTTCTGGGAAACAGCAGTGGAAGGTTACTTCACACACACACAAGCGGTGGAATACGAGCATGTCATATAAAAAAGCAACATGTACAGTGTGGGCAACAGCAGCGGAAGCTTTCTTTATGCACACGGAAAAGGTGCATCGTGAGCATGTCCTATGGACGAGCAGCAGGTGCAGTGTGTGCGACAGCAGTGGAAGCTTTCTTCATACACACAGAAAAGGTGCATCACGAGCATGTCCTATGGACAAGCAACAGGTGCAGTGTGGGAAACAGCAGTGGAAGCCATCTTCATACACACCGAAAAGGTGCATCACGAGCATGTCCTAAGGACAAGCAGCAGGTGCAGTGTGGGCAACAGCAGTGGAAGCATTCTGAGCAACAGAAGTGGAATCTGTCTCCATGCACACAGAAAAGGTGCATCACGAGCATGTCCTATGGACAAGCAGCAGGTGCATTTTGGGCAACAGCAGTGGAAGCTTTCTTCATACACAGAAAAAAGGTGCATCACGAGCATGTCCTATGGACAAGCACCAGGTGCAGTGTGGGCAACAGCAGTGGAAGCTTTCTTCATACTCACAGAAAAGGTGCATCACGAGCATGTCCTATGGACAAGCAACAGGTGCAGTGTGGGCAACAGCAGTGGAAGCATTCTGGGCAACAGCAGTGGAAGCTTTCTTCATGCACACAGAAATGGTGCATCACGAGCATGTCCTATGGACAAGCAACAGGTGCAGTGTGGGTAACAGCAGTGGAAGCTATCTTCATACTCACAGAAAAGGTGCATCACAAGCATGTCCTATGGACAAGCAACATATACAGTGTGGGCAACAGCGGTGGAAGCTTTCTTCCTACAAACAGAAAAGGTGCATCACGAGCATGTCCTATGGACAAGCAACAGGTGCAGTGTGGGCCACAGCAGTGGAAGCTTTCTTCATACACAGAGAAAAGGTGCATCACGAGCATGTCCTGAGGACAAGCAGCAGGTGCAGTGTGGGCAACAGCAGTGGAAGCTTTCTTCATTAACAAAGAAAAGGTGCATCACAAGCATGTCCTTTGGAAAAGCAACAGGTGCAGTGTGGGAGACAGCAGTGGAAGCTTTCTTCCTACACACAGAAAAGGTGCATCACGAGCATGCACTATGGACAAGCAACAGGTGCAGTGTGGGCAACAGCAGTGGAAGCATTCTGGGCAACAGCAGTGGAATCTTTCTTCATGCACACAGAAAAGGTGCATCACGAGCATGTCCTATGGACAAGCAACAGGTGCAGTGTGGGCAACAGCAGTCGAAGCTATCTTCATACACACAGAAAAGGTGCATCACGAGCATGTCCTATGGACAAGCAATAGGTGCTGTGTGGGCAACAGCAGCGGAAGCTTTCTTTATACACACAGACAAGGTGCATCACAAGCATGTCCTATGGACAAGCAACAGGTGCAGTGTGGGCCACAGCAGTGGAAGCTTTGTTCATACACACAGAAAGGTGCATCACGAGCATGTCCTAAGGACAAGCAGCAGGTGCAGTGTGGGCAACAGCAGAGGAAGCTTTCTTCATACACACAGAAAAGGTGCATCACGAGCATGTCTGATGGACAGGCAGCAGGTGCAGTGTGGCCAACAGCAGTGGAAGCTTTCCTCATGCACACAGAAACGGTGCATCATGTGCATGTCCTATGGACAAGCAACAGGTGCAGTGTGGGCCACAGTAGTGGAAGCTTTCTTCATACACACTGCAAAGGTGTATCACGAGCATGTCCTAAGGACATGCAGCAGCTTCAGTGTGGGCAACAGCAGAGGAAGCTTTCTTCATACACAGAGAAAAGGTGCATCACAAGCATGTCCTATGGACAAGCAGCAGGTGCATTGTGGGCCACAGCAGCGGAATCTTTCTGGGCAACAGCAGTGGAAGCTTTCTTCATACACACAGTAAAGGTGGAATACGAGCATCTCATATGAACAAGCAACATGTACAGTGTGGGCAACAGTGGTGGAAGCTTTCTTCCTACACACAGAAAAGGTGCATCACGAGCATGTCCTAAGGACAAGCAGCAGGTGCATTGTGGGCCACAGCAGTGGAAGCTTTCTTCATACACAGAGAAAAGGTGCATCACAAGCATGTCCTATGGACAAGCGGCAGGTGCCGTGTGGGCAACAGCAGTGGAAGCTTTCCTCATGCACACAGAAAAGGTGCATCACATGCATATCCTAAAGACAAGCAGCAGGTTCAGTGTGGGCAACAGCAGAGGAAGCTTTCTGGGAAACAGCAGTGGAAGCTTTCTTCACACACACAGAAACGGTGGAATACGAGCATGTCATATGAACAAGCAACATGTACAGTGTTGGCAACAGTGGTGGAAGCTTTCTTCCTACACACAGAAAAGGTTCATCACGAGCATGTCCTAAGGACAAGCAGCAGGTGCAGTGTGGACAACAGCAGTGGAAGCTTTCTTCATACACAAAGAAAAGGTGCATCACAAGCATGTCCTATGGACAAGCAGCAGGTGCATTGTGGGCCACAGCAGCAGAAGCTTTCTTCATACACAGAGAAAAGGTGCATCACGAGCATGTACTATGGACAAGCAGCAGGTGCAGTGTGGCCAACAGCGGTGGAAGCTTTCTTCATACACACAGAAAAGGTGCATCACGAGCATGTCCTAATGACAGCAACAGCTGCAGTGTCGCAACAGCATTTGAAGCTTTCCTCATGCACACAGAAAAGGTGCATCATATGCATATCCTAAGGACAAGCAGCAGGTTCAGTGTGGGCAACAGCAGAGGAAGCTTTCTGGGCAACAGCAGTGGAAGCTTTCCTCATGCACACAGACAAGGTGCATTGAAAGCATGTCCTATGGACAAGCAGCAGGCGCAGTGTGGGCAACAGCAGTGGAAGCTTTCCTCATGCACACAGAAAAGGTGCATCACGTGCATATCCTAAGGACAAGCAGCAGCTTCAGTGTGGGCAAAAGCAGAGGAAGCTTTCTGGGAAGCAGCATTGGAAACTTTCTTCATACACACAGAATCAGTGGAATACAAGCATGTCATATGAACAAGCAACATATACAGTGTGGGCAACAGCGGTGGAAGCTTTCTTCCTACAAACAGAAAAGGTGCATCACGAGCATGTCCGATGGACACGCAGCAGGTGCAGTGTAGGCAACAGCAGTGCAAGATTTCTTTATACACACAGAAAAGGTGCATCACGAGCATGTCCTATGAACAAGCAGCAGGTGCAGTGTCACAACAGCATTGGAAGCTTTCCTCATGCACACAGAAAAGGTGCATCACATGCATATCCTAAGGAAAAGCAGCAGGTTCAGTGTGGGCAACAGCAGAGGAAGCTTTCTGGGAAACAGCAGTGGAAGGTTACTTCACACACAAACAAACGATGGAATACGAGCATGTCATATGAACAAGCAACATATACAGTGTGGGCAACAGCAGCGGAAGCTTTCTTTATGCACACGGAAAAGGTGCATCGTGAGCATGTCCTATGGACAAGCAGCAGGTGCAGTGTGTGCGACAGCAGTGGAAGCTTTCTTCATACACACAGAAAAGGTGCATCACGAGCATGTCCTATGGACAAGCAACAGGTGCAGTGTGGGAAATAGCAGTGGAAGCTATCTTCATACACACCGAAAAGGTGCATCACGAGCATGTCCTAAGGACAAGCAGCAGGTGCAGTGTGGGCAACAGCAGTGGAAGCATTCTGAGCAACAGAAGTGGAATCTGTCTCCATGCACACAGAAAAGGTGCATCACGAGCATGTCCTATGGACAAGCAGTAGGTGCATTTTGCGCAACAGCAGTGGAAGCTTTCTTCATACACACAAAAAAGGTGCATCACGAGCATGTCCTATGGACATGCAGCAGGTGCAGTGTGGGCAACAGCAGTGGAAGCTTTCTTCATACACACAGAAAAGCTGCATCATGAGCATGTCCTATGGACATGCAGCAGGTGCAGTGTGGGCAACAGCGGTGGACGCTTTCTTCATACACACAGAAAAGGTGCATCACGAGCATGTCCTATGGACAAGCAACAGCTGCAGTATGGGCAACAGCAGCGGAAGCTTTCTTCATACACAGAAAAAAGGTGCATCACGAGCATGTCCTACGGACAAGCAGCAGGTGCAGTGTTGCAACAGCATTTGAAGCTTTCCTCATGCACACAGAAAAGGTGCATCACAT
Organism: Ambystoma mexicanum; assembly: GCF_040938575.1. Classification (NCBI taxonomy): domain Eukaryota; kingdom Metazoa; phylum Chordata; class Amphibia; order Caudata; family Ambystomatidae; genus Ambystoma; species Ambystoma mexicanum. The sequence continues at coordinate 1,421,880,676 of NC_090924.1, forward strand.
GCATATCCTAAGGACAAGCAGCAGGTTCAGTGTGGGCAACAGCAGAGGAAGCTTTCTGGGCAACAGCAGTGGAAGCTTTCCTCATGCACACAGACAAGGTGCATTGAAAGCATGTCCTATGGACAAGCAGCAGGTGCAGTGTATGCAACAGCAGTGGAAGCTTTCTTCTTACAGACAGAAAAGGTGCATCACGAGCATGTCCTATGGAAAAGCAGCAGATGCAGTGTGGGCAACAGCAGTGGAAGCTTTCCTCATGCACACAGAAAAGGTGCATCACGTGCATATCCTAAGGACAAGCAGCAGCTTCAGTGTGGGCAAAAGCAGAGGAAGCTTTCTGGGAAGCAGCATTGAAAGCTTTCTTCATACACACAGAAACGGTGGAATACAAGCATGTCGTATGAACAAGCAACATATACAGTGTGGGCAACAGCGGTGGAAGCTTTCTTCCTACAAACAGAAAAGGTGCATCACGAGCATGTCCGATGGACACGCAGCAGGTGCAGTGTAGGCAACAGCAGTGCAAGCTTTCTTTATACACACAGAAAAGGTGCATCACGAGCATGTCCTATGAACAAGCAGCAGGTGCAGTGTCACAACAGCATTGGAAGCTTTCCTCATGCACACAGAAAAGGTGCATCACATGCATATCCTAAGGACAAGCAGCAGGTTCAGTGTGGGCAACAGCAGAGGAAGCTTTCTGGGAAACAGCAGTGGAAGGTTACTTCACACACACACAAACGGTGGAATACGAGCATGTCATATAAAAAAGCGACATGTACAGTGTGGGCAACAGCAGCGGAAGCTTTCTTTATGCACACGGAAAAGGTGCACCATGAGCATGTCCTATGGACGAGCAGCAGGTGCAGTGTGTGCGACAGCAGTGGAAGCTTTCTTCATACACACAGAAAAGGTGCATCACGAGCATGTCCTATGGACAAGCAACAGGTGCAGTGTGGGAAACAGCAGTGGAAGCCATCTTCATACACACCGAAAAGGTGCATCACGAGCATGTCCTAAGGACAAGCAGCAGGTGCAGTGTTGGCAACAGCAGTGGAAGCATTCTGAGAAACAGAAGTGGAATCTGTCTCCATGCACACAGAAAAGGTGCATCACGAGCATGTCCTATGGACAAGCAGCAGGTGCATTTTGGGCAACAGCAGTGGAAGCTTTCTTCATACACACAAAAAAGGTCCATCACGAGTATGTCCTATGGACAAGCACCAGGTGCAGTGTGGGCAACAGCAGTGGAAGCTTTCTTCATACTCACAGAAAAGGTGCATCACGAGCATGTCCTATGGACAAGCAACAGGTGCAGTGTGGGCAACAGCAGTGGAAGCATTCTGGGCAACAGCAGTGGAAGCTTTCTTCATGCACACAGAAATGGTGCATCAAGAGCATGTCCTATAGACAAGCAACAGGTGCAGTGTGGGTAACAGCAGTGGAAGCTATCTTCATACTCACAGAAAAGGTGCATCACGAGCATGTCCTAGGTACAAGCAACAGATGTTGGGTGGGCAACAGCAGTGGAAGCTTTCTTTATACACACAGAAAAGGTGCATCACGAGCATGTCCTATGGACAAGCAACATATACAGTGTGGGCAACAGCGGTGGAAGCTTTCTTCCTACAAACAGAAAAGGTGCATCACGAGCATGTCCGATGGACACGCAGCAGGTGCAGTGTAGGCAACAGCAGTGCAAGCTTTCTTTATACACACAGAAAAGGTGCATCACGAGCATGTCCTATGAACAAGCAGCAGGTGCAGTGTCACAACAGCATTGGAAGCTTTCCTCATGCACACAGAAAAGGTGCATCAGATGCATATCCTAAGGACAAGCAGCAGGTTCAGTGAGGGCAACAGCAGAGGAAGTTTTCTGGGAAACAGCAGTGGAAGGTTACTTCACACACACACAAGCGGTGGAATACGAGCATGTCATATAAAAAAGCAACATGTACAGTGTGGGCAACAGCAGCGGAAGCTTTCTTTATGCACACGGAAAAGGTGCATCGTGAGCATGTCCTATGGACGAGCAGCAGGTGCAGTGTGTGCGACAGCAGTGGAAGCTTTCTTCATACACACAGAAAAGGTGCATCACGAGCATGTCCTATGGACAAGCAACAGGTGCAGTGTGGGAAACAGCAGTGGAAGCCATCTTCATACACACCGAAAAGGTGCATCACGAGCATGTCCTAAGGACAAGCAGCAGGTGCAGTGTGGGCAACAGCAGTGGAAGCATTCTGAGCAACAGAAGTGGAATCTGTCTCCATGCACACAGAAAAGGTGCATCACGAGCATGTCCTATGGACAAGCAGCAGGTGCATTTTGGGCAACAGCAGTGGAAGCTTTCTTCATACACAGAAAAAAGGTGCATCACGAGCATGTCCTATGGACAAGCACCAGGTGCAGTGTGGGCAACAGCAGTGGAAGCTTTCTTCATACTCACAGAAAAGGTGCATCACGAGCATGTCCTATGGACAAGCAACAGGTGCAGTGTGGGCAACAGCAGTGGAAGCATTCTGGGCAACAGCAGTGGAAGCTTTCTTCATGCACACAGAAATGGTGCATCACGAGCATGTCCTATGGACAAGCAACAGGTGCAGTGTGGGTAACAGCAGTGGAAGCTATCTTCATACTCACAGAAAAGGTGCATCACAAGCATGTCCTATGGACAAGCAACATATACAGTGTGGGCAACAGCGGTGGAAGCTTTCTTCCTACAAACAGAAAAGGTGCATCACGAGCATGTCCGATGGACACGCAGCAGGTGCAGTGTAGGCAACAGCAGTGCAAGCTTTCTTTATACACACAGAAAAGGTGCATCACGAGCATGTCCTATGAACAAGCAGCAGGTGCAGTGTCACAACAGCATTGGAAGCTTTCCTCATGCACACAGAAAAGGTGCATCACATGCATATCCTAAGGACAAGCAGCAGGTTCAGTGTGGGCAACAGCAGAGGAAGTTTTCTGGGAAACAGCAGTGGAAGGTTACTTCACACACACACAAGCGGTGGAATACGAGCATGTCATATAAAAAAGCAACATGTACAGTGTGGGCAACAGCAGCGGAAGCTTTCTTTATGCACACGGAAAAGGTGCATCGTGAGCATGTCCTATGGACGAGCAGCAGGTGCAGTGTGTGCGACAGCAGTGGAAGCTTTCTTCATACACACAGAAAAGGTGCATCACGAGCATGTCCTAAGGACAAGCAGCAGGTGCAGTGTGGGCAACAGCAGTGGAAGCATTCTGAGCAACAGAAGTGGAATCTGTCTCCATGCACACAGAAAAGGTGCATCACGAGCATGTCCTATGGACAAGCAGCAGGTGCATTTTGGGCAACAGCAGTGGAAGCTTTCTTCATACACAGAAAAAAGGTGCATCACGAGCATGTCCTATGGACAAGCACCAGGTGCAGTGTGGGCAACAGCAGTGGAAGCTTTCTTCATACTCACAGAAAAGGTGCATCACGAGCATGTCCTATGGACAAGCAACAGGTGCAGTGTGGGCAACAGCAGTGGAAGCATTCTGGGCAACAGCAGTGGAAGCTTTCTTCATGCACACAGAAATGGTGCATCACGAGCATGTCCTATGGACAAGCAACAGGTGCAGTGTGGGTAACAGCAGTGGAAGCTATCTTCATACTCACAGAAAAGGTGCATCACAAGCATGTCCTAGGTACAAGCAACAGATGTTGTGTGGGCAACAGCAGTGGAAGCTTTCTTTATACACACAGAAAAGGTGCATCACGAGCATGTCCTATGGACAAGCAACAGGTGCAGTGTGGGCCACAGCGGTGGAAGCTTTCTTCCTACAAACAGAAAAGGTGCATCACGAGCATGTCCGATGGACACGCGGCAGGTGCAGTGTAGGCAACAGCAGTGGAAGCTTTCTTCATACACACAGAAACGGTGGAATACAAGCATGTCGTATGAACAAGCAACATATACAGTGTGGGCAACAGCGGTGGAAGCTTTCTTCCTACAAACAGAAAAGGTGCATCACGAGCATGTCCGATGGACACGCGGCAGGTGCAGTGTAGGCAACAGCAGTGCAAGCTTTCTTTATACACACAGAAAAGGTGCATCACGAGCATGTCCTATGAACAAGCAGCAGGTGCAGTGTCACAACAGCATTGGAAGCTTTCCTCATGCACACAGAAAAGGTGCATCACATGCATATCCTAAGGACAAGCAGCAGGTTCAGTGTGGGCAACAGCAGAGGAAGCTTTCTGGGAAACAGCAGTGGAAGGTTACTTCACACACACACAAACGGTGGAATACGAGCATGTCATATAAAAAAGCAACATGTACAGTGTGGGCAACAGCAGCGGAAGCTTTCTTTATGCACACGGAAAAGGTGCACCGTGAGCATGTCCTATGGACGAGCAGCAGGTGCAGTGTGTGCGACAGCAGTGGAAGCTTTCTTCATACACACAGAAAAGGTGCATCACGAGCATGTCCTATGGACAAGCAACAGGTGCAGTGTGGGAAACAGCAGTGGAAGCCATCTTCATACACACCGAAAAGGTGCATCACGAGCATGTCCTATGGACAAGCAACAGGTGCAGTGTGGGCAACAGCAGTGGAAGCATTCTGGGCAACAGCAGTGGAAGCTTTCTTCATGCACACAGAAATGGTGCATCAAGAGCATGTCCTATGGACAAGCAACAGGTGCAGTGTGGGCAACAGCAGTGGAAGCATTCTGGGCAACAGCAGTGGAAGCTTTCTTCATACACACAAAAAAGGTCCATCACGAGTATGTCCTATGGACAAGCACCAGGTGCAGTGTGGGCAACAGCAGTGGAAGCTTTCTTCATACTCACAGAAAAGGTGCATCACGAGCATGTCCTATGGACAAGCAACAGGTGCAGTGTGGGCAACAGCAGTGGAAGCATTCTGGGCAACAGCAGTGGTAGCTTTCTTCATGCACACAGAAATGGTGCATCAAGAGCATGTCCTATAGACAAGCAACAGGTGCAGTGTGGGTAACAGCAGTGGAAGCTATCTTCATACTCACAGAAAAGGTGCATCACGAGCATGTCCTAGGTACAAGCAACAGATGTTGGGTGGGCAACAGCAGTGGAAGCTTTCTTTATACACACAGAAAAGGTGCATCACGAGCATGTCCTATGGACAAGCAACATATACAGTGTGGGCAACAGCGGTGGAAGCTTTCTTCCTACAAACAGAAAAGGTGCATCACGAGCATGTCCGATGGACACGCAGCAGGTGCAGTGTAGGCAACAGCAGTGCAAGCTTTCTTTATACACACAGAAAAGGTGCATCACGAGCATGTCCTATGAACAAGCAGCAGGTGCAGTGTCACAACAGCATTGGAAGCTTTCCTCATGCACACAGAAAAGGTGCATCACATGCATATCCTAAGGACAAGCAGCAGGTTCAGTGTGGGCAACAGCAGAGGAAGTTTTCTGGGAAACAGCAGTGGAAGGTTACTTCACACACACACAAGTGGTGGAATACGAGCATGTCATATAAAAAAGCAACATGTACAGTGTGGGCAACAGCAGCGGAAGCTTTCTTTATGCACACGGAAAAGGTGCATCGTGAGCATGTCCTATGGACGAGCAGCAGGTGCAGTGTGTGCGACAGCAGTGGAAGCTTTCTTCATACACACAGAAAAGGTGCATCACGAGCATGTCCTATGGACAAGCAACAGGTGCAGTGTGGGAAACAGCAGTGGAAACTATCTTCATACTCACAGAAAAGGTGCATCACGAGCATGTCCTAGGTACAAGCAACAGATGTTGGGTGGGCAACAGCAGTGGAAGCTTTCTTTATACACACAGAAAAGGTGCATCACGAGCATGTCCTATGGACAAGCAACATATACAGTGTGGGCAACAGCGGTGGAAGCTTTCTTCCTACAAACAGAAAAGGTGCATCACGAGCATGTCCGATGGACACGCAGCAGGTGCAGTGTAGGCAACAGCAGTGCAAGCTTTCTTTATACACACAGAAAAGGTGCATCACGAGCATGTCCTATGAACAAGCAGCAGGTGCAGTGTCACAACAGCATTGGAAGCTTTCCTCATGCACACAGAAAAGGTGCATCAGATGCATATCCTAAGGACAAGCAGCAGGTTCAGTGTGGGCAACAGCAGAGGAAGTTTTCTGGGAAACAGCAGTGGAAGGTTACTTTACACACACACAAGCGGTGGAATACGAGCATGTCATATAAAAAAGCAACATGTACAGTGTGGGCAACAGCAGCGGAAGCTTTCTTTATGCACACGGAAAAGGTGCATCGTGAGCATGTCCTATGGACGAGCAGCAGGTGCAGTGTGTGCGACAGCAGTGGAAGCTTTCTTCATACACACAGAAAAGGTGCATCACGAGCATGTCCTATGGACAAGCAACAGGTGCAGTGTGGGAAACAGCAGTGGAAGCCATCTTCATACACACCGAAAAGGTGCATCACGAGCATGTCCTAAGGACAAGCAGCAGGTGCAGTGTGGGCAACAGCAGTGGAAGCATTCTGAGCAACAGAAGTGGAATCTGTCTCCATGCACACAGAAAAGGTGCATCACGAGCATGTCCTATGGACAAGCAGCAGGTGCATTTTGGGCAACAGCAGTGGAAGCTTTCTTCATACACAGAAAAAAGGTGCATCACGAGCATGTCCTATGGACAAGCACCAGGTGCAGTGTGGGCAACAGCAGTGGAAGCTTTCTTCATACTCACAGAAAAGGTGCATCACGAGCATGTCCTATGGACAAGCAACAGGTGCAGTGTGGGCAACAGCAGTGGAAGCATTCTGGGCAACAGCAGTGGAAGCTTTCTTCATGCACACAGAAATGGTGCATCACAAGCATGTCCTATGGACAAGCAACATATACAGTGTGGGCAACAGCGGTGGAAGCTTTCTTCCTACAAACAGAAAAGGTGCATCACGAGCATGTCCGATGGACACGCAGCAGGTGCAGTGTAGGCAACAGCAGTGCAAGCTTTCTTTATACACACAGAAAAGGTGCATCACGAGCATGTCCTATGAACAAGCAGCAGGTGCAGTGTCACAACAGCATTGGAAGCTTTCCTCATGCACACAGAAAAGGTGCATCACATGCATATCCTAAGGACAAGCAGCAGGTTCAGTGTGGGCAACAGCAGAGGAAGTTTTCTGGGAAACAGCAGTGGAAGGTTACTTCACACACACACAAGCGGTGGAATACGAGCATGTCATATAAAAAAGCAACATGTACAGTGTGGGCAACAGCAGCGGAAGCTTTCTTTATGCACACGGAAAAGGTGCATCGTGAGCATGTCCTATGGACGAGCAGCAGGTGCAGTGTGTGCGACAGCAGTGGAAGCTTTCTTCATACACACAGAAAAGGTGCATCACGAGCATGTCCTAAGGACAAGCAGCAGGTGCAGTGTGGGCAACAGCAGTGGAAGCATTCTGAGCAACAGAAGTGGAATCTGTCTCCATGCACACAGAAAAGGTGCATCACGAGCATGTCCTATGGACAAGCAGCAGGTGCATTTTGGGCAACAGCAGTGGAAGCTTTCTTCATACACAGAAAAAAGGTGCATCACGAGCATGTCCTATGGACAAGCACCAGGTGCAGTGTGGGCAACAGCAGTGGAAGCTTTCTTCATACTCACAGAAAAGGTGCATCACGAGCATGTCCTATGGACAAGCAACAGGTGCAGTGTGGACAACAGCAGTGGAAGCATTCTGGGCAACAGCAGTGGAAGCTTTCTTCATGCACACAGAAAAGGTGCATCACAAGCATGTCCTAGGTACAAGCAACAGATGTTGTGTGGGCAACAGCAGTGGAAGCTTTCTTTATACACACAGAAAAGGTGCATCACGAGCATGTCCTATGGACAAGCAACAGGTGCAGTGTGGGCCACAGCGGTGGAAGCTTTCTTCCTACAAACAGAAAAGGTGCATCACGAGCATGTCCGATGGACACGCGGCAGGTGCAGTGTAGGCAACAGCAGTGGAAGCTTTCTTCATACACACAGAAACGGTGGAATACAAGCATGTCGTATGAACAAGCAACATATACAGTGTGGGCAACAGTGGTGGAAGCTTTCTTCCTACAAACAGAAAAGGTGCATCACGAGCATGTCCGATGGACACGCAGCAGGTGCAGTGTAGGCAACAGCAGTGCAAGCTTTCTTTATACACACAGAAAAGGTGCATCACGAGCATGTCCTATGAACAAGCAGCAGGAGCAGTGTCACAACAGCATTGGAAGCTTTCCTCATGCACACAGAAAAGGTGCATCACATGCATATCCTAAGGACAAGCAGCAGGTTCAGTGTGGGCAACAGCAGAGGAAGTTTTCTGGGAAACAGCAGTGGAAGGTTACTTCACACACACACAAGCGGTGCGAGCATGTCATATAAAAAAGCAACATGTACAGTGTGGGCAACAGCAGCGGAAGCTTTCTTTATGCACACGGAAAAGGTGCATCGTGAGCATGTCCTATGGACGAGCAGCAGGTGCAGTGTGTGCGACAGCAGTGGAAGCTTTCTTCATACACACAGAAAAGGTGCATCACGAGCATGTCCTATGGACAAGCAACAGGTGCAGTGTGGGAAACAGCAGTGGAAGCCATCTTCATACACACCGAAAAGGTGCATCACGAGCATGTCCTAAGGACAAGCAGCAGGTGCAGTGTGGGCAACAGCAGTGGAAGCATTCTGAGCAACAGAAGTGGAATCTGTCTCCATGCACACAGAAAAGGTGCATCACGAGCATGTCCTATGGACAAGCAGCAGGTGCATTTTGGGCAACAGCAGTGGAAGCTTTCTTCATACACAGAAAAAAGGTGCATCACGAGCATGTCCTATGGACAAGCACCAGGTGCAGTGTGGGCAACAGCAGTGGAAGCTTTCTTCATACTCACAGAAAAGGTGCATCACGAGCATGTCCTATGGACAAGCAACAGGTGCAGTGTGGGCAACAGCAGTGGAAGCATTCTGGGCAACAGCAGTGGAAGCTTTCTTCATGCACACAGAAATGGTGCATCACGAGCATGTCCTATGGACAAGCAACAGGTGCAGTGTGGGTAACAGCAGTGGAAGCTATCTTCATACTCACAGAAAAGGTGCATCACAAGCATGTCCTATGGACAAGCAACATATACAGTGTGGGCAACAGCGGTGGAAGCTTTCTTCCTACAAACAGAAAAGGTGCATCACGAGCATGTCCTATGGACAAGCAACAGGTGCAGTGTGGGCCACAGCAGTGGAAGCTTTCTTCATACACAGAGAAAAGGTGCATCACGAGCATGTCCTGAGGACAAGCAGCAGGTGCAGTGTGGGCAACAGCAGTGGAAGCTTTCTTCATTAACAAAGAAAAGGTGCATCACAAGCATGTCCTTTGGAAAAGCAACAGGTGCAGTGTGGGAGACAGCAGTGGAAGCTTTCTTCCTACACACAGAAAAGGTGCATCACGAGCATGCACTATGGACAAGCAACAGGTGCAGTGTGGGCAACAGCAGTGGAAGCATTCTGGGCAACAGCAGTGGAATCTTTCTTCATGCACACAGAAAAGGTGCATCACGAGCATGTCCTATGGACAAGCAACAGGTGCAGTGTGGGCAACAGCAGTCGAAGCTATCTTCATACACACAGAAAAGGTGCATCACGAGCATGTCCTATGGACAAGCAATAGGTGCTGTGTGGGCAACAGCAGCGGAAGCTTTCTTTATACACACAGACAAGGTGCATCACAAGCATGTCCTATGGACAAGCAACAGGTGCAGTGTGGGCCACAGCAGTGGAAGCTTTGTTCATACACACAGAAAGGTGCATCACAAGCATGTCCTAAGGACAAGCAGCAGGTGCAGTGTGGGCAACAGCAGAGGAAGCTTTCTTCATACACACAGAAAAGGTGCATCACGAGCATGTCTGATGGACAGGCAGCAGGTGCAGTGTGGCCAACAGCAGTGGAAGCTTTCCTCATGCACACAGAAACGGTGCATCATGTGCATGTCCTATGGACAAGCAACAGGTGCAGTGTGGGCCACAGTAGTGGAAGCTTTCTTCATACACACTGCAAAGGTGTATCACGAGCATGTCCTAAGGACATGCAGCAGCTTCAGTGTGGGCAACAGCAGAGGAAGCTTTCTTCATACACAGAGAAAAGGTGCATCACAAGCATGTCCTATGGACAAGCAGCAGGTGCATTGTGGGCCACAGCAGCGGAATCTTTCTGGGCAACAGCAGTGGAAGCTTTCTTCATACACACAGTAAAGGTGGAATACGAGCATCTCATATGAACAAGCAACATGTACAGTGTGGGCAACAGTGGTGGAAGCTTTCTTCCTACACACAGAAAAGGTGCATCACGAGCATGTCCTAAGGACAAGCAGCAGGTGCATTGTGGGCCACAGCAGTGGAAGCTTTCTTCATACACAGAGAAAAGGTGCATCACAAGCATGTCCTATGGACAAGCGGCAGGTGCCGTGTGGGCAACAGCAGTGGAAGCTTTCCTCATGCACACAGAAAAGGTGCATCACATGCATATCCTAAAGACAAGCAGCAGGTTCAGTGTGGGCAACAGCAGAGGAAGCTTTCTGGGAAACAGCAGTGGAAGCTTTCTTCACACACACAGAAACGGTGGAATACGAGCATGTCATATGAACAAGCAACATGTACAGTGTTGGCAACAGTGGTGGAAGCTTTCTTCCTACACACAGAAAAGGTGCATCACAAGCATGTCCTATGAACAAGCAGCAGGAGCAGTGTCACAACAGCATTGGAAGCTTTCCTCATGCACACAGAAAAGGTGCATCACATGCATATCCTAAGGACAAGCAGCAGGTTCAGTGTGGGCAACAGCAGAGGAAGCTTTCTGGGCAACAGCAGTGGAAGCTTTCCTCATGCACACAGAAAAGGTGCATCACATGCATGTCCTAAGGACAAGCAGCAGGTGCAGTGTGGGCAACAGCAGTGGAAGCTTTCTTCAAACACAGAGAAAAGGTGCATCACAAGCATGTCCTATGGACAAGCAGCAGGTGCATTGTGGGCCACAGCAGCAGAAGCTTTCTTCATACACAGAGAAAAGGTGCATCACGAGCATGTACTATGGACAAGCAGCAGGTGCAGTGTGGCCAACAGCGGTGGAAGCTTTCTTCATACACACAGAAAAGGTGCATCACGAGCATGTCCTATGGACAGCAACAGCTGCAGTGTCGCAACAGCATTTGAAGCTTTCCTCATGCACACAGAAAAGGTGCATCACATGCATATCCTAAGGACAAGCAGCAGGTTCAGTGTGGGCAACAGCAGAGGAAGCTTTCTGGGCAACAGCAGTGGAAGCTTTCCTCATGCACACAGACAAGGTGCATTGAAAGCATGTCCTATGGACAAGCAGCAGCTGCAGTGTATGCAACAGCAGTGGAAGCTTTCTTCTTACACACAGAAAAGTGCATCACAAGCATGTCCTATGGAAAAGCAGCAGATGCAGTGTGGCCAACAGCAGTGGAAGCTTTCCTCATGCACACAGAAAAGGTGCATCACGTGCATATCCTAAGGACAAGCAGCAGCTTCAGTGTGGGCAAAAGCAGAGGAAGCTTTCTGGGAAACAGCAGTGGAAGCTTTCTTCATACACACAGAAACGGTGGAATACAAGCATGTCATATGAACAAGCAACATATACAGTATGGGCCACAGCAGCGGAATTTTCTTCATACACAGAAAAAAGGTGCATCACGAGGATGTCCTATGGACAAGCAGCAGGTGCAGTGTCGCAACAGCATTTGAAGCTTTCCTCATGCACACAGAAAAGGTGCATCACATGCATATCCTAAGGACAAGCAGCAGGTTCAGTGTGGGCAACAGCAGAGGAAGCTTTCTGGGCAACAGCAGTGGAAGCTTTCCTCATGCACACAGACAAGGTGCATTGAAAGCATGTCCTATGGACAAGCAGCAGGTGCAGTGTATGCAACAGCAGTGGAAGCTTTCTTCCTACAAACAGAAAAGGTGCATCACGAGCATGTCCGATGGACACGCAGCAGGTGCAGTGTAGGCAACAGCAGTGTAAGCTTTCTTTATACACACAGAAAAGGTGCATCACGAGCATGTCCTATGGACAAGCAGCAGGTGCAGTGTCGCAACAGCATTGGACGCTTTCCTCATGCACACAGAAAAGATGCATCACATGCATATCCTAAGGACAAGCAACATGTACAGTGTGAGCAACAGCAGAGGAAGCTTTCTTTATACACACAGAAAAGGTGCATCGTGAGCATGTCCTATGGACAAGCAACAAGTGAAGTGTGGGCCACAGCAGTGGAAGCTTTCTATATACACACAGAAAAGGTCCATCACGAGCATGTCCTAAGGACAAGCAACAGGTGCAGTGTGGGCCACAGCAGTGGAAGCTTTCTTCATGCACCTGAGGAAGCTTTCTTCATACACACAGAAAAGGTCCATCACGAGCATGTCCTAAGGACAAGCAACATGTACAGTGTGGGCAACAGCAGAGGAAGCTTTCTTCATGCACCTGAGGAAGCTTTCTTCATGCACACAGAAAAGGTGCATTACAAGCTTTCTCATGAACATATAGGAGTAGCATCGGTAGCATCAGTGTGCCCTTCTTGTACAAGCCCTGGGCAAGTCCTTTAGCCCCGGCCACGTATACCAGCAGCAGCCCTGGCATTCAGTCTGGGCCCGCCATGGTAGGACATTAAAAGTCACGCAGAGTCCCCTTCCAGGCTGGGGAGCGCCACGTCATATGGAACAGCCCGGGTTGCAGCTGTAAAGGTGGGGCGCTTCCCATCCACATGGGCTGGGCCTCGCAGCGGTCCTAAGTGCAGCGCCCCGCCTTGCATCGAGGCGCTGCATCGTACTGGCAGGATCAGCCAGATAGGACCTTTTGGCAGAGGCGCTGAGCGAAGCGCAGGCCCGACCCCCCTAGGTGAGGGTCTGGCTCACTTCCAACTGTTTTACAATGGCACTCCACTGCCCCCGTTTGAAAGTATGATGCTTTGTATATGTTCGAAGAACCTATGAGGGCCACGTGGGGACAATCCTGCAGGTCCAACTTGCCCTCCTCGCGTTCCCACAAGTAAATGCTGCAGATCTTCAGAGCTGCTATGCTTTCAGTGCAGGGCCCTCTCTCGCAGCCTATCGACAGCCTGGCTCAGCGTCACAAGAAACCTGTGTGGTAGCCAGTGGCGTAACACAAAATGTGGGGGCTCCTCCTTAAGCCATGCATCAGCCCCACCCCCACAAGCTCGGCAACAAAGCACGAGCCGGGCAACACTCCTGGCCAGCCTGGGTCACCACACACGCGCAATATGCATAATGATCATGCTGCTGCAGGGGCATGCCGCGCACCGCACCGGATAAACAATATCATTCCTTATTTTAATTAAACCTTAACAGGCCGATTCATGGAATCAATGTGCGCCGAAAAAACGGCGCACGCGTGCGAAAACGTGCGATTCGCAGTGAAATAGCGAAAATCGCAGTGCAAGTGCGATTATCGCACAGAAAACATCGCACATCTATTCATGGAAGTCCGTGCATGCGCAAAATATGGGATGTGCGCTGAAAAAGTGCGCAGCGCACGCTGGCGCACGCTGGCGCACGCTGGCGCACGCTGGCGCACAGGTCACCGAACACTGTGCGATAAGGCCACAGCGAATTCGCACATAGCGCGGCGCACATAACAAAAGTAGGCATAACACGAGCCGTTACACGCAGAATGGGGAACAACTCGTGAAAATGTGGGCGTCACGGGGGAAGTACAGGCGGCAAGTGCACAGAACGCCCACACGCTCGCCTACAACACGTATTCATGGAATCGAATAGGGAAAAACAGCGCACGGCCAAAGACGCGCACAGGCCCATACATGTCTGCCACACGAAAGCAGATGGTAGCGTCCCTGGCAGGAAAAAAATGTGCGCCAAAGTTCCACACGCGCGAGAATTCCCACACGCGATCGGGCCTGGGGGAGCGTGTGCGTGTATCTCAGAGGTGTGAGAGAAGTCCCACACGCGATCGGGCCTGGGGGAGGGTGTGCGTGTATTTCAGAGGTGGGTGAGAAGTTCCCCACGCGATTGGCCTGGCCGCGTGTATTTCAGAGGTGCGCAAGAAGTTCCACACGCGATTGGCCTGGGCGCGTGTATTCCAGGGGTGCGCGAGAAGTTCCACACGCGATTGGCCTGGGCGCGTGTATTCCAGAGGTGTGCGAGAAGTTCCACACGCGATTGGCCTGGCCGCGTGTATTTCAGGGGTGCGCAAGAAGTTCCACACGCGATTGGCCTGGGCGCGTGTATTCCAGTGGTGCGTGAGAAGTTCCACACGCGATTGGCCTGGGCGCGTGTATTCCAGGGGTGCGCGAGAAGTTCCACACGCGATTGGCCTGGGCGCGTGTATTTCAGAGGTGCGCGAGAAGTTCCACACGCGATTGGCCTGGCCGGGTGTATTTCAAGGGTGCGCGAGAAGTTCCACACGCGATTGGCCTGGGTGAGTGTATTTCAGGGGTGCGCGAGAGGTTCCACACGCGATTGGCCTGGCCGCGTGTATTTCAGGGGTGCGCGAGAAGTTCCACACGCGATTGGCCTGGGGGAGCGTGTGCGTGTATTTCAGAGGTGCGCGAGAAGTTCACACGCGATTGGCCTGGGCGCGTGTATTTCAGGGGTGCGCGAGAAGTTCCACACACGATTGGCCCGGGGGGAGTGTGTGCATGTATTTCAGAGGTGCGCGAGAAGTTCCACACGCGATTGGCCTGGGTGCGTGTATTCCAGGGGTGCGCAAGAAGTTCCACACGCGATTGGCCTGGGCGCGTGTATTCCAGGGGTGCGCGAGAAGTTCCACACGCGATTGGCCTGGGCACGTGTATTTCAGAGGTGCGCGAGAAGTTCCACACGCGATTGGCCTGGCCGCATGTATTTCAGGGGTGCGCGAGAAGTTCCACACGCGATTGGCCTGGGCGCGTGTATTTCAGGGGTGCGCAAGAAGTTCCACACGCGATTGGCCTGGGGGAGCATGTGCGTGTATTTCAGAGGTGCATGAGAAGTTCCACACGGGATTGGCCTGGGCGCGTGTATTCCAGGGGTGCGCGAGAAGTTCCACACACGATTGGCCTGTGTACGCGATTCCATTGGACCAAAGGCCCTGACAGCGCAGGCGCGTCTGTGACGTGACACACGCGGGCCTGTCCCTGTACCCGGGGGAATGTTACAAGACCAAAAACTGCCCGTCCGAGTGTCAGCCCATGTAATTGGAGGATAGTGCCTCAGTGCGTATACGCGGAAGTGACGTTGGACGTGTGGTGCGGTTTAAAAGGTACGTGTAGTACGTCATTTCCTTGTACGTGCTTCCCGTGGAGAGCGAGTGGGTGAAATCTGTACTTCTTGTCGGTTCACACGTGATTTACTTCACAGCGTTTCTAGTTCGTACTCCCTGTTACCTCTGTCAGTATTTTTCTGATTTTCTCTTCGACCTGTTTCCTCAAACAGCGTTGACTTCTCCTTTTGTCCTGTCTCCTCAGACAGTGTACAAATCTTCTTTTGGCGGGGGTGCTGCCAAAGCGCACACGCGCGTATTTTTCACGCTCTTTTCCCAGGCAGACGGTGAGTCACGCACGTATTTACCAACTGTGCTAGCCCCGTGTGTATGGTACCCCTTCAGAGGTCATTGTAGGCTGCGTGTGACACGCATACATTCATTTTTGTGTTTCTGGGTGCCACAGCGTAGTGCAGGTTCCTTTTCCCACGCACGTGGTCTACGAGGGGTCGCGTGCACGTCATTTTCTGTTTTAGGGGTGCCTGTGCGTTGCGTGACCCGTCATCTTTCCCCAGGGGTCCCATACAGCCTTGCTAGAGCACTTGGGTACGAATTCCATCTAGTACCCTACCCCTTTGACCCCCAATTGCCCAGGACAATTATCCACTGCAACTCCCATACGCACAACTCCATCAGTGCCATGGCTGGGAGGCGAGCAAGTGGTAAGAGTGGCAAAGGTGGCCAAGCCTCAAGAGGTGGCCGTTGTGGGCGTGGTAGGGGACGTGGCCAGGATTTGCAGACTCCCCCTAGCCCCCCACGTGTGGAGGACCAGTCAGGGACACACATCCCCCCCCCCATGGTTGAGGGAAACGTGGCTGACACCATCCCTGCTCAGCCCTTGTTGGACCGGCCCGTTGTGGCACCTGACCTAGCACAGGGTGACTCCCAGGCTGACTTCCAGGTCGCCAAGTCTAGGCCACGGGTGGCGGCGCAAGCCAGTGTCACCAGGCCACGTGATACAGGGGCAGCCATGTCATCTGCTGCCCCGAGTAGGCGGGGTGGGGAGGCTGCAGGGGCAGCTGTAGCTCCGTCCACCCCAGCTCTGACTCTCCCAGCCAGGACAGTGTTGGTCCCGGTACATCAGACTGAGGTTCCCCCTGCCATCATCACACTTCAGCTAATGCCTGCAGAAAGTCATGTGGTCAGTGTGCCATCGCACACTACTACTACACAGTCCACCAGTGCTCCTGCCTCTAGTGTCCAGAGCAGCGTAGGGCACTCCGGATCCCCACCACCCACAAAAAGAAAGAGGAAGAGTGCACGTCCAGTACAGGCTGATGACCCCGACACGGCTACACGGTCCGGCACGCCAAGAAAGCCTAGCTTCAATGATGCCGAACTGGATGCACTTGTGCAGTATCTGTCCGAACATGACGCCGAAATGTTGGTCACTTCAGGGTGTAGGATTACACCTGCTCGACGTCAGGCACACTGGCAGTCCATCGCGGACAGCATAAGTGCCCTTGGGTTTATGAGGCGCACTGCTGTTGAGCGCTACACGACCTTAAGCGTAGGGCAAAGAAAAAGCTGGCCTCAAGTCATGCCGCAACTCTGGTGACTGGAGGCGGGTCTCCACAAGAGGACATTGAACTCACTCTACATGAGCATGTTGCTGGGACCTACGTCACAGAGGAGCAGATCCAAGGTGTGGGAGAACTGGCAGATTACGAGGCATTGTCCGGTGAGTGCACATGCATGTGTGTGTGATCCATGTGTATGTTGTTTGTGGGAGGGGTTCTGGTTGAGTGCCAGGTCAGGGTGTGTGTGCCTGAGTGTTTTGGGCCACCCATGTGCTTCATCCAATGCATTCGGCGCCCCGGGATTTGGGTATTACAGTATCCCTTCTGCCCACAGTAGGCGTTTTGCACTACATCGCGCCAGTTGCCCTTGAAGTGGCATCTTGCTACAACATTGTTCCCTATTTAGCTGTGTTCATTCAGGCTGATTGTAGAAATTCACCTGGTTCTACTGCACATCACTCTGCCCTATTGTCACATATATGACATGCCTATGGTACATGCCATCTGTGTGATGGCATGTGTCATGTATGTGTATTGGACATGCCACTCACAGGCCAATGTGTGATGGCACTGCTAGCCAGCATGCAGCTGATGTGTTGCTCTCCCATCTTGGTGTCATCAGTGTCTGACATTTTCCTCCCCTTCCAACTCATGGACAGTGCATGCATGGGAGGGTTATAGTCATGTGGGACATGTGTATATCAATTACTGGTACTGTAGCTTGTCTGGCCTAATAGCGTGCCATGGTGCTAATATCTGTTTCCATTTTTTGTCTTTCATGTTTTTGCAGAGGATGACGCACCTGATGCTGTTGAGAGAGACGAGATGGTGCAGGCCCAGGAGGGATCTGAAGCACGACCAGGCACCAGTGGGGGACGTGGTTTGGTGGTGGGGGAGAACCCTCTCTTGCTGCAGGCCATACTGTCCAGGGGTGTCCCTGGCTGCACCTTCCCAGAACTCTTTCAGGTGTTGATTCGGATGAGACCTATGTGCATTCGCAGGTATGTGTTCATGGAAGGGATACTGTTCTGTCCAACCCACCTGCACCAGGGGTAGAGCCCACTATGGGGATGTCAGTGTTGGTAGGTGCGCATGTGGTGGTTACGGATGCAGGGCCACACTCCGCAACATCTGATCCTGTTCCTGGGCCAGCAGTTCAGAGGGGAAATGCAGTCCTGCAGCCTCAGGCAGTGCCGACACAGCAAGGCACAGTTCGCCTTGCCCCAGACAGGTGTGGTGCCCGCCAACGCGGTGGCCGTCCGCCACCGGGCAATACCGCATGGGAGCAATCCATTTACGGTATGGCAAACCAACAGGCAGCATCATCAGAAATGATTGCTCAAGCCATGGAGAGGGTGGCCACTTCCATTGTCCCCCCAGAAAGGCAGATGGAGCTACTACAGCAGGCAACAGACTCCATCTGCCAATCAGTCAGGGAGGACATGTTGGCATCCAACAGGGACAGACAGGCGGCCCTGGACAATCTGAGGGAATCAATTTCTATAGATGCCCAGGGACAGAGGGAAGCCCTGAGGGGAGAGGTCCGGCACCTCAGGCAGACTCTTGTGGACCTTGAGGCTTCTACTGTCACCAGGACGGAACAGCTGCTGGAGCGCATCACCCGTACGCTCTCAGCAGAGAAGCAGGCAACTCGGGCGGAGGCCCGGGCAACTCGGGCGGAGGTCCGGGCAACACGTCGGGTGTTGCATGGGGATCTCCGCACCATATCCCTCCAGAACGAGACCTTCCACGCCCGCATGCTTGCTGCCATGGAGGACCAAACTAGGGCTTTGCGTGGGCTGCCTCCCATAGCACCACCACCTCCTGTGGCAGCAGCAGCAGAGGTTGAGGAGAGCGAATCCAGCAGTGAATCTCCCACAATTTAGTAGCCGTGCAGGCCATGAGCCCATGGAGGTGTTTTTTTTTCCCAACATTCACGCAGGTGGCTGTTGGTGGGCAACCTGTCCTCGGACCTCCTGGGTGGCCTCCCCCATCCCCTCTGGCCCACACATGGCCATTTTTGATTTTTGATTTTTGATTTTTTGTTGCAGTGTGTTGCCTTGTGTGGCTCCCGTGGGCATCCACTGTATTCCGGCTGGGCAAATGCAGGCTTGTCCTGAGTTTGGGTTAGATGCTTGGGTTCGTGAGACACACACCCCTCCTGCTTCCTGTTTCCATGGGCTTGCAAAGGGTGTGCCCAAGTGACAGTGACTTACACAGTGACGTTGGACTCCCATGAGCTGTGTGGGCAGTCTGTAGTCAATGCTGTGTATACATTCCTAGTGCATATTGTTGTTGTATTGTGCACTGCATGGTGTATTGATGTGTGCTTGTGCATCCATGGCTCCCTCCTAATTTGCAGGTTCATTCCTCATGTCTTCATAAGGCCGTCCACTTTGGAGATGGAGCTCATGTTGTGAGCAGTTGACTTCCAGATGTGCGTGGCAACAACACTGTACAGTTGGAGGTGGTGGATGTGCTGGCATTCTCATGTTGTAAGACTACGTATCCTTTGCCTTAGTACTGTCATGTTTATGCTATGTCGATTGTATTGTGGTAAGTATTTGGTCATGTGGGTTGTTGTTTCTACATTTATGTGGGCATATTGTGTGTGGCCAGTTTCCATTGGGGACACTGTACTTTGTGACACGTGTCATGTTTGGGGGATGACTTTGTTTGCTCTCACATGGCATGTCATGCCATGGTGTGTTGGGTGGCGGTGCTGGGGAGGGGTTGGGTGACATGGCACTGTTGTCATGTTGTGTCTTGCAAGGGGGTAATGATTTTAACAGCATAGAAGTGTGTCTTTTGAACACAGCATTGGTGGTGTTTGTGTAGGTAGGGAAGCACACAATGGAACACTTCCAGATGTACAATATCAGGCTGGTATGGTTGTGACAATTGACTGTCAATTGCGACATCATAATTGTCAGTTGCAATCATCATTGATTGTCAGCTGGTATGTGCCAGGGCTGTGTGCACTCCACAGGGGTGTGATTTTATGTGAAGTAATTAGCCACGAGCTGCGTACGGGCTGCGTCACCCCGTGCCCTTTCCCCTCCCATGCGCAGTGGGCATGCATGTGGTTGGGGATGTGGGGGCACCACCATGTCCACGGCCAGGCCCCGGCGTGTTGCAACGTTGTGCAGGACACATGCTGCCACTATGATCCTGCACACTACTGGGGGAGCGTATAACAGCTGCCCGCCAGAACGGTCAAGGGAGCGGAAGCGTGACTTGAGCACTCCGAATGTGCGCTCCACGATGCCCCGGGTTGCAATGTGGGCTGTGTTGCATCTTACCTCGGGTGGGGTGGTGGGGTTCCGAATTGGCGTCATCATGTGGGTGCTGAGAGGGTGGCACTGTCCCCTGGGGAGGTGGTGATGGGTATCATTAGTGGGGTTGTGACATTACTCAGTATCTGACATGCATGCATGCGCAGTGGCATTTATACTCACCGAGCAGCCATGTATCGCCATGCCGCCCAGCTTCTATGTCCCAGTTTAGGGTAGACATTCTGTAGATGAAACTGTCGTGGGTGGAGCCTGGATAGTTGGCGTATACTGAGGTGATGATTCCCTTGGCATCACATACTACCTGGGCGTTGATGGAATGCCAGTGCTTGCGGTTTCTATAGATGTGCTCAGTTGCCCTGGGGGGATGTAGAGCCACATGGGTGCAATCAATGGCACCTAGCACTTTGGGGAATTGTGCCGCCCTGTAGAAATCCTGGGCGACAGCCTGCCTTTCTGCAGGTGTTCTGGGCAGGTATATGTGCCTGCGGACTGATGGGCGTGCAGTGATGATGGCCAAGACCTGGTGTAGGCAGCGTGACTGCGTGGCCTGTGACACCCCCCCACTATGACACTTGTCCGCTGAAATGATCCAGTGGCCAGGAAGTGCAGTACATTGAGGACCTTCTCCAGGGGGCTGAGTGCTTGGGAGCACAGGGTGGTTGATGTGAGGTCATCCTCCCACTCACTGACCAGGTCGAGTATTATGTGAGGTGGAAACCTGTACCTCCCATACACATGGTCATCAGGCATCGCAAAAAGGCTGGTTCTGGGTGTAAAAATTCTGGGCCGGACTATCCTCCTCCTCCTCCTGCGGTATCCCACGGCCACTGCTGCTAGGAACGGTATGTTCATCCTGGCGTCTGAGCTTGTTTGTTGTTTGCGTACACTTTTATGCTGTGCGGGTGGACGTACGCCTACTTCCTGCTGGCGTATATGTTTCCGGATTGGCCACGTTCGATTCCATGAATACGTGTTGTAGGCGAGCGCGTAAAACTTCCCGCGCACCCCTAGAATACCCGCACCCAGCCCAATCGCGTGTGGAACTTCTCACGCACCCCCGAAATACACATAGCCCGCTCCCCCACGCCCGATCGCGTGTGAAACCACCCGCGAGCCCCTGAAATACACGTACCCCACTCCCTCAGGCACGATCGCGTGTGGAACTTCTCGTGCACCTCTGAACTACACGCGCCCAGGCCAATCGCGTGTGGAACTTCTCACGCACCCCTGAAATACACATAGCCCGCTCCCCACGCCCGATCGCATGTGAAACCACCCGCGAGCCCCTGAAATACACGTACCCCGCTCCCCCAGGCACGATCGTGTGTGGAACTTCTCGCGCACCTCTGAACTACACGCGCCCAGGCCAATCGCGTGTGGAACTTCTCGCGCACCTCTGAACTACACGTGCCCAGGCCAATCGCGTGTGGAACTTCTCGCGCACCCCTGAAATACACGCGCACAGGCCATTCGCGTGTAGAACTTCTGGCGCGTTCCCCTGAGATACACGCGCCTAGGCCATTCGCGTGTGGAACTTCTCACGCACCCCTGGAATACACGTAGCCCGCTCTCCCACGCCCGATCGCGTGTGAAACCATCCGCGAGCCCCTGAAATACACACGCACAGGCCATTCGCATGTGGAAATTCTCGCGCACCCCTGAGATACATGCACCCAGCCCAATCGTGTGTGGAACTTCTCACGCACCCCTGAAATACACGTAGCCCGCTCACCCATGCCCGATCGCGTGTGAAACCACCCGCGAGCCCCTGAAATACACGTACCCTGCTCCCCCAGGCACGATCTCGTGTGGAACTTCTCGCGCACCTCTGAACTACACGCGCCCAGGCCAATTGCGTGTGGAACTTCTCGCGCTCCCCTGAAATACACGCGCCCAGGCCATTCACGTGTGGAACTTCTCGCGCACCCCTGAAATACACGCACCCAGGCCATTTGCGTATTGAACTTCTTGCGCACCCCTGAAATACACGCACACGCTCCCCCAGGCCAATCACGTGTGGAACTTCTCGCGCACGCGTGTTCCCGGAACCCGTAATACGCATTCCCCGCTTTGCGTTTGCTGTTTGCCAGTCCGGTAAACTGGTACAGGGTTGGCGCAGCCCTTTGCGATGGTTTGGCGATCTTGATGGCTTTTCCTTGCGCGAGGGCGTTCTTGGGGGCGTAACTGGCGCTGCTGCAGGGTCGCTGCGCCACTCTGCGCCGCGTCTGCTTTTGGATGAGGAAATCCATGAATACGCTGTGCGCGGAAATTGATTTTATCGCACGCGGCTGGCGCAGACATTCGCACGGGCACGCTGTGTGCCAGCTGCGTGCGACACTTTTGTGAGGAATTCCATGAATCGGCCTGTAAATCTTTCAACTTACGTAGAAGGAAAGGGGCTGTGCCTGGCTCCGGGCACCCAAATGTACCAACCAACTCTTTGCAATTCCAGTAATATTATGCACACTGATGATACCATAAGAAAACATGTTAATGTGAGCTCTGCCAGTATATGCCAGCATCCCCGTGTATGAAAATTCTCTTTTTGGCTTTCCCCTTAATGCCAGTAAACATCTCCTGCCACAGAAATTAAACATGTTATTGCAGGCTGCACAAATGCTTGCCCAAATCCCACACCGCCATGTAAGAATACTCTTCATATTGATTTTGCTCTCAATGCCAGTAAAACATGCAATGTTACAGTACGGAAACATTTCCTTGTTGGGCTGCACAAATGCATCCATCCACCATGTAAGAATGCACATCTTAGTGGCCTCTTATGTAGGGTAAAGATTCCATGCCACAAAAAATGTACACTATACACCTCCCATCCCAAACCCTTCTCCAAGTAACAACATTCACCAAGTTGGCCTTGCCCAAAAATACCACTAACATGTAAGAAAGCATCCATTTTCCAATGTCAAGAAACCAGCTACAGCTCAATGACTCAAAGACTGAGCTCATTCTGTTTGGGCCAAGGCATTTGCTGAATATTGCAAAGAATTTACCTATTCCCTTGGTTTTGGGCAAAGACCTTACATTTTCATCTAAAGTAAAAAATCTGGGCTGCATCTGGCAGGAGGACCTTAGGGTTGAAGCCCAGGTTGGAGCTAAGATCAAAGCAGTACATTTTGTTTTGAGATTGCTGCATAAAGCGCTTCCCTACATACCTATGGAAGATCAGGCAGCCGTGGTGGGAGATTTAACCAGCGCCCATTTAGACTACTGTAATAGTCAATTGTTGGGCATTTCCGCTAGACAGTTCGACGACTTCAGAAGGCGCAGAACGCCGCAGTCAGACTGATATTCAAGCTGAAAAGAACGGCTCATGTATCGCCATTTCGCCGTGAGTTGCATTGGCTTTCGCTTGAGGACCATATTAGGTTTAAGACTGCCTGTATCGTCTGCAAGTGTGTAAATGGTATTGCCCACTCATATTTGAGGGAACTAATCCAGTTATGTTATCCAGCAAGGCAACTCTGATCGAGTGACTGTCAGCTGTTGGTTATTCCTTACTCAGCTCACAAGACACAGGGCGACAGAAGATTTTCTGTCTTCAGCCCAAAGCAGTGGTATTCTTTGCCACTTAAATTGAGGATTATGAGCTCGCTTCCTCAGTTTCGTCGAGCACTAAAGACCTCTTTATTCAAATAGACATCCATCCATTAGACCTGTTTTATCTCTTATTTCATGAGTGTTATCTGCACCATTATACAGTTTATTCTGTTCTGTGCGCGTTATAAATCCCAAAAAATCAATATCAAAATCAAATGCCCCTTATTCGAGCACCAACCTTGCACGCACACATTAATACACATTCACCCAACAGTCACAAACCCAGTGGCGGCTGGTGATTTTTTTTGTTGAATCGGTATAAACATTTCTCAAAAATATGCGGAGTGACCAAGCGCAGTGAGGGAGCCCGAAACAACCAAAAGGGATTAGGGGGTGATTCCCCACGCGGGCAAATTGTTTGAATAATGGGTTAAAATGGTGCATTTATGCAAATATGCAGCACACTTTCTTGGAAAAATTGGGGAAACGGTTAGACAGTTGGCAATTGATTTTGCAGGGTAACTCCAATCGAAGAATCCAATTGATGCAAGTCTGATAAAGGTGCAATAAAGCCTAAATTATTGTAATGCTTTGCCATTAAAAATGGCACACTAAGAAAACATGTCCAAACTGGCTGCACAACGTAGGCCAGTCTTGAACCTAATAACACGTTTTATGTTTGCATTAAACTGTCATGTCATGCCACAGTAAGAAATAGGTAGACTGTCAGCACTATAATGCCAGTCTAGCCATTTCCAACAATATCATGCATGCTTTATCACTGATGCCAATTAAAAAAATGATTGTTACCGCATAGCATCACAGACATTACTCCATTTAAGCTAAAGTGTGGGGACCTGCCCTGCACTGACCTATGTGCAAACTGGGTATGAAGCGAGAGGTGGTTTTCAAGTGAGGGGCTGCTGCAAGGCTTGTCCTTGAGAAGAGGATGGAGGATAATCAAGGATCTCGTAAAGAATAAAAAAATCGTAGGCGCAGGCCAAGCTTTCATTAGTGAGTGTGTGGGGTTGGGTGCGTGTAGGCTTGCCATGAATCTTACCAAAGGTATGTCAACGTTCTCAAGTCAGACGAGAGTAAGGGAACCTGGAAGGGATTGCGCCCTTTGGCTCATGGCACACGTGGAAGGGCAGTTGCACAATGGCGTGATAGGCAGAAAGAAGCTTTCATGATAGTGAGTTATATGCTCTCTGGAAGGACATTGCTGGAACTAATGTGATCCAGGGTCCAGTCGCCAGAGTGGAAGTCCTGATAGTTCTCTGGCTATAGCGCGTGCAGAGGGGTCTGAGGGACTTGGGCAAGGAATTGACAGATCTTCATCCAGAAGTCGGCTATAATCAAGTTTAAGGGGTCTGACTATATTATGGGTATTGGGTTTTTATTATTTTTAAGTTATTTTCCATTAATCTGCAGGTTGACCATGTGAAGGAAGGGAGACGTGTCACGTTATGTAAGTGCCACGCGGGCCCTCATGTGCGTGAGATCCGCGAGGAACCCTGTGAACCTTTGATGATGCTTAGGCAGGCCATTCCTTGCCTTCACTCACCAAGCACGTATTTCTCTCATGCACTGGATTACGTATGAAGTTCAGGGATTTAGGAATAAACTATGCATGTTACGGGGCAATGTTGATGTCCAGCTTTAGGTCATTGAAGCCAGTGAGGGGTGAAACTCACCAGCAGCAGTGTGGGAGACTGGCACAGCAAGCGAGACTTGACTTGCAAGAGGGAATAGCCCACAGCACCACTAGGCCAGAACCATTTCCTATCATGGAATTCATATAAAAGAACTGCATACAAGGAAAGTTAATGATCAGCCCTCCTGACTATGAGACAGGAGCTGGCTTTGAAAGAGGCCCTTTAAGAGGCTAATGCTGGGAGTGGCTGGGAAAGGGCGGGGCTCCACTGCTCTCTTTACACTGCATCGTTTATTTACTCTTCTATTGTGGAAATAGATGGACCAGCAGCGCGCCCTGGAGGTGAGTGCATATACTACACCCAACATGATCCATGTGGGACACAGGGCATCCAGGCACCCAGGCTCCGGCCTACAACCACCAGCTACTGGCCGCCACAATGGCAGATGTGCACTGTAGAAAGGGCTGGTCTTGCTGCACACCCGGTGGGTTCCATGTGTTAAAGTCACGGCAAAAAGGCTGTGGTTTTGCCGCTGCTATCCATGTAATGGATGCGGGGGACACCCCCACATCCCCCGCTCCCCTTAAATGGTATAATGGGGTACACCTTTATCAGGTCAAACCACAGCATTTATTCCGCTTTTTTTGTGCCAACAACTTTTTTGCCCCAATTTTATTACTGCATACCACCTGGTGTTGTCCAAAGTGCTTTTGCATGCTCATATAAAGCGTGCAGATCCACACAACCTATCGGTCGGGGTGAATACCTCTAGGGCAGTGGGATTCAAACGTTTTTGTACTGAGACTCCCACCCCCCCCCAAATCCCCTCCATTCAGTAAAAATATTTTTGCCGGCCCCCCCCCCCAAATCCATATCTGCTTACATTTTCTATTGAAAGCAGACATGGGACTCCCTTTTTGAAGACTTTCGTACCCCCCTGGACACATCAGTCATGCCCCCCTTCGGGAGGCAAGCCCCACGGTTTGAAAACCACTTATCTAGGGTACAGTTTACATACATATCTCCATGTACTGTGTTTTTATAGCAGCCCTGTTCTCCTTGATTGATTGATTGATTGATTTGGCATTTATAATGCACCAATACACAAGTGTTTCAAGTTTCTGTAACGTGTGTACCCCTTTGTGTTATATTACAGGTTATATTTATAAAGATGGTGTATGCTTGTCAAACTGGTTAATCACAAATAAAGGCTTCTGTTGTGCTGACAGCAGTTATTAGGACATGTAACTGTGTGTTCATGGGTGCCACCTTTTGATTTTCACTACAGAGGCAGAAATACCCCCACCTCTGCCCTAAATAGAAACAAGCGACCAGCCCAACCCATTTCCTGGCCAAAATAATTTAGTAGCACTTGTATTTTTGTAAGAAATTGCAAAAAGTCATACGAGTAACAACCAGTTTTGAATATATAACATCTCAGGAACAGTCTGTCAAACTTCTGAGCTACCCTGGTAGTCTTTTACTGTAGAACGTGTCTATGGATCCCTTAATGTACTAAAAATCACTGCATTTGCAACAGTGTTTTGGGTGCACCACTGCCAGGGAAGTCATTTAAAGTTGAATTGATGTACAGTGTTGTGTTTGGAAAGAAGCAGCATGAAAGAAATTGCACCATTGTTTAAATATTGTTTTGAACATTTTCTTTCAGTGGAGTCCAACTGCTACCTCTGCCTCCTCAGAACTCCGCCCCCTTGGAGCCCCGCCCCTACTTTCAAACTCCACCCCCACCACAGCCCTTGTGGGATCCCCATTTATATTTTTTTCTATTTCCACCACTGTCTGCCTCCTATTCAGTGATGCAGTTTCCCATTGACATCCTCATTCCAATCAATGTGGATGCCGGGCAAAAATGCACCACAGCCGGGTGCGCTGATCACCACTGTGAATGCTTCCCTGCATTGATATGATATATATACTTTTTTTTTATGGTGCAATAGCCAAAATTTGTCTTTTAACACATTTCGACATATAGTATACAAAAAATAAAAACAGTAAAAAAAGGAATATCATCCAGCTGTTTACAAGTTTTACATTTAAAAAAAACACTTCATAAAAGAAAAGAAAAAAAATGGAAAAGAAATTTGAATCAACACAAATAGTTCAATCTGTTACTAACTTCAATTCCCTTAAACATATGATATCCTTGATATGATATTTTAAGTCTATCGCGCTCATACACAAGTGTTTCAGAGCGCGAGATTGAATATTGCAATTGCATGGTGTGTAAACCAAGCACCTCGTGGAAAGACCCCCTGCTGTGAGGCACAGGTGTCCTGCCTCTCGTGAAACAGAAAGAGTTTTGCATATTCTGCTGGAACCTTAGGATCCTGCATAACCCACGCACCGTGTGTGCATGCGCGCAGGTGTGTGCGTGTGTGTTGTGGTGCACGGATGAGTGGAAAAGGAAGAAAGGCCCCCCACATTATTCAACACCTAGCTCTGCCCCTCAGTCCAGTCCACACCACTAACAACCCGCCTCCCGCACCTTCTACTCCCTCTCCCGTGTGCGAATGAGCAGCGGTGCGGCCGTTCCCATGTATATTTTGTCCATTTCCAGCACTGGTCCTACTAAATTGGCAAAGAAATGCTGCAGGTCATGTAAGTGTGTCACTGAAGAGCATTACATTTGCATTGGGGAGTACATGTGTATTTATGTAGTCGGCCATTTGTGTATGTCTCTGAAAAGAAATACATTCGGATATACAGGTGTGACTGTGTGTGCACGTGTCTGCGTGTTGTTTGCGCGCGCGTGTAACCCCGTCCCTTTTAGGGACCTACCATTCATGTGCAGATACCACGTGTTCATGTAACGCTTGCAGATGCACACAACCTCTAGGGTTGGAGCGAGTACCTCTAGGGTGCGGTTTAAATACCCATCTGTCTGTACTAGCAAGACCCTGCATTTCATGGTTGAGCTGCCTGTAACCCATTCGCTGCCACGGATGATGGCAACCAACTGGAGGACTTCCTTGAAGTTCACTAAATTTGAATAGTGTGATAATGTTTCTCATACCTTCCTAGGGCCGACTCACTAGAGACCAGCTGATAAAATGGACTGTGTTTATCAATTGGTTGATTCCAGTCTCCAAGCAAAGGGCTCAGCTAAAGTGAACCTTGAAAATGCAGTCAACCAGTCTCCCTCACCCGCTCTCTCACGCTCTCTCTCACTCTCACACACACACACACGCCCCTGTCTCCCGTTCACCCTTCTTACTTCTCACCTTATTTGCACAGCTTACCCATACTTGACTTCTTTCCACCCTCCCAGCTATTCTCTCATCCACATGTTCACTTTTTGTCTCCCTGTCTCGCTCGCGTGCAACTTCGCTCATACTCCTTGCCTCCTCTATCTCACACTTGCAACCTGTCTCGCTCGCGTGCAACCTCGCCCATATTCCTTGTCTCCTCTCTCACACCGTCTCTCTAACACACTTGCACCCTGTCTCACTTGTACCTCGCCCATACTACTTCTCTCACACCTCGTCTCCTCTCTCACTCTCTCTCACACACTTGCACCCTGTCTTGCTTGCACCTCGCGTACACTCCTTCTCTTGCACCTTGCCTCCTCGCTCTCACACTCTCTCAAACTCTTTGCCCATGGCTCTTTTACACTCTGTTACAGGGAGGGGCTGGGGTCTCTGGCCCCATCATAATGGTGGTGCCCCTCAGTGTGGGTCAGCCCGGCAGGCCCACAGCGCGCACCGGACGCAGTGCCAAAAGAAGCACACACAGACACGACTTCAGTGTCTCTCTGTAACTGCTGAGCAGGAGACCGCTCAGCATCTTTAGTAGTGCGGGCCACGTGTCTGCACACGTGGCCCATATGACTGTGCACTATCCACGGGGCTCATGCACACATTACAACATCCCATGCCAAGGGTAACGACAAACAAATGATGAACGTTTAAGATGGCATGTGTTACAACAATTGCTAGCTCTCACGCTGACTTTGTGTGTCATTTCGGAGCACTGATATACACATTCTTAGTTAGGAATGCTACTGCACATACTAACTACAAGAGATGCACTACCAGGAGTTGGGAGGTTATGTTCATTGTTTCGTGAAGGGTGATGCTAACTCCCTTTTTCACTTGCAGTTCTTTCCAGCATTGATGTCAAGCTGTTCTACCGGGACTACTTTACACACATATTACTTTTGCGGTGGTACTGCATTGGCAACATACTTCCTTGGTCTGGTACACACTTATTTGTGTGTTCTGCTTATGCTCTGTGATTAGTCACACACAGACTTACTATACTGTGAGGTGCAATTTGTGAGTAGAACACACTAGGCCTACATATACTGCTCGAACAGTTCCCACATACGCTCTGAACGGGGCAGCCTGTGCCTGTTTCTATAGCCGCGTCTCTCAAATGAGCGTATCTGTGACACTAGGCCCTCCCACAATTCCCGAGTCGGTGGTTCTTTTGACTTTCATTTGATCAGAATGGCTTTCGAGACTGTAAATAACAAAATAGGAATTAACTTCCTAACCAAAATGCCATTGTGCCAGTCATCCACCTCCCACCCAAAAAGCGTGGACATTGGTGCGAGATCCGGAGTGGAGCCCTGAATGTGTGAGATCTTAGAGGATGTCATTCCCAATATGCCTGTATCTCGGGGCATAATCCAAACAAGTATTGTATTGCACCGAGTTGCCTGCATCCGCTTGTAAGGATATAGTTGGGGATGTTTTTTTTGACAGTATGCAGTATACAGTATGGAAATGCAGCCATTTTGAAATAGATGCCAGGCACGGTTTTTCAGCAGGCATTATTTTTAAAAGCATTTAGTTTATTGGCAGTATGCAGTACGCAGTATGGAAATGCAGCCATTTTGTAATGGGTGCCAGGCACCGTTTTTCAGCAAGCATCATTTTTTTTAAAAGCATTTAGCAAAACGTTTTAGAAAC
Source organism: Ambystoma mexicanum (assembly GCF_040938575.1). Lineage (NCBI taxonomy): Eukaryota > Metazoa > Chordata > Amphibia > Caudata > Ambystomatidae > Ambystoma > Ambystoma mexicanum. The sequence continues at coordinate 1,421,910,909 of NC_090924.1, forward strand.
ATGCCAGCCATTTTAAAGTGCAGAAGTGACAATTTGGATGTTTTCATGTGCGTAAAACTGCATTAGAAATGCATAATTAACTAACCATATACTAATATTCTTACTAATATAATAACCGTCCCACTCCCTCTAATATTGTAATGCAGTTTTTCAGCACAGTGAGATGCATTTCATTTTTTCATGAAGAGCAGAAACAGGAAGGCAAATGGATACATATGCCTGAAGCTTTCATTGTTCTGGAACGGAGAGAGTTTTTACAAAACATTCTTGCACGATGATTGGTAGGAATAGGGAGGTGGTTTGCTGATGCAATTGCAGTTGATAGACAGGGAGAGTTTTTTTAAAGTGGCAGGAAGAGGTCACAGCTGTTCAGGACTTGTGTGCGAACAGTGACTTCTAGGGATGGCAGATTCATGGCTGCAGTTTTTAAGATAAAAGAGATTGGGAGAGCTGCCTGACTTTGAAGCATTTCGAGGCAGTACAAGGCTGTGTTCCCATTGCGCGGGGGAGGTTCGCATAGATAAGGCTCCGGTGACAAGTGCTTCAAAATTTGCCCATTTTGGTGAGTCAGTCAAAGATGAGGCATGTGGGCATGTATGAGATATGAAAGAGAGTGTAGGGAGGTAATTTTAAAAAAGGAAATATCATGTTTCTCTAAGCATGTTTGCAATGGCTAAAAAAAATAATGCACACTGAGTTCATTTGCAATGTGTTTTATTTTGATATCTTTTTGATGCATGTATTCTAAAAAGAATTGAATACAAGATTTTTATTTCTTGTATGTTGCTATATGCTTGTTCTCTTCACTGTGTTTTGTTTTAGGAGAAAAGGTTATGCTCGCTGGTGGTAAACTGAATTGTGTATAACATAAAAATATTAAAACAAAAAGCAAAGCTGGAACAATTTTATTGGTTTTATTTTACGTCTCCCATGCTCACTGTGTTAGGGGAAAGAGTCAATGGGTAACTATAATGTTATACCAATGTGGTAAAGAATTTAGCTTCCTCATTTACCGTATGGGACAAATTTAGAATAAGAGTAAACGTATACAAATAAGCAAGACAGAAGGGTGTGTGGGTGTGAATGAGTCCTTCTTTGCATGCAGAAAAGAAGGCAGTGTCAGATAAGACACATAGGTTACTGGATGTAAATAAGCCAGTAATGCAAGCCACATACAATAGGTGGCATTCTGAATAAACTCACTGTGATCTGGGAAAGTGTGATAGGTCTGGGGAGTTCTCTACAGGCGACTAACAGATATTCCAATAGAGAGGAAAGGTTTGTTTTATGATGGGGCGGTAGTAGAAAAAAGATATGCTCACCACTATACCACAAAAATAAGGTAATTCTGAAAATAACTCAAAAGCAAGATATCACAAAAGAATTACTGTCAACGCAAGCTAACACTATATCATCACCAAATTAGGGTAATACTGAACTATCTCTAGTGGTAAAGCCAGTTTACCACCAGTTTACCTCCAAAATATCACACTAAGAAAATACCGCCAAATTCCGAATTTTCTCCAAAAAGACAAAACCTCTTACACCCTCCAGAATACAGGAGCCTTTGGCTTTTTCATTGCGTGTAACTTAACCACAGTGTAGGAAATGTGCCGTATAAATTTGTATTGAACTTCCCTATTCTTAAGAATGTACAAGACTTTATTGATCAGTGAAAAGAAAGAGTCAATGTCTGCACTATCTATTGGGACCTCCAATTCCTCCAACCACGTGCTAAAATGGAGTTCGTTGATACGGAGAAGATGGGTACGTCTTGAACCAGTTAAGATTAACAGGCTGATTGCTCACATTCTTGAGTAGCTGCGGTGACGTTACGTTGCGTTATGTTATGTTATGGAAACTTAGTAAGGCGCACATACACCCAAGGGCATCTTGGCGCTGGCTACTGAGAGAATAACAGATGGCAAAACCAACAACCGGAGAAGAAAGGAAACTACCTAAAAAAGAGTAGTTTTCAACAGCCTGCGAAAGGTGATGTGATCTTCAGTGGCAACAGCAGATGACACTGGAGTTAGATAGAAAGATCAGTGCTCTATGCGACAACCACTCAGCTGGAGCAAGGCCCAACGTCTCCCTAACCTCTTTGAATGGCAGAGGAGTGAGACCATCAGATGCATACATGAAATGGACGTTGGCTATTTATCTTCATGCCTGAACCTAGTCTGACTGGGTTCTCAGTAGGCCTCTAAGGCCGAGTCAAGGTGGGTTGCATTCCGTGTCCACCCCATGAGTTGAAGTATATATATATATATATATATATATATATATATATATATATATATATATATATTTGGTTATTTATAACACGCTTAATAGCCCACTGCTGCAGTTTAAAAGCTGGGTCCATACAAGCTGTGTAGCAATTCAGTCTTCCTTCAAATCGACGTTTGCCAGGGACCCTGAGTAATATTCCTGCTCAGTACTGCATTTATAAAGCCGTGCGGTTGCATCTCTTCACCGAGAGCGCTGCTAGATGGCAGCCATCTTGCTCGGGCTCTCGATCGCTCAAAGTTTGAAAAATCACAGTGTAAGATGGCAGAAGTGTGGAGTCAACCTGTCACCAACAAGAAACCAACCACATTCCCGGGCAAGACATTTGGCCTCATTCTACTGTGGCGGCCACGGTATGAACGGTGCCGGTAAGGGACAGGCACTGTTCATACCGGGACGCCACATTACGAGTTCTGCAGCGGGTCCCGCTCTGTACGCCTGGCCAGACCAGACGTGCAGAGTGGCACCCGCTAACAGAACAGAATGCTAACAATGGACCTGTGATTAATGGGTCCGTTGTTAGCATCCTCCCCATTCCCATGGGGGCTCAAATGGGAATGGGGATGTACTGGGTCCGGATCCCGAAAATGGGATTTACCGGGCCCACAAATGTCGGAATGGCCCGGTAAATCCCATTTTTCGGGACCCGGACGCGAGTTTGGGGGTAGCCATGCCGCTAACAACGGCATGGCTACCTCCAAACTCATAATGAGGCCCATTGTCTCTGGCACAGGGAACCTGAAAACTGTGTGAACAGGAATTCAAACAAACAACGGATGGACTGTTCCCACACTGCCTCCATATTGTTGAGGGCATCAGATAGAGAACATTAAAATACAGACAGTGGTACATATCCCTAAAGAGCTCCCTCTACAATGGGCTCTTGACAAAGTGAAGATACATTTTCCGCGTTACCAGGATTTCCAGGCGTACATATAACTTGTTACGTGTTTCCCAACACGTCTTGTACCGTTATCAGGGCAGCGAGATCCTGGGTGCCATTAGTCAGGGCCATCATTCTCTGGCTCTTCTCCAGGATTGCAGGGCAACCATGGAGGCCCCTCTTCTTCATGGCTGATGGCTTTAGGATTGGCACTAGCAGACATTATGAATGGAGATGACGGTAGAGGGTTGGGTGATGGCAAAGTCAAATTGTCATGGAGATGCCCCTTTTGTGGCTGCTGTTTGATTCCATAGCTTTCCATCGCAGGTCATTTGAAAACTTAAAGATATCCCAAAACATTTGAAATGCAGATTCTCTTATGTATTGTTTTCTGGCCTATGACTGAGTCATTCTTGTAGCATTCAACTTTAGAAAGGAGTTAATATCACCCAACCCAATGGGGCTTGTTATATTGACTTCAGATGGGTGAAGTGGGGCTTTAACTCATAGGAGGTTCAGCCATTTGCCCGCAGGTTGCTCACATGTCTTTTAAGCAAGCAGATCAATGCACTGAGACAGTTATCTGCAGATAATGCCTTTTTCACATTCGCAACCTTACTCTCCTGGACAGATCTTTGTTTTTGAGTCACCACGCAAGCTTTCTAGTGATTGGCCTCTATTAATGCTTTCATTAGCATTGGAAGTTGGTCAATTCCTCCCAAAAACTTGAAATATCCTTCCCACCACAAATCCTAGTAGGTTACTAAATAGTGACTTCGCATATCGCAAGAAGAATCTGGGGTGGACCCGTATGCACCCCACTAGAGGGGGGCATATTATGTAATTCCTGGCATCTTTAAACTGTTGCAGGCGGTTCTGTTGTCCAGATTGTCACATGAGCACTTTTCCTGTTTCTTACATTATTCTTGGGCAAGACATGTAGCACTCTGCATCTGAATAAATTCCCTTTGAGGTACACGTTGCCGCAATTACTTTGACATTTCCTGTGCTTATTTACTATGGTAGGGTCTTAATTTTGCAGACAAGTTAGATTGTGTGCTTTTTGTATACAAAAAAGTTGCAAATGAAGGGAAATGGTTGTCACGCCTCAGTGTTTGGATTGTTGATTCTTTGGAAATGGAAAAAAAGGGAAACACGTGGTCATTGGCAGTACCGCATCACCATGCAATGCACATGCCAGTGGCGAGTCTGGCTACTGTGGCATGCTGGGTTCGCTGAGGTGGGAGCGGCGCTTGTGGAAATCAGAGGTTTCCCCCATAGGATGGAGAATGTGCAGGACAGTAGCACCCGGAAGAGAATCAGCTCGAAGTCTGGATTTCCGGGGCATTGAGGTTCACGCAGGTGCTGCACTTCCTGCTTCAGCGACGCGGTTGTTATTGGTCGGTGGTGCAACAAAGAAATGCTCGCTGGGGAGCTGCCTTTGTTTTATGGGATGGGAATGCCGTTCCACTATAAAAACAGTGTCATCATATTCACGTACACACATTCTGGGGGCAGGTCTGGTGGTGGCTGTTACCCCCAGATCACATTGGTGACAGCACCCCCTTTCTCCCTCTGCTTTGTGTCCTTGCAACTTTGCTGGGCAAGTGGAACCAGTGGGGAAATCACAAGAGGCATGCCATTCCTACACAAGAGCTATGCCATTCCCACACAAGAGGCATGCCATTCCTACACTAGAGGCAGGAGCCATGCCATTCCTACACAAAAGGCATGCCATTCCTACACAAGAGGCATGCCATTCCTACACAAGAGCCATGTCATTCCCACACAAGAGGCATGCCATTCCTACAAAAGAGGCATGCCATTCCTACACAAAGCCATGCCATTCCCACACAAGAGGCATGCCATTCCTACACAAGAGGCATGAGCCATGCCATTCCTACACAAGAGGCATGCCATTCCAACACAAGAGGCATGCCATTCCTACACAAGAGCCATGCCATTCCCACACAAGAGGCATGCCATTCCTACACAAGAGCTATGCCATTCCCACACAAGAGGCATGAGCCATGCCATTCCTACACAAGAGGCATGCCATTCCTACACATGAGGCATGCCATTCCTACACATGAGCCATGCCATTCCCACACAAGAGGCATGCCATTCCTACACAAGAGGCATGAGCCATGCCATTCCTACACAAGAGGCATGCCCTTCCTAAACAAGAGGCATTCCATTCCTACACAAGAGCCATGCCATTCCCACACAAGATGCATGCCGTACCTACACAAGAGCCATGCCATTCCCACACAAGAGGCATGCCATTCCTACGCAAGAGCCATGCCATTACCACACAAGAGTCATGCCATTCCTACACAAGAGGCATGAGCCATGCCACTCCTACACAAGAGGCATGCCATTCCTACACAAGGGTGTGCCTTGCCTGTTGCCTGTGTGCTATGAGCCCTCTTCATGGTGCAAGTTCAACAGGTCAAAGTTAACACGTGTGTTCTGGTACAAGCACACACCTGCTTTCTTACATCAATGTTATCTACCATGAAACGTATAAGGTGCCAGGTCTTTCCCAGGAAGCAATGGCAGCGCGGCTCTGTGGAAGTGGAAGCCCATTGGGAGCAGGTAAGCGGTGGGATAGGGTGACCAGACGTCCCGGTTTGCAGGGACAGTCTGGGAAAATCACCCTCCGTCCCGGGAGTTTTTTTCATTTTAGAAACCCCGTCCCGGGCTTGCCTGGTTGGGTGGCTATGGTAATTAAAATTGAAATTATTTTCACAACGTTTTCAGAATTTGAAGTTGGAGGATTGGCTCAAACCCCCAACCTTTCAGGTACAAGTCACAACACTCACTGACTGTGCCACAGAGACTGGCTTGGGAATGATTGTACAGCAAGCCATGTAATATCAATGAGAGCAAACGCTTGTTTTGAATTAAAATGCCAAGATTCACAGACAAAACTGCACAAATGAGATCATATACACTTTATAGCAAGGAGAAGTGCCGGAAATATGATTAGGTGGTGGTTGTGGGGGCGTGTTGGGGGAGGGGCAGTAATTGGTGGGCTGCAATGGGTTAGTCCCTCTTTTATGTTGTTGACCGTTCCTGTTTTTCGTTTTGGAAATCTGGTCACTCTACGGTGGGGTCAATACTGGAGGGTGAGGGGAGAACCCTTCCAGAGGACGCAGACAAGGTGGGGGTGCACTCTTCTTGCTGTTATGGAGGTGACAACGAAAAACGCGCTCCGATAACCAGTCCTTCTTCTGTTTCTTGCACGCATAGAATGATCTTGAGGGTCTGTGGGATCTGTACTGATGTTTCTACTCCATGGAGGATGGAAAGATGGACTGGAGGCTGAATGACTAAGGTGCCCCTGAAAGCCCCCCAAAGGCTGAAAAACCACACTTCCTGAAGCCTGCCGCCCCAACCTGAGTTCATCAACAGGTGGTTTGGTGAAGTATTTGAAACCAGCACCATGAATTCTGGATGATTCCAGATGTCCAGAATGCTCTGCAAGAAGCACCCAGAGCTTTGCTGTGGAGACTTGCTTTATAGCCGCACAGCTACTGTGGCAGCTCCACTCTTCCACGGCGGGCTCCACGCGGCCGGCAGGGCACCCTGCCATCGCGGTGGGCCGTGCCCCTTCTTATCCGATCACTGTGAGATTCCTGAGAATTGTAGGAAGAGGGGGGTGGCTGCGTTCCTGGCTGATGAGTTCAGCGGCCATTGTTCTGCTGCCAGAGCCATGAAAGAAGTGGCAGCCCTTTCTGTGAATCAAGGCTTGCTACACACGCCCGCCCGTGCCAGGCTCTCCAAGTGGGAACAGGACTCGCTCGCATCGTCTGCCAGTGTAAATCACTTATTGGCAATGCTGGCGTAGGCTCAGACCCCCCACGGCCCCAACAGGCTGAGAGGCCTTGTGTCAGGCCCCTTCTCTTTCTGTGCCTGAGCAGGACATCGCGGTGCGGCCCAAATAAGCGAGCCAAAAGTTGAATACAGCTGACGCGTGCGCACGCACGCACACACACGTTGCACGCAAGGGCGCGCGCGCCCGAACACATGTTTTGATTAATCTTTTAGCTACCTATAGTGTGCAATGCTCATAGAAGTCAGGTATATTGCCACTACTGCTGTAGATATCCTACTGTTAAACACAGAGGTGGTGGAGCGGGCGCTCAAACAGGAATGCTTTGACTTTTCCCACCAAAGATACATTGGCTGAAATGCATCTTGGATGCAAAGGGAGCACATTACATGAGAATTAATGATTCCTTGTTCTGGATTGCTGATTTTTAGGAAATGTCGACTGATAAGAACTCACAAGCCTTGATCCAGGCCCTGCACTGCAGCAGTCTAACGGCGCACCGTGGCAACCAATCAGTTTGGGTGTGAGGAGTCAGAGTGCGGAGTGGTGGGCGTGGCAGAAAGTGCTGCGCCGCATGGTGGAGGGGCGCAGAAACGTGGTGAAAAAGCCAGGGAGGAGAGAAGGGGCAGAAGAGGCACCGAGAAGATGCAGAAAAGGAAAGAACGCATAACAGTGAGGCGGGGAGAGGAGGGAGAAGGCGAAAAGGAGAAAGGGAGCAGTAGGTGAGAACATGCGTGATGGAGCAGAGAGGCGAGGAAGAGCGAAAATTGAGAGACCAGAGGAGAGGAGGTAGAGAAGGAGAGGAGAGGGCGAAGGGGCGCAGCCTAGGAGGAGGGAGGAGGGAGAACAGAAGAGAGGAGGAGAGGGAAAAGAGAGAGCTGAGGCGTAGAAGAGGATGAGGAGAAAGCATGGAAGAGAAGAGGAAAGGAGCAAGAGAGATAGTGGAGATTGGATTGAGAGAACAAGGAATAGTAGAGGGGGGAAAGGAAGGGAGCAAGAGACAATCGCCAGAACCTCCGCCCTCAACAAGATCATTCCTTGGCGGGGAAGTGTAGGATTAATGCAGCGGGTCTTTTTTTTTAATACTAGTTTATTCATTCTATATCAATACAAACAGATATCGGAGTACAACCCAGCCAATGCGTCCTTAACAAATTCTGTACCATGAATAACGATTTTTCTCCCCCAACTAAAAATAAATCTCATTTCAATATAAACGGAAACAGAAAATATATAATGAAGAAGAGAGAAGGGAAACAAAAACAAAAAGGGGGAGACCCATCCCACATGTACTGTCAAGATGCAAATAGACATTTCAGTCAATGAGCAGGGAAGCCAATTCATGAAACTATTGAAGTAGACTTATCTTAACACCCAGATTCCATCATTTCACCACATCTTCTTTATGTTTACCAGTTCAACCCGATTCCAAATTTAGAAAACTACCCCATACTTTATCAAACAGTTTCTCCTTCTGCTGCAGGATCATAACAACTCTTTCAATATTACAAATTGAATACATTTCCGCCATCCAAGATTCTGTTGTGGGGAATATAGCTGGTTTCCTATTGCATAGGATTATCCTTTTCACAGCCAAAGAACCCTTCAAAATCCAAGTCACTTGGTGTTACAACAGAACATCCCAATCAGTATCTTCACCCAGAATCAAAGTTTCAAAGTGAAAACTCTCGCTCTTTACCCAATACTTTATCACGTTGGTAATCCCCTTCCAAAATGCTCTCACTCTGTAGCAGTCCCAAAACATATGTTCAAGTGAGCCTATTGAGTGACCTCATCCCCAGCATGCATCTGTTGAACTCAAACCTTGATTGTGCATATGCTCTGGTGCCCCTCAGGAGTGCCTGGTCCAGTCTGCACTGATGCGTAGCCCCCTCGCTGGCTGCCTTCACCCTGGCGCTCGTCCCAGCCACTCTTTCCCCCACTGGTCGACTGGGGATTAACTCCCAGGGGACCGTGAGGTTGGGAGGGACATGGGTGGTTTTGGGACTTTGGGGCTGTATCGTTCTGGGGGTCAGGGTGACCTAAAGTTAAGTATAGGGTAAGTATAATTGCAGTACCTTCCCTTCTGCCCCTCCCCTCCTGACCCTAGGTTGGCTGTCTGGTGCCAAGCGAGCGTTGCTCACCGTAATGTTTGCGACTACGGTTGCAGCCCTCCGGTCCATATCGTCCTCCAGTTATTTCACTAAAGGTGCATGGTCCAGGCCGGCTGCGACACCCAGGATATGACGGTGAGCAGGTAAGTCTTGATTTAAAGTGGGAACAGGTGAGTCTTGGTTAAACACGAGTGCGCAACTTGCCATGCTTGCACACTTGGTCTGAGCTTACTTTCACAATGTCTTTGTCTTTCTTCTTCACAGGATCTGAGTGACTGAAGGCCGACACTGCGACGAGATGCTGACGGAACAGAGCGGGACTCAATGCGCAGGTGAGCACACTTGGCAATGGGACGGGCGGTAGTCGAAGAACGGAATGGGATCTCTCACGCTGTTGCTCTGCCTTTCAGGTCCTTGGATGCTGCGGGAAAGACAACAGCCGGAGCAACAAGGAAGAACCAAGATGAGCAGGAGATGAGAAACCAATGTCCAAGATGAGCAGCTCCACCAGTGGACTCCGGTTGCTGTTCGGAAGAAACAAAAAAATGAATACAGAGATAAAACCGTTATGTGAGGGCGTGGATCCTCGTTTCAGGTGAGGTTCCACTGCTTCACATCCATGTAAAACATTTGGTAGATACACTGAGAGCAGGAGCGATAAGCGAGACTATGTTCTTGCAAAGAGCAGAAGAAATGCTAAACACAGGGTGCAGTCCGGTGCGTGGTTTTATACGGTTGGGCCACGCCCTGTCAGTGTTAGACTGCCAGGAGTGTTGGTTTCTCACACGTGCTCGGCGCTCCTTTGCACATGCTGGGTGTACCCTCTCTCTCGGCTGGCACGCTGGTGCAGATTGCAGCCTTGCTCCATTCTACCCGCCTTCTCCAGCCAGCCACCATACCTGTCCACCACCTCCCCACTCTACCATGGGGAAATACCCCTCTCCCTGGGGCCCGACCACACTGGGCCGCAATGGGATCGTGACACTGGTGTCCAAAATACTCTATTTAGTAATTTCACTTGTGCTCTTTCACCAATGTTCATGGACATTCATGGAATGTTTTTACTCAGTGCCTCCCAACACAGCTGTGTCATCTCATCTTGTAGGCAATGCGACCAGGAATTCAAGAGCTTATAATTCCTATGATCCTTATAGAAACCATCGGATCTGACATATCAAATGCTGTCAAATTAACTGCTCTTCCAAACCTCCTATAATCCCGTTAAGTGCAATCAACCAACCCAATTTTGCTCTCAGGTCTTGAAATGATATCCACAATCCTCCTTCAAATAGATAATCAATCTTCCTTACTCCCGCCAGAAACCAATTAAACCAGAAAATGGTTTTATTCACGATTTTAACTGCAGGATTCAACCATATTGAAGAAGAACCCATCAGGCTCGGACAATATCTAGGGTCATGGCCATGTCACTCCAAGAAGACCTCAGGAACTCTGTCAAAGCATACCTCTTACTCCAATCTTTGCTTGTGTTTGACAGGACTGCCGAAGGATTTAATGGACCTACCATACTTGCCTCAGCAATGGCCCAATCATCCGAATTCTCTGTTACGAATGTTAGGAAGTGTATCCCCATGAAAGCCTGATGACATCTTGCAAAATTCAGGATATTCAATCCTCTTTCATTTTGGAGCTGTTGTCATCTTGATTGCATTTACTTTCCCTCCTAATGATAACTTTATAGAATCCCAGCATTCGAAGTCTGCTGATAGCTTATCCATTGTTAATTTCGAGTACACATCCATCACGTCTCTCATATCTCTAGCAAGCCATATTACTAGATATGTGGAGAAACAGAGGGTGGGTGAGGCACGCATTCTAGTTCGCAGTGTTGAATACCTGCTGCATTTCAAGTTACTGCTCTCCTCCAATTGCTTTCATGTCTCTAACAATCTTCAAGGAGGCTGTCTTTTCAGGTGTTGCAAATGAATCTCAATTGGTCTCAAGGAATTCTGGTAGCTGTAGTCTGTTTTAGGTATCCAGGAACCAGCTCCACTCCAAAAGCACAATTCTTTCCTGGTGGGAGCAGGGGGGAAAACCAATGATGTGGCTCTCCTGGGTAGGGCCTGGTGACCCCGGTGCCGCTGCCTCTAACCGCTGCCTCTAAAGCCTGGGACTTCTGAACCAATATATAGAAAAACAGAGGGTGGGTGAGGCGCACACTCTTGTTCCCAGAGTTGAATACCTGCTGCATTTCAAGTCGCTGTTCTCCTCCAAGCGCTTTCATGACTGTAATAATCTTCAGGGAGGCTGTCTTTTCAGGTGTTGGTGTTGCAAATTAATCTCAATTGGGCTCAAGGAATTCTGGTAGCTGTAGTCTGATTTTGTTAACCAGGAACCAACTCCCCTCCAAAAGCACAATTCTTTTCTGGTGGGTGGACGCGGGAAAACCAATAATGTGGCTCTCCTGGGTAGGGAATGGTAACCCCGGTGCCGCTGCCTCTAACCGCTGCCTCTAAAGCCTGGGACTTCTGAACCAATATGTGGAGAAACAGAGGGTGTGTGAGGTGCGCACTCTAGTTCCCAGTGTCGAATACCGGCTGCATTTCAAGTTGCTGTTCTCCTCCAAGCGCTTTCATGGCTCTAACAAGCTTCAGGGAGGCTGTCTTTTCAGGTGTTGCAAATTAATATCAATTGGGCTCAAGGAATTCTGGTAGCTGTAGTCTGTTTTTGGTAACCAGGAACCAACTCCCCTCCAAAAGCACAATTTTTTCCTGGTGGGCGGACGGGGGAAAACCAATGATGTGGCTCTCCTGGGTAGGGCATGGTGACCCTGGTGCCGCTGCCCCTAAAGGCCGGGACTTCTGGACCAATATGTAGAGAAACAGAGGCTGGGTGAGGCGCGCACTCTAATTCCCAGTGTTGAATACCTGCTGCATTTCAAGTTGCTGTTCTCCTCCAAGCGCTTTCATGTCTCTAACAATCTTCAGAGAGGCTGTCTTTTCAGGTGTTGCAAATTAATATCAATTGTGCTCAAGGAATTCTGGTAGCTGTAGTCTGTTTTTGGTAACCAGGAACCAACTCCCCTCCAAAAGCACAATTTTTTCCTGGTGGGCGGACGGGGGAAAACCAATGATGTGGCTCTCCTGGGTAGGGCATGGTGACCCGGGTGCCGCTCCCCCTAAAGGCCGGGACTTCTGAACCAATATGTAGAGAAACAGAGAGTGGGTGAGGCGCGCACTCTAATTCCCAGTGTTGAATACCTGCTGCATTTCAAGTTGCTGTTCTCCTCCAAGCGCTTTCATGTCTCTAACAATCTTCATGGAGGCTGTCTTTTCAGGTGTTGCAAATTAATCTCAATTGTGCTCAAGGAATTCTGGTAGCTGTAGTCTGTTTTTGGTAACCAGGAACCAACTCCCCTCCAAAAGCACAATTTTTTCCTGGTGGGCGGACGGGGGAAAACCAATGATGTGGCTCTCCTGGGTAGGGCATGGTGAACCCGGTGCCGCTGCCTCTAAACCCCGGGAATTCTGAACCAATATGTAGAGAAACAGAGGGCGGGGGAGGCGCGCACTGTAATTCCCAATGTTGAATAACTGCTGCATTTCAAGTTGCTGTTCTCCCCCAAGCGCTTTCATGTCTCTAACAATCTTCAGGGAGGCTGTCTTTTCAGGTGTTGCAAATTAATCTCAATTGTGCTCCAGGAATTCTGGTAGCTGTAGTCTGTTTTTGGTAACCAGGAACCAACTCCCCTCCAAAAGCACAATTTTTTCCTGGTGGAGGGAGGGGGGAAAACCAATGATGTGGCTCTCCTGGGTGGGGCATGGTGACCCCGGTGCCGCTGCCTCTAAAGCCCGGGATCTGTGTTACGCTCACCTTGGCTCTGCGGGGGTATCCGGAACCTCTGCTTGACACCTTTTCCCTGGTTCCTTTCTCTTGGATGATTATTCTTATATGTATTGAAGGGAGGCTCTCCGTCCTGCTTTTTCCCATGTTCAGCAGGGGCGCATTTGTCCTTTGAAACCAGTCACTTTACTGATCCCCTTTTTGCCCAGACCTGCTGCAGCTTGGAATGTCTCTGCCTTAGAGATGATCCCTTGTAGTTAAGGTAAGGATAGAACTTCCGTCTTGTTCTACAGTGCAGTCCTTAGTTTGCTGCTTTTCATATATGTTGTGTGTCTTTGCCTTGGTGTTTTTTCCTTGCTTCTGGTTGTTTATTGGCGTAACACGTGTCTTCTTCTCTTTCCAGGATGTAGCAGAGTGAACAGATTAGCTGAAGGAAATGCGGGGGCCGGAGCGGCTGTGAAGCCGCGCGGCCCAGATGAAGAGGAGGGGCCGCCAGTGCTGCTGAGCTGGTAACAGGTAAGTATGATTGCAGACGGGGGCCGGAGCTGCTGTGAAGCCGTGCGGGCCCGATGAAGAGGAGGGGGCGCCGGCTCTGTGGAGCTGGTGACAGGTGAGTATGATTGCAGACGGGGGCCGGAGCTGCTGTGAAGCCGCGCGGGCCCGATGAAGAGGAGGGGCCGCTGGCGATGCGGAGCTGATGATAGGCGAGTATGGTCGCATGCGGGGGCCAGAGCGGAATGTCCGCTGGACGGAGGCTGGGCGACCAAGATAAGGAGTATGCAAGTAAAGCTCCGGAACTGCGGTGAGCGTCTGCTGTCGAAGGCAGATGCAACGCGAAGCGTGGATTCCTGCCTGGGTGTGGCCTATATAGCCAGCCAGACCCAGAGTCTTGATAACAACTAGTCTGTTGCTTCTGGTGCCTTGGCAACTCACTTCCCCCTCCATATCGAGTTATAATACATGTGTTGATGGGCATAGCTGGTTCCAGGTGCGCCATGCCCTGGTCCAACTGGGTTTCTTCTTGTGTCAGGTGAGATGAGTTTGTGCAGACCTATAAGGGTGTTTTACACCATGTGTATGAATGAGCTACTGACTTGGTGGGAGATGGGATACCTAAGGTAGAGGTCGTGACATTCTGAACCAATATGTAGAGAATCAGAGGGTGGGTGAGGCGCGCACTCTAGTTCCCAGTGATGAATACCTGCTGCATTTCAAGTTGCTGTTCTCCAAGCGCTTTCATGTCTCTAACAATCTTCAGGGAGGCTGCCTTTTCAGCTCCCCTCCAAAAGCACAATTCTTTCCTGGTGGGGGTCTGGGGGAAACAAATGATGTGGCTCTCCTGGGTAGGGCATGGTGACCCCGGTGCCACTGCCTCTAAAGCCCGGGACTTCTGGAGGGGACTTGGTTCCTGGTTACCAAAAACAGACTACAGCTACCAGAATTCCCTGAGACCAATTGAGATTAATTTGCAACACCTGAAAAGACAGTTTCCCTGAAGATTGTTAGAGACATGAAAGCGCTTGAAGGAGAACAGCAACTTGAAATGCAGCAGGTATTCAACACTGGCTACTCGCAAACTCGGGTCCGGCTCCGAGTCCCGCGAAAGGAGAACTACCGGGCCATTGCGACCTCGGCGGGCCCTGTAAATTCCCTTGCGCGGGACCTGGAGCAGGTATGTCCCAATTCCCATTTGAGCCCGCATATGGCTCAATGGGAATGGGGAGGATGGTAGTGCGGCACCCGTGAGCAGAACTTGTAATGTGGCGGTATGGTAACAACGGTGCCGGTAGCACTACCGGCACCGTTGTTGCCTTACCTCCACAATCGTAATGAAGCTCAATGTGCCAACAGTCGACTGCATTTCTCTCTTGCCTCATAATAGTTACATCGCGCCTTAAAAAGGGTGCATTCTGCTTTTTCACTTAGGTTTTAATTCAAATCATATTTCAATTTTAAAAGATTTAATCTTTTTCCTTTCATCAGACGAACACATCACATCCTATTCCAATTCTTTTACAGATGCACTCAGAGCAACCATGTCTTTGTCCTTTTCATTTCTTTTAATTTCAAAAAGCCTCATAAGCACCCCTCTCATGATGCACTTGAAACCCTCCCACACTGTGTCAATTTCCAATTCTCCATTTAAATGAAATGTAATGAATTCCTACGCCTCCTTCACCAGAGCCTCCCTCATTTCCTCATTGTTCAATACTGCAGTTTTCATTCTCCAAGTATGTGTTTTATTTTATGAATAATCCAGTGGTAGTCACATCCTAATGGGAGTATGATCTGAGACAGCAATACTCTCAATACCGCAGCTCTCAAAATTCTGTGTCACTAACCGTGAGGTCAAGATGTCTATTCGCGAGTAAATATCATTTGCCCCTGAATCGAAAGTATAATCCTGACCCGTTGGATGTTCTAATATTCACACATCCAATAGACCAAAGTGCTGCATGAGTAAATGCCTCCCTTCTTCCTACCATCTCTGGGTCTATGGCTACTCCTATCAAGAACAGGGTCCAATACAACATTGAAGTCATCCCCTACCAGAATATTTTGTCCTCTTGTATCAAGCAAGTGATGTCCACCGTGCTAAATAAGGCCTACCATTTGGGCATAAACATTACAAATTGTCATAACCATGTCCTGAATACTCACGGACACTGATATCATCCGTCCTTCCTTATCTGCATTAGAGTGTAATATCCTTCCTGGAAACCTTTTCTGGAACAAGATTAAAGCTCCTCTTACTCTCGAATTTGTCGAGTAAGAGGAGTGGAAAAATTGACCAACCCAACATCTTCTCAACTTTTCAGCCTCTTTGTCAATTAAATGTCTCCTGTAACATGGCCATGTCTGCCCCTAAATGTCTCGCGTGTGAAAGCGCCTTTCTCCTCTTTATTGGATCATTTATCCCATTTACATTCCATGTCACGACATTTATAGAGTCTGTACTATTCGTTATCGGAACCGCCATTTCCCTCGAATTCTCCTCAATTCCCCTCAGACAATGTGGTATAAAAAAACACCAAGTAGAATAAAAGCAAATCACAAATACAAACGTAAAAAGAACGTTACTTTTGAAACATACTCCACATCAGAGCTGAAATGGAGTGTGTTGGCAACCTCACAATTGTAAGCTTTAATTAGCCCACCCTGTATCTATTATTATTCCTCATACACGAGACACACCCACCCCCCTTATTTTCTACTTCTTAATATCCATTTATTTAGATGTTCTATCCTTCCTGGGCTTATCATAAATTCCTAGTTTTACATCGTCTAAAACATATAGTCAGGGTGTAAACATTCTGCTCTTCTTAACCTATTAATAGGATTCCTCGAACCCGTTTCATTTAGTTTTTCTGATCATCCTTGATTGGGCCGCGTGATTCCTATTTTCCCCAAAATCTGCACCAGAAGCTAAAGCCCTCTTAAAGGGAAATCAGTAATTCTCTGCAGCACATTTAATGCCCTTTAAATAAAGTGTAGCTGCTACTTGATTAGTGTAATAACCACTAAGGATCTGATCAGCTGCTTTTGCCTTTGTATTTAGATTGTTTAAAATGGCATAACTGCTTCCACCAGTGCTCCATCTAGGATTGCTTTAGAAACCATTGCTTACCATGCATCGCATTCTGCACAGTAATATCATTTTAGCTTGAATGTTGACATTAAAGAGACCTTTTTATTTTTTTTGCTTTTTTGCATTTTATTCTGGACTGCACTTAAGTATTTTCTGGTTGACATGAATCAAAATAAACTTTACTTTTCCCCAGTGCAGTGAAATCTGCCCTGGCAACCTTGAATGACTCGGAACAAATATGTGTACGTGGATTTATACAGCTTTATGTATTTTGTTATTCTTACGAGTGTACTCTGTCGTCCCCTGCAATGCAAAAGATGTCCATCTATAAAATATATATTTGTTTGTTTGTTTGTTTATTTGTATTGCGCACCAGACCCAAAGGTATAAGGCCGCGAAGGCATAAAGAGGGTTGTTAAGCTTATGTTACATAATAGACATGAATAATAGGTACCGCTCTGGTTGCAATGCTGCATGCATGAGCAACAGGCAAGTGGATAAGTATTATACAATAAATACAAGTAAATAACAGAAGCAATGAAGTCACATATATACAATAAATGCTAGGAGGTTGCAAGTGAAGTAAGGTCAGACATCATGTTCCTTTAGCCAGTAAATGAGACTAGCTCTAAATTGTGAGTAGGGTAGATCTTCCCTTAAGGCAGGGGGGAGGGAGTTCCAGTATTGTGCAGCTTTAACAGGGAAGCTGCTCCCACCGGATTTGGTACGCTTGAATCTGGGTACTAGTAGAAGGTTAGAGTTCACTTTTCTTAAGGGGTGAGAGGCTGTTTGTCTAGTAAAAAATGCACGTGAGGTTTCATTTTAAGTTATTAACTACTGCAAAGGTCCTAAGAACCAGGGAAAGTGTAATGCCTGAGCACCAGCTTTGCAGATGCTAAAATCCAGGACCCTGAAACACTGAAACAGTTGTATATACCGGCTTTGTGCATATGGCGAGTTTATCTTTCCCTTTTGTGCATCCTCCAAACACTTTAATGGCTCTAGCCTTATGGAACAGGTTGCCTTTTGATTGTCACTTTTCCTTGAATATACCTGTGGTTAGCGTTATCAGAACCTTAACTCCATTATATCCAATCCTTAACTCCATTACATCCCATCTACTGAATGTTCATTTTATGAATTACTTTTTAGAGCTGAACACAGCCAAGCGTGGACTACAAGGCACAGGAGGCTATACACTCCTCCATATTTCTCTAGTTTTCACTGACATCACCAATTCCCCTGCAGAGGGCAAGCGCGACACTTCGGGTGCGACATGGGACTATATACACATCTGCGAGAATTCCAGTGATTGCCCTCGGAGCACCATCAAGGCACCCGCCCAGCCCCCATCACAGCATCCCCCCCACCCTACCACATACTGACAGGGCCAGTGCTATCACTATGCAAGGTTAGGCGCTTGCCTATATGTGGAAATGTTACAGTGGCAAAATGCTGCTTTAACACCTCCACACTAATTGTATACTAACTGCCTTGCCTGTAAAGCACCGGCACTGACTGTCTGCAGGCTGAGGCTGGCTGCAGCAGCAGCAGACCAGGTGGCGCTGCCACGGCGCAAAGGTTGGGGTCGGGTCAGGATCACGAGTGGCATGGGCATGGCAGCGCTGGCACAGTCCAGCACCTGCACATTTTAACACTCCACATGGCAGGCCATGAACAAAGCACCATGCGTGCACACCCGAGTCACAACCGATCATCGTGATGGTTATGGTGTGAGTCTATCAGGGAATGCTGCAGTTAACATGTGTGCTCTGCTGTACTGCGCGTGCAACACTAGGAGAATGCCACTGTGCAGAATAGATGCGTGTGTGTGTGTGCCCTGTGTCTTCTTCACACTCCACTACACAAAAGTCAGTGCAACTCCTGCAAACACCTTTAAAACATAGTTTGGGTTGCACGCCCATTTGTACCCTTAATCTAAATGCACTGACTATAACAGTGGAAAATAGCACAGAGTGTAGGCAGAGGTGCGTGCGTGCAATATATTATTTATTAACTTATCTCACTTGGGTAACAGGTCTGCTGTAGACGCCTCACCTGTGTGCAGTGCAAACCCTTCCGGTCAATGGCACTAATGCAAGAAGTACCAACTCCACCTTTCAACCTTCCAAGGTCAATCAATGACATGGCTGCCATTTCCTTCCTTGGGGCAACACTTGTTCTTGAAAGAGCCAGGACGTCGAATAATGCAGCCAGTCCACCACGCTACCCATTTGGGGATTCGGAATATAGCTTTTCAATGCATCCAGGGGAGATGGAGGCAAGAAATTCACGGAATGCCCCAAGTGGAATAAAAATCGGGATGTTTACTGAGACCCTAGAATGCAGGCAATCCCAGTGTCGCTGCAGGTCGCAGAGTCTTCTGATTCTCGGACATTGTTTTAGTGATTACATCAAATGCAAGGAACATGGGCAGGCTGAGTTGCCCCATCTGCCTTCGTGGGACACGTGTGCCCATTTGAGCTTGCAGTCCATTGACTACCTAAGGCCATGCTAATCCCAATGGTCAGCCATTCCCACCCACTTCCTGCCCAAAACACATCCTCTCCTGGGATGTCTTTCAGCTCGCTTTACTCAAGCCAATAGCCCCATATCGCCCGAGGTCATCTCAGAGTCAGCCCTCGGCCCCTTCAGTCAAGCTGCACCAACAGCAAATTATGTTTTGAGTATGTGCGGTTCATGACTGCTTGCGCACACCTCTGCGCAAGTAGGTTACTTTGAAATACAGTTGTTGCTTAAAAAAGAAAAAGGGGTGTTGGGGGCTGTGAGGAGTGCCGGCTCATCACACTTCCTCTAGTACTGGAGTGCAAGGTAACCTATTTAAGGGAACATCATGACACTCATTTCTTTATTTTTACTTATTATATTGTTCTTTTACACAGTGCTTATACACAGGTGGAGTGCTTCAAAGCGCTTCAAGGCGGGAAGGGAACAAGGAAATACAGTAATCACTCTTAGGCCTTGAAATTTCTGAGTGATTGACAGAAAAACTAGCATACTCGGCCTGACGGCATTGCACCTAGTTCAAGTGCATGAAGTGTTACAGTAGCGACCAAGCTAGGGAGAAGGGACACAAAGGGCGTGGGGGGCAGGACAGTACGCAGTGATTATCATGAATACCAAAATAACTAATACCATTATAAAAAACCTAAAATAATGAATTCCAAAATACTGAATTTGGAAAAAAACAAAAAAGATGTTTGGAGGGGGGAGATAGTGGTTTTGGGGGTGGGGGAAATGTATTAAGAACAAAAAAATGGGGGGGTTGGGGCAGAACCCCATCAAAAACAACAATAAAGAAATGTGTTATGTGGTATTAGTTGTTTTGGATTTGTTATAATTACATGTAACCGACAGGACAGACAAACTAACTAGTCCTGGTACATGTAGGTCATGCATGCGTACAGACAGAGGTGCGAGGAAGAGGCACCTGGGGGGAACAAATGAGTCCAGTCCAGCAGGGCCCTGGGTTAAGTGCAGAGAGGTTGCCCATGGAGCGTGAGCTGAAAGTGCAGTAATGCTGAACATAGTGCAGTGGCTCGGAAGCAAGTACAAAAGAATGGCGGGGGGCCTGGGACCTGCAAGGCTCTGGAGGTGAACCAGGCAACCAGTTAGCAAAACTGAACACAGTTAGGGAGGAGAAGGAGGGTGGAGAGAAAAAGAACAGAGGTTAGCAGGGGAGAGGGAGAGAGAAGGAGGAAAAGAAGAGGAAGGTCTTGACGAGTTTACGGAACTTAAGGTGCTCCGGCTCAAGACGGAGAGAGTCAGGGAGTCTGTTCCAGAGGGAGGCACCTGCAGAAGATAGAGATCTACCCCCAAATCTCTGTGAAAGTGGCTCACCCGCAGAGAGTTGGAGGATGACGAGTGGAGGACACTAGAGGGATAGTATTTAGGAAGAGAGCATTGTAGATAGTGAAGGCCCTGGCCCCACAAACCCTTGTGGATTATGCAGAGGGTCTTGAACTTGATCCTTGCAGCCACGGGGAGCCAGTGTATGGATTTCAGCGCCGTAGTCCCTGGGCTTGAGGCCAAGGATAAGTCTTGCGGATCGGTTCTGGATGAGTTGTAGAAGACAGAGAGTAGAGGTAGGAAGATTGAGAAAGAGACTGTTGCAATAGTCCAGCCTAGAGAGAGCCAGGCTTGCGAGGTGGTGAGTCTCTGGGGAAAAGTGAGAAAAGGCAGAATACCTCTCAGGAGATGCAGTTGGAAGTGGGACTTTTTGGAGATGCCTGAGATGTGAGAGCAGAAGGAGAGATGACCCCTAGATTTTTTGCCTCATTGATAGATGAGGGTGCAGGGCCTAGGGAGGTTGGCCAGTGTGAGGGTGGGAATGAGTACGATCTCTGACTTACTGGCATTCAGGCAAATATTGTTAGCTGCAAACTAAGACTGACCTGCAGATAGACAGTCAGGAATGAGCGAGGAGGAGGAGGCCGAGGGTAGCCTGAAAGAGAGCTGCGTGTCATCTGCATAACACTGACAGTTAGAGGTAAAGTAGAGATCCTGTGGGCCAAGGGGGCCATGTAGATATTGAAAAACCAGGGGGATAGGTTAGATCCCTGGTGGTCACCACACGTAGAGAGATTAATAGAGGAGAGAAAAATCCAAAGTTCCACCTCGGAGGACCGGTCAGAGAGAAAGGAGGTGAGCCACGCCAGGGCGTGATCTGTGATGCCCAGGGTATCACAAAGACAGATTATCAGGATGTTGTGGTTTACCATATCGAGAGCAGAAAAGAGGTCAAGAAGAATGAGGACAGAGGGAGAGTTAGAGCCAAGCTTTGAGAGCAGGTCTTCCCGGGTGTTCAGAAGAGCAATGTCCGTGCGTCTGGATGCTCTAAAGCCAGATTGATGGTCACAGAGACAACCAACAGATTCAGTGTGGATGGTAAGTTGAGTGATAGCAAAACAAAAGAAAGCCAAACTGTGTTTACTTTACTTTATCAGCCAGCATCAGTCATCAATACAAGCAAAGCCTGCTGTGTGAATCCCTGTGTACAATAAGTGTCACACTGACACACACTGTGAAAGAGTCCCTTTGAATAATAACCCTGCACAAGCGGTTAGCTCTCGGTTGCTGTTCCTGGCTGTCTCCCAACCTGCCATTGCCCACTGCGAGCATTTGTGCAGCTGACATACAACTGCATCCGAGAGCCTTCATATGGCAGCCAGCCTGCCTGGATACAGTGTACCAGCGACATGCTAGTACTCTTGCAGTTTGATGTGAAGAAAGTGCCTTGGAATCCATACACAGCAGAAGACGTGAGCCATGTGTTAGGTGAAGGTAATTTAACAGGTTGCAGCAATCAGTAACAAAATAGTGATGGTTGGTTGAGAACGGTTAGGACTCGGAAAGATTGTGGTGGGGGGGCGCCAATCTGACAGTTTGCCTAGAGTGGCAAAATTCCTTGCACTGGCCCTGCATACTGATTTACTGTTTTTGGATCCACACATCCTTACGCATGACCTTATGAAACGACAAAGGTGAAACCTAACATGACCACTAAAACCAGTGCAGCCACGATAAAACATGGCGGCTTTCATTTGTGATAGCGGTGTTTGCGGGTGTGTGCACATTTCAGCAACGGCACTGCATCGCCACCTAAATCTGTGTCGCAGAATGTGTGGAAATCCAAAATGACAGCGAGGTTGTTGTCTGTGACGCTCTCGCCACACAGCCTTGCATCGACGGGCACGTCACATATACCTACGCCGGGGCAGCGAAGCCTCTCTGCATTCCATGGCACTCTTGACCAATGCCCTCAGACATACCACAGCTGCCTCCCTTTAGATACGAAACCGCACACATGCTGTCTTTACTTTTTTCCCTCTCCTGAATAGGTCTTAAGAACCGGAGTGTGTACATGTGCACTTGCATCGTTTCACACCACCCAAAACGAAATGTTGTAATTCATTTTTTTCAGAGATTTAAAAAAATGTATTATTATTAAATCATACTCTGTTACTCACGTACTGTTTCTTCAGTTAATCCAGACTAGCCCTAACAAAGAAACGCGACCATGTAGGAGAGGCGGGGGGCTATCAATGACTATTGATGACTACAGGAGGTTTCAAATATACACCCCCCTCAGACATTCACACAACCACACATAGATGGCCTAATTGCTCCATTGTTTAAAGCTTTTCTAAATCAGACAATTTACCAGTTCTTTATGTAATTATTTACTCACAAGTAAACGAGGCATGTCTGGGAAGCAGTCTTTAAAAATGTTTACCCTCCAACAATTAGCATTCTATAGTTAATGTACAGGATATCCTTGCCACAGTTGAAACCCCTAAAAACCCACCTCACAAACACCTCTGCATCACGACCATAGATGCAGTGAGTGGACTCGCTCCAGGCCATCTCCATGTTTGCAATCCGGAGCCCGTATTAGAGAAAGGCACCTCAAACGGGGCGCAAGGGAGAACGAACGCTAACACCAATTTAAATTAAATTCGTAAACAGTTATTATGCGCTATTTTGCCCCAATGTTATTAATGCCAATAAGTTAAATAATGCAACCTAAACATATTTTAACATTTAAAATGTGTCAAGGGGACAGTCGGCAACCACACAATTTACCTTCTAATTAAATATAATATACTTATAACACAATAAGAAAAAAAAGTCTGCATTCGCCCCAACACAATTATTCCTCGACCAAACCTGCTCATCTGCAAACATATTGCCCATCCCTGTTGTCGCAAACACAAAAGACAGTCCATACTCATTGTCATAAATCAAGCAAACTGCAGAAGATTGTTGGGCCTTATTCAACTTTGAGCCCGAAAATTATTAATCCAATCTACCGCCTGGATCCTCTGTGATCCTAACACCACTTGGCAAGAAAAGCTTTAAAATTGCTGGTTTAACTAGTGTTGTCTTCAAGTTTTTTTCTCTTGCTAATTTCTTCGCCTCTGTGAATAACTTCCTCTTTTTCCTTTCGGAGATCCTGGAATATGGCAATTTGTTCCTTATAATAAAAAAGTACGACCCTTCTCCCAGGCAACCTTCAATACTTTTCCTTTGCACTTGTTTTTGTGAAAGCCATTGTCTGGGTCTAGTACGAACAGGCTTTCCAACTCTAAAAGCAAAGTCCAAGTATCCTGGGCATAAAACACCTTGAAAATAAAGCCCGGACAAATCTTGTTGTAAAATATCTTCCAGTTGACCATTCCCAGTTGTATTTTCAGGTAGACCCATGAGCCACAGAACCATGTTTTTAGCTTTCATATCTGCCAAATCTTTCCTTAAATGATTATACGCTCTGTAGCTACCAGCAATCTCTGAAGACAGATCAACAGACTCATTTACTACCCGGCTAACCCTTCCCTACAGGTTAGCGACTTTAACATTTAAGTAATCCAAAGAGGACTTCACCTCACCTACATCCTGGGCCACCTTCAGAAGCAGAGAGTAAATATCCTGGGTGCCGGGAGCCTCCTCCATGTCAGCTTTTGTTTTTTGGGGGGCAAGGCTCTCTTGTACATCAATCTTCTTTTTGTTATTCAGTAAAGTTTGTATCTTTTAAATATCAGAGATCAGGGAGACAGGAGCTCCAAGCTCAGGCTGCTACCTGTTCAGCCAGCATTCCGCACCCTACCTAATCCAGCAGGTCTGGGAGGCTTGCAAAGTGATGGAACTCATTTCTAGCAGGAGGTCTAGCTATCTGCACATGTTCTCAACACCAGATCCCCAATGGAAGACCTAAGGATACAAGGTGGGTGTACCTGGTTGAAGTGCAGGTGGTTCAATGTGTTATCCCAATGACGTCAGAGAGGACCAAGAAAGATGCATTCCAAGGCCCATAAAGAGATTTATTGAGAACCAATAAATCACAGCGACAGAAAGTGGCTGTCTTCTGTCAAGAAGGCGGGTCTGCAGTAGGAGAGCGAGGAAAGGACGGAAGACCACACTCCTAAAGATAGCCGGATGGATTTGTGAAATTCAACCTCTATCCCAAGGGCTCGGTCAAAACCTAATCCTTGTTATGTTTTTCCAAGATAAAAGAAAAAGTAAACTTGTATGTGGTTTCTAGTCCGTGACACTCACTAACCCAAACTGTCGCATCTACCCAATGGTGCATGTGTTCCCCACTGATGCAACCCTTCCCTCCTAACATAACACATTTTGTTCACCATGACCTCAGCTTTCACATTGACCTAACAGCATAATGTCCCCTGGAACTCAACTCTCCCAATGTTCCTAAAACTCAGTGTTCTACCGTAATATTGCGTGTGCACCTGCAGAACATGACCACATAACCTGATCATAAGGGAAGTTTATTCACTGCTTATCAAGACCAGCGTCACATTCAAAAGTGTCTGAATCCACTGAGAGGCACTGACCGCAAACCCACCAATCGCAGGAAGACAATGCCATATCAAGCGCCTGGATATCACCGGCTTGCAAACCAAGCACTGCAAATTGCAAACCAAGCCTGCAAAAAGAAAATGTCCAGAGACATGCCTTTGTAATCAATATGGAGTTAACATTGAACAACAATCTACATGACAGTAGACAAGCCCCCGGTCACCTCAACTCAGAAAAGGGCTGAAGATTCAGCTTTTCAAAGAACCTCTCACAGAGCGAGCATCTTCGGAGCGTCCCAACCCAGAATGGGTCCGTCTTTCCCTCCCTACCCTGTATCCCCTGCCTGTAACCCTCAGAAACCTCACTTTCCATAGACTTCAACCTGAGCCCTCACTTTCCTTTCCTTCTTATGGGATCCATAATATTGTATCAAACTGATCGTGATGCCTTGTGTGGTGCTTTGTTGCTTCACATGTAGGTCTGTTCTAAAAGCGAGGTAGCGCTATATGGGATGGATGGGGATGCAGAAGTTACTCATACATCAATGATAAAACCGACTCAGGAAGTTGGGAAATATTTAGCTGTTCTATTAACAATGATCTAAAACAGGGAGTAGAACGGACATCAACAGACTTTCGCTCAAGTCTCTCAACGATTTACATGAAAAAACACAGTTACATAGTAAAAACTCATCATCATTGACATCATAATACGTGGCAAAATAAGAAAACCTAAATTGGATTGTGGTTGGTCTACGGGGAAAATCTAGGTATACTTTCAATGGTGGATAGGATTGTGTTTGGGTCTCTAAGGTCAGGTGGACAACTATACCCACCCCTAGTGTAAGTCATCTTCAGTGTCATAAAATACATGAAGTTTCATTGGGTCTCAAACTATAGGGCTCTTTGCTATGTGGCCCTCTATGATTGGTTGGCATGCTTGTACCCTTCTGGAATATTCCACTCGCTAGCAGCATGCAAGCTGGTACCCCAGGTGCTTGTGGTTTGGACTTGACCATGCCTCCCCACCCAATTAGCCCACCATTCATCATCTCTCCTGCTGTCTGCCATTCGAATTGTCTTTGAACTCGGCCTTGCAAAGTATCACTGCGCCTGAGAATAGAAGGGAGTGTGAGCATAGTCTTATCTTCAAGTCTCGATGTAGCTTACCCAAAGTCTATTTTCATCTAGATCATGTCACAGGAGACCGTGTTTGAGCGCTTTCGTTCGTATTTAACACTATTAAATGAATATAATCTGGCACTCCTAGTGTTTTTCCATTACACATCAACAGGAGCTTGCCTCGCTTCTCACGTTCATTGTCTCTTCTCGAATAGATAACCAGTTTCTTGGCTGCCCCAACTCTTGACACCGAGCCAGACAAGCTTTCTCGATTCTTCCCTCATTGTCAGCTGTTTTCTTCTACTGTGCCTTTCAGCCCTTCTGTTCATGGGGTCCTAGTTTGCTAAAATGCGTTGTGGAACATCCAGATTCTATACACACTTAAATATATATTGGCGGCACCGCCTGCAGTCTATTCATTACGTATAACCAGCCTTATGATTACTTAGTCTACTTGCGTTTAAGCATCTGTACAATTATAAAACGGCTTGCATTTTCTTCAGTGCTCTCTGCACGTGCAATCTTTATTCTGCACATGACATTTTACTTGATTCTTTACTTTGCCATCAGATTCTACAAGGTCTATCCACCTCCTTCATTGGCATCTCTTCTGGGTGCGTTATTTCTGCTTCATGTGACGTCACCAGACTTCTCTTTCATTCATCTTCACACTTCTTCCAGGATTTCTCCTAAGAGGCCGTCCACTCTCCGTGGATACATGAAGAAAGGTTTTCTCAACAGATATAATGTTTCAAAGGCTTTTTGTGTTATGGGAATCATTACTGGTGTTTTGCATGTTGGAATTTCCGGTTCCCAACATATGGGCAAAACAGGGGCGGGACGTCTGGTATGGACACTTGGCTTCTCCTCTACAAACCAATACGTACATATACATACATGCAAACTTGCTGGCGCAACAGCCTTCATCCCCATACTTTCATGTATGAATTAAGCCAACAGACCACCAATCAAAACACATTTTCAGAAATGAAGTGCGTGCAATGAACAAAAACAGCATTTGAAGGCACTGGAGAATGCTGAAAGTGGCCCATCCACACTGTGCACATCTCTGACTATTCCCGATGGATTGGTGCAAGCTAATTCTGCACCATTCATCCACCAGAGCCAAGCACCCTTTGGGGCATTTCGTGAGTGTTGGGACATTGTCCCTGTGGCATTTGCTTGGTGAGCAATTCACATTGCCCTAGGCCCGAGAGCACACAGGCTGAAACATTACCTGGCTGCAAGTCTGAAAATGTGCACAGGATCACGTGTCCCTGTCGAGTTAGAAAGACATACATGACAACAGACTAGTAAAACAATGTATCATTGGGAATAGATTATGCATTAGACATGTAAACCTATCTGCTCCATTGGGTGAGCATTGGAGTTGCATGAAGCATGATGCAGATACATTTTGTCACCAGCACTGTCTCCAGCTGTTCATATTACCTCGACTGCTCGGACAGAGTCAGCCTTTTCTATCTAAGCCAAGTTGCGCCATGATTGGCCAGGCAATTATTGTCTCAGAACTTCACGATGGCTGTAGCTTGCTGCAGGGAGGCAACCAAGAACATCTAACTAGATCGCAGACCATACAGAATGGAGCTGTTCATGTTGTACATGGTCTGGCTCGCAAGGACCATGTCTTGGAGGCGGGAAGACAGCTCCACTGCCCCCCGGTTAGATCACGGATCCCCTTCAGGACTCTGGTTCTGACCAATCAATCCCTCTATGGTGTCAGCCCTGAGTATCGGAAGGACAGAGTGTGCTGGCTACCAGAAGGCAGGACTTTGGGGTCGAATAACCCCTGTCTGCTGCTTGCTCCTCGCATCAGTTTGCAGCAGGTTGGCCACATGGCATTCGACTGCTCAGCTCCGGCTCTCTGGAATAAACTACCTCCCGATTTAAGATATACTGAATCACTGGACCAGTTTAAATGTCTGCTAAAAACTCACTTCTTTTCATAAGAATTTGTTTTTTTGGGTTGGTTCTTCTTGCCCTGCTTAATTCCTCCTATGTATATGATTATATGTGTGTCCTGTCATTGTTGGATTATATATCTCTTGTTTGCGTGCGTCCCTATGTTTATGGGCCATTGGACGTATTACAAATAAATAAATAATAATTAAAAAAATGTAGGACTGTAATCAGGAAATATTCCCTATTTGAAAAGGAATGCACAATTGCCATGAACAAAATGGATTGTTCTTTTACAAACACATGAACTGAGGTTCAATGAAAATATTGAGTGGCATCTGTGAGCCCTCAACAAATAAATGTTGCTACCTGCCTATACAATCGCTTAAAGTAAATGTATTCAATACTGTCTGTGGTTGATGAGGGAGTCATTACATGCTCTATGTGGGGTGAAATATCCCCTGGATGCGAGAAGTAAAGAGACCAGAGTCAGTTATGAGGACTCGCCAAAATACCAGGCCTTCACAAACATGAGGTCCAACATAAGGCCTTGGGAACTCAACTCAAAAGGAAAGGAAATGCGCTGAAATGGAAAATATGGAGAGATGCAAACTGCCTTTCACGAAAAAAGGATTGGCACGTGGCAAGAACATTTTACAAATCCATGAAGAGCTGTACTGATATTTCCATGAAACAGCAGTGCACAGAACCCTCAATGGGATGTCAGAATTGTGTTCAGAAGCTGCAGTGAAACAGAGTTTATTCCATGTGTAAATTAAATAAAATGTCACTTAGTTTTTCCCTTTAAATTAATAATATGCTCAGTAAAATGCCCACCAGACTTGTAAGCTTGGGCATGGTCCTCTCATGTATATATATACCATTCAGAAACAATATGCACACATAGTTGGAACTGTGTGCCATAGATAGATGTCATTTAAATTTGCAATTAGGTTGCAGTTTAAAAGCTATTTTCTGTAGGATGCAGGAACTGTGATGTCTCCTAACATGAAACAAGCTCCAGGACCTCCCCTTTGCTGTCCTGATGGCAGGCCTGGGGTGTCATCATCAATCACAACCATTTTTTAAAAATACTATCCTAAATACCAGAAATAATACACTCTTAGATGGGAAATGCAGTCCAAACCAGATAAGGTTGGATCTGTTCTGCAGCCCTTGTGAACTGTAGGTCACAAGTCTCATAACATGTGCATTAGCTTAGTCATTAACCCTTGCATGGGAAGGCTTATCTAAACACAGACCCCTCTCTTTACGTCACAGGCATGAACAGGCAAACTGAAAGTTAAATAAATCTGGGGCTCTAAGCAAATGAGTAATGAGGCTGCACATTGTTTTTAGGTGGGAGAAATGCTTTTTATCATATAAAATGGATAGTAAACATTGCACAACAGGCATTCCAGGCTTTTATGAAAGGTGACAGTTAACCCCTTTTAACCATGCTAACGCTTTTGTGGGATATACACAACTAAAGTTATTAATGAAAATGTGACGTGTGCCTCCTTGTGTTTACCAGCGATGCAAAAAATTGATAAAGTATGCCAATTATGAGTAGTATGACACCCGTAAAGTGCCATATTTTCACTGATATAGTTCCGGAGTAAATGAAGAAAACCTCTATCTCTGCACAGCAATGACGTGCAGACCTCAAATTAGCTTAATTTGATGCTCCTGAAAATGTAGTGCTAAAATATGTATTCACATATATCAAATTGTGGCGATTAAGAGCACTTGCCATGTAGTGAGATTTCTATGTCCCTGACACAGACCGATCCCACCGGTCAGAATTGAGATGATGAAGTTCTCTCCTCCCCTAGTGGTTGTAAAGCACTCTCATATTCCCTTGTCAATCAGCACAGGTGGGAGTGGGGTAGTGACAAGAATTATGACAAGTTAGTGATGTCAGCTGCCCTATGACTAAGCTAGCTTGCCTCAGAGCTGGACTTTTCCCACTAATTCCAAGAAGTGACCGGCTTCGGAAATCTGGCATGAAAATCTTAGCAGAGAGAGGCCTAACCTTGCAATGGAGCCAGAAGACATAGAGACTGATTGGGACACTTGGATGTCCATGTGGTGTGCCCTGGGGCTCCCTGATGCCAAGTACAGACCTCTCCTGTAAGTAGAAATACCCCAAGCAATAGATTGTGTAGGCCCTATATTTTCAGCATTGTTTTAGTTATTTCCCCATTGGAAAATCCCCTGTTTGCATGTGTAGGTCCTTAGCATAATTATCCAAGTAAATCAATTAATTCCTTCATTTAAATCAACGGATCTGCGTTGGTGGCATTCAAAACCAACAACCTGTTCCCAGTGTGTAGTGAGCCGGTAAAGTCAAAAAGATTTGCCAATAGAATTAATTTCAAAAAGCCCTGTTTCCATCTATGTTCCCATTGTAAGGTGCAAAACAAAATTGTCTCTGTGTTCTCATTGTAAGGTGCAAAACAAAATTGTCCCTGTATTCCCATTGTAAGGTGCAAAACGAAATTGCCCTTGTGTTCCCATTGTAAGGTGAAAAACCAAATTGTCCCTGTGTTCCCATTGTTAGGTGAAAAACTAAATTGTCCCTGTGTTCCCAATGTGAGCTAAAAACGAATTCCCATTTCCATTTTCTTTCTCACATTGCAATTGTGCTAAACATCCCAAAATCGAGTTTCCCATTCTGTTCTGACCATAATCCTAAAGCCCTATTTGTTCCCGTCAGGTGCAGACAAACAAATTCCCCATTTCTTTCCATTCTGCCCCGTAGCAGTGGTGCTAAATAAATAAACCGATTTTCACATTCTATTCTGACCACACTCCTAAAGCCCTGTGTGTTATTTTCAAATGCAGCAAAATGAATGTTCCCCTTACCTTTCTTCCTGTCAGGCAGGCAAACCCGTTTTCACCAAAAGACTTGGAATAAACACCAATTTTCAAACTTGCTCTTGTTGATTTACAATATTAGAATATCTATTTTTTCACTATCATTACTTATATCAGAGCATGCACTGAGTACAACCCTGTTACCTATATCAGACACTAGGCTGGGGGTAGCCTAGAGTTCTACAGTCTGCAGCTGATTATACCATATATTTTCTCGCATCCATTATCTATCAGCCACAGCGCCTTCACACCTGGTATGCCCGATTAGATACACGTTCTTCCTTTCATATTGTTTCGGTGAATCCTATCCCAAATCCGATTTTTCCATTGTGTTCCCACTCCATGCCATTGCCTTCCATTCAAAATAGTCAAGCCTAGTGGATGTTTGGAGGGTGAGGGTTGCTGGAACCAAAGTATAACCTTGTTTGCAGTCATTTTCATTGTGTGCTTTGAACTTTCCTTTGCTTGTAGTGAGGGGTGATGTAAAAGGTAGCTATTGTAACTGAAGGTAGCTCTTGTAACTGCATATTCTAGTGCCATCTCTGAGTTGGAACTTTACCAAAAAGGATATTTTGTCTTTGTTTTGCCACAACATTGGTGGCTGATGTAATCTAATTTGACTTCAATAAATAAATAAATACATACCTTCTTAATCCACACCGGCCTAGTTCCTAGTCCATTGGGGCATTAGGCATTCTTTGGGGTTGTATGCGAGACGGGTTGGAGGCCTTGTCAAAAAGGACCTAAATAACATAAATACAAGCGTTTGTATTGTGCGCCACATTCATTGTGGGGAAGGAGATCCCTGACTTGCGTGTGACCGTAAAATAAACTGCAACACCTATTACTATCTCTTTGGGTCCTTTAAAAAGGGGTGCAGCAGGAGGGAGGCAGATAGATCTGTAGGCGTAGAAGGGGTGGATGAGCAGAGAGGAGAGTTAGGGGTGCAGGAGCAGGTGGAGGAGCAGAGAACGCTGGGGTGCAGGGTGCGCAGGGAGTGGAGAAGTAGAGAAAGCTGGGGTGCAGTAGGAGGGAGGGAGAGAGATCTATAGGTACCAGAGGGGGTGGAGGTGCAGAGAAAGCTGGGGCCAAGGGTGGGGAAGAAGCAGAGGGGTACAGAAAGCTGGGGAGCAGTAGGAGGGAGGCAGAGAGATCTATAGGTACCGGAGGGGGTGGAGGTGCAGAGAAAGCTGGGGCCAAGGGTGGGGAAGGAGCGGAGGGGTACAGAAAGCTGGGGAGCAGTAGGAGGGAGGCAGAGAGATCTATAGGTACCGGAGGTGGTGGAGGTGCAGAGAAAGCTGAGGCCAAGGGTGGGGAAGGAGCGGAGGGGTACAGAAAGCTGGGGAGCAGTAGGAGGGAGGCAGAGACATCTATAGGTACCGGAGGGGGTGGAGGTGCAGAGAAAGCTGGGGCCCAGGGTGGGGAAGGAGCGGGGGGGTACAGAAAGCTGGGGAGCAGTAGGAGGGAGGCAGAGAGATCTATAGGTACCGGAGGGGGTGGAGGTGCAGAGAAAGCTGGGGCCCAGGGTGGGGAAGGAGCGGAGGGGTACAGAAATCTGGGGAGCAGTAGGAGGGAGGCAGAGAGATCTATAGGTACCGGAGGGGGTGGAGGTGCAGAGAAAGCTGGTGCCCAGGGTGGGGAAGGAGCAGAGGGGTACAGAAAGCTGGGGAGCAGTAGGAGGGAGGCAGAGAGATCTATAGGTACCGGAGGGGGTGGAGGTGCAGAGAAAGCTGGTGCCCAGGGTGGGGAAGGAGCGGAGGGGTACAGAAATCTGGGGAGCAGTAGGAGGGAGGCAGAGAGATCTATAGGTACCGGAGGGGGTGGAGGTGCAGAGAAAGCTGGGGCCCAGGGTGGGGATGGAGCGGAGGGGTACAGAAAGCTGGGGAGCAGTAGGAGGGAGGCAGTGAGATCTATAGGTACCGGAGGGGGTGGAAGTGCAGAGAAAGCTGGGGCCCAGGGTGGGGAAGGAGCGGGGGGGTACAGAAAGCTGGGGAGCAGTAGGAGGGAGGCAGAGAGATCTATAGGTACCAGAGGGGGTGGAGGTGCAGAGAAAGCTGGGGCCCAGGGTGGGGAAGGAGCGGAGGGGTACAGAAAGCTGGGGAGCAGTAGGAGGGAGGCAGAGAGATCTATAGGTACCGGAGGGGGTGGAGGTGCAGAGAAAGCTGGGGCCCAGGGTGGGGAAGGAGCGGAGGGGTACAGAAATCTGGGGAGCAGTAGGAGGGAGGCAGAGAGATCTATAGGTACCGGAGGGGGTGGAGGTGCAGAGAAAGCTGGGGCCCAGGGTGGGGAAGGAGCAGAGGGGTACAGAAAGCTGGGGAGCAGTAGGAGGGAGGCAGAGAGATCTATAGGTACCGGAGGGGGTGGAGGTGCAGAGAAAGCTGGTGCCCAGGGTGGGGAAGGAGCGGAGGGGTACAGAAATCTGGGGAGCAGTAGGAGGGAGGCAGAGAGATCTATAGGTACCGGAGGGGGTGGAGGTGCAGAGAAAGCTGGGGCCCAGGGTGGGGATGGAGCGGAGGGGTACAGAAAGCTGGGGAGCAGTAGGAGGGAGGCAGTGAGATCTATAGGTACCGGAGGGGGTGGAGGTGCAGAGAAAGCTGGGGCCCAGGGAGGGGAAGGAGCGGAGGGGTACAGAAAGCCATAGGTGTAGAAGGAGGTGCAGGAGCGAAGAAAGTCAAGGGCACAAGAGGAAGCGTAGAAGAAGAAAGAGCTGGGGTGCAGGAGTGAGGGGGGCAGAGACAGCTGAAGATGCAGAGGAAGGGGGAGGAACATTGGGGTAGCCAGAACCTCTTGCCAGTGCTAAACTACTAATTATGTGCATGGGCCTAGGACAGAGGCCCTCACAACAAAAGGAGATATATTTATTTTATCGGCCATGCTTATGCAGATCTGGTAAAAGTTTGAAGTAGTGCAGGTTATTTTATACCTTTAACAAATGAAAGGACACAACTCAATCCTATGCCCACTTACATTGTACAAGAAAATGTGATGTGAGCCCAACACAAATCTCCTGAGTCTTACTACTGTACCTTCGGGACACACAATAAAAGAAGCTGATTGATGAAGGTACTTGTTTGTCGGCATTGTTTTAAAAGGCACACAGCTTGTTCTTATCTGTGTGACAAAAGATTTCAAGTGCTACAAAAAATGCCTACTAATTTTGTAGATGTAACAAGCAGACATTATGGAAATTCATTAAGTAGTTTGGTTTAGAAGGAAACAGGAGTATACTTTGTGTTTCAGTTTGTTAGAAGATCAGATTTTTAACTGGAGGTTTGTGCTTTGAGACCAGATGGGCCCATTGCATCGTTAATCACTTGAACATTCACACTTATTCTGGAGACATTTCACAGTCAATGGAGGTAATTCAATACATAACAGTAAGTGTCGGTAGCTTCCATACATTCAAGGTTATCAGATGACTCAATGTGGGACACCACAAAACATGGATGGGCTTTAATTTTTCCACTAATTGAATTCTGGGACTTGCAGACTTGAGTCGCTACAATTCAATATTAAACTTAAGGAAAACTAAAGCAAAAGCAAAGCCCAGGACAAGACTAGGCTAATACCAGTGACATGGACTCATCTGGTAAGGCTACAATTTTAAAATAATATATCTTAATTTGAATTAACCCGATTTGTGAAAAGTTCAAAATGAACGAAAACACAATAAAGTATTATTATTAGATTTTACTATCCAACTAAATAGTATTTATTACCCCTTGTGAGAATTTGATTATGCGTGTGCTTTCTCTTGTTCTGTGCAACATTAAAATGCGGGCAAGATAACGGCAGAATATGAACATGTAAAGCCTGCCAACAGTAACTATAAACAACAGCACTATCCTCTTTCCGGCACTAACATCATGACTGCAGGCAGACTCCTGTTTCTTGCTAATAAGCTGAAACAAAGCTCTCAAATCATGTTCCACATGTCATGGCGTTTCTACGGTATGCTATGCTGCATTGCTGTGCATATTGTGAATTCCGGACTACATGTAACAGAATGCAATATCATGTATGAAACCATTCTGCTTAGCACAACCTGAGATCTGTGCAAACACCCATATAATAATATTAATCTTTAACGTGATTAGTTCAAATGGAACTTTACACAATAAATCAGTATTGCAAACAAAATAAAAAATAACAACGGCATTAAGAACAATAATGTTAAGAGCATTCTTCGTGATTTACATGTGAGCACCATAAGACCAAACCAAAATAATCTATTAGCAAATTCATACAAACTAGTTCATACAGTCCAGTTCGCTATGAGTCTCACAGTAAGACTCGACATGAAATAAATTTAAATTCATCTCCTGACCATACATTGTTAGAATAAAACCAGCATAGGCCAATCATAAAACTTCTCAGTACGCGGACTAATGGGCGTTGGGCATTGGGTCAAACCTCTGATTGGCTCCGACTTTCCATAATGAGAATTTATGGTCCCACCCTACCTGATCCTGGTTTCTGGGATTCCATTAAACAAATCATTCTTAGTTCCAGCCTCACTAACCTCATTCTATGTGACGACGCTAACAAGGTACTGGATTCCTTCTTAGGAGATCCAAGTGCATTTTCAAAGATTCCAAGTCCGATAAGGCCTTTGCACGTTGTATAGCTGAAACTGGCCTTAGGATGCATGGAGGCTTTCTCACCCAACTCACTTAGTGCACACCTTTTACTCACTCCCCCCCATGACACACTGTCACTCCTTTATCATATATGTTCATCTAAATCTCTCACTGGCACCATCATTGATCCTTCTATCTTTAATATCACCATCTATGACCATGCCCCAGTTAGTACCACCTTTAACTTGACTGACATCAAAAAGCCGTTTTCCCGATGGAGATTCAACAATGCTTTATTACAGGACCAACAGCTTATCCAGTCATTTCAATCTTTTCAAAAGCAATACTTTGCAGAGAACCTAGATCAAGACACCTCAGTGGCAGATAATTGGGATATCTTCAAAGCTGCATTAAGGGGTCATATTATTGATTACTCCAGTAGGAAAAAATAACAGCATAAAAAACATCTTGATGACTTGTACCTCCAACATTCCAATGCTGAAAAAACATTCTATCGGTCCCGCTCCGATGCTAATCGTTGTTTGGTCCTATCTTTGCGCTTTCAAATAAATAACAAACTTACTGAGATGGCTTCTGGTGCTTTGCTAAAATACAAAACCAAGATGTATCAGACTTCTAACAAAGCCGGCAAATCGCTTGCTTCATACCTAAAGACCAAAAAGGAAAAAACGTTTAACTCGCAAATTAAAGACAAATCTGGCTTCATCATTACAAATCCTGACAACATTTTGAACCGCTTTAAGCAATTTTATTGTGATTTACCACTGTTTCTCCCACTTGTACTGACTCCTTCCTGAATAACATCAGTAGGCTATCATACCCTCAGACTGATCTTACCCATCTGGAGGGTGACATCACACTTCACAAGATTAATTGCGATGTTAAGGGGTTGGGCAGAGGGAAGGCCCCTGATCCTGGTGGAGTCTCTATTGAGTTTTTTAATCATTTTGCTTAGCCTAGGATCAAAATCTTATACTCCTGTTTCTCATCCTAGCAACGCTCTTCTGGATCCTTTTCGGAAGCACTACTCATCCTATTCCCCAAAGCTGATAAAGACCCCTCTCTCCCCATCAACTACAGACAAATCTCCCTCATTAAAGTGGAAAGCAAGATTTTTGCCAAAATTCTTGCTTGCAGAATTAAATCTTCTCTACCCACATTGGTTAAGTCCAATCAAGTCAGCTACGTCAAGGGCAGGAACATATCAGCGAATGCAAGACTTCTGCTTGATGCTCTGCATATTTTTCCAAAGGAGGAAAAAGACAAACAAGGCTATGCTGCTATTGCACTTGATGCTGAAAAAGCCTTTGATCAAGTCAACTGGGATTTCATGTTTCAAACTCTTCGATGGCATGCGTGTGGTGAACATTTCATTTCCCTTATTAAACTTCTTTATTCTTGTCCCAAATCTTCTATTTGTATAAATGGCCAATCCTCATCCTTCTTCCCTCTGTGTAGAGGAACTAGTTAAGGATGCCCTATATCTCCCATTCTTTACATTCTATCTCTAGAACCATTATTAGAACTTATAAGATTTGATAGGAAGATCACCAGGATTGTATGTGGGATTTCCAGCACTCAAA
Source organism: Ambystoma mexicanum (assembly GCF_040938575.1). NCBI lineage: Eukaryota > Metazoa > Chordata > Amphibia > Caudata > Ambystomatidae > Ambystoma > Ambystoma mexicanum. The sequence goes on from NC_090924.1 coordinate 1,421,947,871, forward strand.
TAGTTTCATATGCTGATGATATTCTAATCCTCGTAATGAATCCCAAACTTAATCTTCCTCATCTACTGGATAAATTGTGCCCGTATTGCTTGCTATCCGATTACAAGCTTAACAAGGATATATCTGAGATATTACCTCTTAACTCTTTCTGTCTCAAACCTAATTTAGATGTGTTCGGGTTTAAATGGTGCCATGACTCATTCAAATAATTAGGTCTTTGTTTTGGTTCTTCTGTGCTTGATACCGTTAAGCTCAATGGAGAATTATTGGTCAGCAGACTCAAAGAACTCACATTAATGTGGTCACCTCTCTACCTGTCTTAGTGGGGTCGTCTAGACACCAATAAAATGATGTTGTCCCCCATTGTTCTGTATCATCTGCAACTACTTCCGGTCCCGCTACCTTGCTCATTTTTAAGTCCATAAATTCAATCCTTCTCAATTTCCTATGGGGATCAGGGAAGTGTAAGAGAATTGCTATCAACAACCTGAAAGACTCATATGACAGGGGTGGGGGGTCAGATAACCGAATTTTAAATAAATATCATGATTTAAAGTCACATAATTACTGCCCCTTGAGACGACTTCCTGATCACGACTTTTGCCAAGCTTGTCAATAGCCGGCATATCGGGCGTGTTCTAGTTTTTATGTATAAACAACCTCTTGCCCAAATGGCAATTCCCCGTTAGAAGGTCAGGTCACGCTTAATCGTATATATTCGATTGGACAAGAGGGGCTCATACCCAGTACGGTGCGTCAAAAGAAACCTTCAATCTTGTTAAGCCATGTAAAATCATGCATGGCTAGTGCCTCAAGTTCATAAAGTACAGCAGGACAGAGCAATAACACCGGCAAGTGAGTAACCCGCATGGTCTCTTGCATACCTGCGTATCTGGTGAGTTACTTGTTTGGCCTTTCTAGTCTTTGTCACAATTATATGGTTATAATTAGGAGTAACACCTAGTTCCAAACCCAAATAAGGGTAAGACGAGGCATAGTTGATAATACCCATTTGGGTGTCCATCCTCGCTCTATTTACCTTCTTGCTCAAGATCAATAAGATATTTGTTTTCTGAAGGTTGATAACCAGGTCATGCACTCGGGTATATCCAGCGAGTCCGTTCAGCATGTTCCTCATGCCAACAAATGTCCAGTCAAATGCGACTAGGCCTTCTGTGTATAAAATGGCGACCATAGGAACGCTGACAATCTTTGGAGGGCAATTGACTTTCCCCAGCAAACGTGATGGTAAATCTGAATTATACAGGTCAAACAACAGGGGAGCAAGACACATCCTTGCTTGACTTCCCTGTTGACCGGCATTGGTGGTGTCACTGTGCCCTCATTGTTCAGCCGTACACTAGCCCAGATTTTACTGTGAAGCTTGATAAGATAGACTGGGCATCTCAGTTCACTTAATTTTGCCCACAAGATCTCTGTTTACTAGATCGAAAGCAGATTTAGAATCTAGAAATCTATTATACAAGGCAGCTGAACATTTACTACAAGCTCCATGTATCAGTGAGTCTAAAACTCTAACATTGTGGACAGTTGCAGAACCTGGTCGAAACCCCGTCTGAAATGGGTGTAGGATATTATTCACCTCAACCCATTTTTGCAACTCCTTTAATACCAAGGAGGCGAAGAGCTTGCCAGTGACATCCAACAAGGACAGCGATGTAAATCGGTATGTATACAGATTGCTGCCATGAGGTCGGAACCCTTCTCTCCCTACAGACTGGGGCAAACAAAACAAGCATTATATTGGCCAAATTACCTGGGTCACTCTTAAAGACCACATTGGCCCGGCCATTGGGTCCGGATGTTCTTGATTTTTTTTAATTAAATTTTGGCTGCCTTTATGATTTTCAGCTGATACCCAGCATGCAAGCCAGCCCGGTCTGGAAACTGCACATGATGCAAGCGGCTCACAGAATTTTAATGTAATGTTGCACACTCCAAACAGCTCCAGAGATCAGATATACACCCTTTTTTTCTGGTCCCTCGCCCTTCCCTGTAGCTAGCATTAACCATATTGCTCCGGTGTCTCGCCTTTTAAAGACGTTAACAAAAAGATCCCAGCTTCACCTTGAGATCTTTGCAAGACCGATATTCCCTTTCTGTTATTCTGAGTGCCCCAAGGGCAGCTACCGTGTGACCTTGTGCTTTGTCCCATAATGTGAGTGCTCGAATGGCAATGCGTTTGATACGCTTACGTTTACGTACATTAATATCAAATGCGTTAGTGGTCTGTTTGTCACTAACCGCAGTTGATTTCCTAACACAAGCCACCAGTTTGTGTGTAATCTGTGTAAGCCATGCTTCGATGTCACTGGGACTTTAACCGTTGAGCCTTCTCTAATCAAACTGGCACTGGTAACAAATCGTGGCACATAATTTCACTATTTTGACCTGTATCCAGTTAAATCGGTTCCCTGCAGGATTTGGAGACAAATTGCGCCACTTAAATTTGTCAGGTTCTCTGACAATCATATCAATTTCCAGTATAAGCTTGGCGTGCTCGCTGCACTCATTACGGACGACTCGAAGGGAATTAAGTAGTCCAACATGGCCTTGTTTCTCCCACTACACCAGGTTGTGCACCCGGCCTGTCACCCACAGTCCGTCACCCACAGTCTGTCCATTAAGCAGGGTCAAGTTCCATTCTTATAGATAGAGGAGCCACTGGGGCCCCCTAGCATTACATGATGTATGTGCGATTAGGCTGTTTCCAACTACATTTTAATATAGGGCACCCCTTGTCTTATCAACACAATGGGAATTCCAATCGCCACAGACTACTACTGGATTGCTGGCTGCACTCCCACTCTAAGTTGTCAAACACTTCATCTGTAACAGACGTACCCGGCGGGTCATAAATACCTATGGTCAGCATACGTAGCAGGTGTCCACCCACCTTCGCTTGGACCTCTACAGCCAGTTCCTCTGGACCTCTAGAGTCAATACATTGCCCCCAGTGTCTCCTGGTGAAACTAGGGAGGGGTTGAGGTAATTCCTCCCACCAATCAAAAGACCTCCACTGGGAAGACCCGTATTCCCCTTAACTGCCTTTCAGGGATAAACCACATAGCCATGATCTGACTATTTAATTTTGCCCACGTCTCTTGCAAGACAAACACATCATGTTCCATCAGAATAGCCAGTGAGAAAAACTCTGTGTGTACCAGCTCTAAATTGAACTACTTCAGTGGGTATGCCTGGCTTTGGGCAAGACACTCTGGAGCCATTCCCAACCCTTGGGATCGTCAAACGCCACTTATGGCTTAGGTCTGGGTTTTACCATTGCAATTTTACTGGTGGGTTGGGGCCTCTTACACTGCAAGCAGCATATTGGTAACTTAAGACTGCCCATCTTGTTGTCCTATACAAAGCCCAAGCAGTTTCAGGTAGACAATATTGTATATGAGACACTTTCCCAGGTAATGAAATCAAGGCTTCTTCAAAATCAAAGTCACCAGAGTTCAGAAGTCTCAACGATGCTACTTTATTAAGACCATCAATGTTGTACAATTTAAATTACAATGTCTTACAGTGACAGCAGCCGGCCCAATGGTGAACACTTTAGGGTCAAGCTCCTCTGCTTCCCATTCCTCCGTAGTATAGGTTTGCTGCTGGTCACAAAGTATTGAAAGGCAGGCCTCAGTATTCTCGCCTGCACTTGAAAGCACTGTGTTCTCAGGTAACGTACTGCTTCCCCTGGTAGTTCCAGCAGGCCACACCGTTGGAACTGTCTGTGCTGGGTGTCTTCCTTCACTGGTCAACCAGTTAGTGTGCCCACCTTTTGAGCAGACCTCCTCTTACGGCGTGCATCTCATTTCCTTGTCCTTTTTGACTTTGCATTTGCCTCCCATCTCACTGTTGAATTTAATGGCTGTGCTTCTATTATTTCACTCTGTGAGTGCTGGATTTTCTTGTTCCTGAGCGCCCTTCTCTGCAGGTGCTTCGCCAGCCGTTGTTGTTTGCGATTAGGATAACTTACCGGGGAGGTAGCACTCACCTCGCTTGTGTTGTGAGCCTCTTGGCTATCAATCCGAATGACATTAGAATGATGTGACAGGGGAGGAAAGTTAAGGTTGACAGCCTGAGGAACACCCGGGTCAGCCATCAATATTTTATCTACTACAAGCTCGTTGAGTTGCGTGATTACTTCCCCTTGTCGTCCTATATCTTTGTGTATTGCACCACAGAGTTTTAACAATACATTGACAGCGAATTGTAGGACTCCAAGGCTGGAGTTATTCTTGAGATCTTCACTTGAATTGTTACGGGTGATTTGATTATTGCTCGATTCAGGTCGGATCGTCTCAATATTTGTGTCGTAGATCAACGTAGGGCTTCCAGGCAACCTCTGTTGAGAATTGGTTTTTCGGTGATGTTTTTCGTCCTCTCCGTCAGGAGGGGCTACGGTGGATTCTGGACTCGCTGTGCTCCTCACCGCAGCCTGCGCGTTGTCCTGTAAGGCATACCACATCCTCAGAAGAGAATTATTGTCAAAATCGTGTCGAGAAGTACTCGTGCTCGCCTGTAATATGCTCATGACCTCCGCAGTTGAGGAATGCAGATGCTTTTCAAACTGAGTTATCTTTATGGGGTAAAACAGCGTCATTTTCCCCTTCAGGCTTTCAGGAGCCAGTACCATTAGGCTAAGGCTGTCAACACTTCCCACTGTGCCTGTATCAGATCGTTGGCCCGTCTCAACTACAGAGTAATTTGATGGTTTTTCAGACCTAAGGCTGTATGGTTTTTAGGTTTGGTGAGGTATGGGATTCACCACAGCTCAAGACTTTCCCTGGCATCGTAGTATTTCAGACTTTGTCCAAGCCCCAGCAACCTGGACAATGCTGAAATAAGTATATCGTCTAGAGTCAGACGGCTGCGCGTATGTCAGGCTCACCTTGTAGTTGGTTCAGGCTCCTCCACCCCTCCATGTACTCAGGAGCGTATTGCTGTCGCTCTCCTGGCGTCTCCCACCACGTATGGACCCCAGGCAGACCACTTATAACAAACCACTTTGTGAACCATGCCGCGCTCCGCGCTGTCCCGGTGGTTTTGTAGTGGTGAACAGCAACAGTCTGGAGTTCTCCTGAAAGAGTTAGAAACAGCAGAAAGACTCAGGGACAAACCATGGGCAGACCGCTTTCAACAAACCACTTTGCAAAACACCCATATGCCTGTACTTCGTTCACCCAGAAGAGTCTGTGTGATAGTCACCTGCTTGTAGTACTAGGCACTATGCATAATGTGCAAAACATCTGTAAATAATCCAATAAAAGGGTTAAAAGGGTATCCAGTTATAATATCGAAAAAAAAGGCTGAATGCGAAAATGTTGAAAAAAATGTCGAAAAAATATTTGAATGTGTTTTTTTTTATTTGTATGTTGTTTTTGGGTTTAGCTAGTAAAAATAAACTGGGTTTTGGCGGGGCTCCAGGGGGAAAGTTCTTTAAATATGGCTCCAGGGGGAAGGTCCTTTAAATATGGCTCCATGGGGAAGGTCTGCTAAATATGGCTCCAGGGGGAAGGTCTGCTAAATATGGCTCCAGGGGGAAGGTCCTTTAAATAGGGTTCCAGGGTAAAGATCCTTTAAATATGGATTTGCAGCTCATGTGTGAACATTGTAGAATGCAGAACAACCACCTGTAGTCACAGAATAGAAATACTGCCCTGCAGGATGTGCGTTTAATTCTGTAATTAGGCAGCATTTGCCCTTCCTGGAAGGCACAGAAATAGGTAAAATCGTGGTATTATATATAATTAAAGCTGAGCTGCATGGTGCTCTGTTGCTTTTATCCCCCCCCCTTCCCGGTCCTTGTTTCCCTTATCAGTACATGTGAGCAGCAGTTCAGTAACCCATGAAAGGCAGCAGCTGCCCCATCCCCTTCATGTAATGTGGCAGGCTGGGCCTTATGGAAAAAAGACAGACCTGGACCCTAAGGCTTCAGCCTATGTGCCCCCTTGTGAGGGAGTCAAGGGAGTGGAAGGTGCATGAGGAGGGGGCTGGGAGGGGAGGGAAATCAAAAGAACACTAGAGGTAGGAGCAGAGGGACATCAGAGAGTAGGAGACATCATCTCAGCCAGATATCAGAGACAGGTGGGAGGAGGGACGAGCCTGTGGTCGAACATCCAAGAGGTTAGATGACAGCCAGCTGTGGGGAGGGTGCCGAGGTCTAGTGCCAGAACCAAAGGCACCCATGAGCGTTGCGTCACTGAGGAGGGAAGAGTGGTGGCTTTGGGTTTCATTAGAATCAGGACTCTGGGGATGTGAGATACAATCACACTAGGCGCCTAGAGTTCCTCCTGGCCGGCCTCACCGCTGGGAGATGCTGTGGACCCTGCTGCAGTGGAGCCCGTAGCTTCAATGCAGCGCGAGGCGCTGGATTCCTGGACAGAGAGACCAGTGACCCAGACACTGCTTGCTGGAAGAAAGCACCTTCTATATGAAGACTGCGAGTAAAGGCCCAGAGCCATGTTTGAGGGATGCTTTGAAAGAAGAAGGCTTTTCGTTTGCCATTCTGGCCCCTTTTGTTGAGTTGCTAGACTTTGTATATAGTCCCAAATAAACCTGTTCGGACCTGACCTACGTGCTTAATCCTCAGTGGAGCCCACATCGCTGTGTGACTGTAACGCTCACCTGATTCCCGTAGAGGCGCCGGTCTTGACTGGGCGTATACCGTATCTTCAAAGGTGATGTGTAACACACGGCTGGCTCTTTGGGCTGGACCTCTGTGCACTGTATGTCTGACTCGAAGGGTAAGATGTCTGCAGATAGAAAATATGGGATTAATGAACTGGGTTATTGAATGTCTCTCTCTTCTTCCCTTTCTCTTCTCCTGTAGAACCCCGAAGGTTAACGCTCTCACCTTAGGTAAGTGAACGCCGTGCTCTCCATCTGCCTCGGGGCAGGGTGCTGTAACCAGTTTCTTCACTGGATAAGGGGAGCAGGCCTCTTGACTTCAGAGGACTGCTGTCTGTCGTTTACTGCACGAACGGTAAGTTTCGAGTAATTCTAATGTCTTTAAAGACTTTAGTAATGATGTCTCTTGTTTTGCAGGGTTCCGGCGATGGTGGATGACGGGCTGAAGTGAGTTGAAGATGGAGCCCGTGTGATGAATAGAAGCGCCTGGAAGCACGTAAGTAAGCGCTTGTTGCCTGCTTCACGATGCGCTCTAACTGTCTTTTTATTTTGCAGGTACAAGTTCGGAGCGGCTGCAGGGTGCCGGAATACCCACTGGGTTAGATGTGGAAAGGAGTAATGGCACGTGAGTATTAAAGTTCCCCAATGTCTTTAAACGCACCTTGTTTTGTCTTTCAGATGCGGGATGCAGCGCCGAAGGCCTCCGGAGCGTGCGAAGAGTTGGTAAGCTTTTGTCTTTCAGATGCCGGAATGCAGTGTGAAGACCTCCGGAGCGCACGAAGAGTAGGTAAGCCTTTGTCTTTCAGATGTCGGAATGCAGTGCGAGGCGTTGGTGACAGCCGATGGACCAGGTAAGTGAAGAGCTGTCACTGAAGACCGTAATGCTAACCTGTTCTTTCTTGTCTTTATAGGTGTTGCTGAAGACTGGATTCAGGATGGTAAGCCTTTTTCCTTAGGCCCAGGATCAGATGCAGAAGACACGATGAGCGTTCTGCTGCAGAGGATGCAGAATAACGCAAAGCAAGATTCATCCATCGGGTGTGGTTTAAATAGCCTCCTGTAGTGCTTAGGTGTCTCCTTCCACAGCCACGCCTAGGTAAGAAAAGAGTTCCTGCTTTCCAGAAGAGTTCCAGTTTTCTGAACCTAGGGAGTGGCTCCTGCCCCACCCAACAGGAAAAGTAGTTCCAAACAGAAGAGGATCAGAGGCTCAAATGGCAGGCAAGTAAGCAGCATGGTCTGCTGCAGGTAAATCCACCCAAGCATTATGAGCCCGGCGCTTCCAGCGCTGGGACTGGGCATATTTATGAGCCTGGTGCCACTGGCGCCAGGACTGGGTCCAAAAGGTCCCAATTGGGACTGCTTGGCACTCGGAACCTGGGTTATGGATCTGCTTCCAAGGGAGTTGGGAAAACCCTGACCTTTTGGAAGCAGAGATCATGACAGTACCCCCCCTCAAGGCCCCTCCCAAACCGGGCTTCTCCGGGGGTTTTGGCTTGTCAGGAAATGTTTGGTGAAATCTTTTGATTAGGCGAGGAGCGTGGACATGTTCAGCAGGTTCCCAGGATCTCTCTTGGGGGCCGTAGCCTTTCCAGTCAATTAGGTAAAATAGTTTAGATTTGGAGATCTTGGAGTCCAGAATGCTTTTGACTTCAAACTCGAGTTCTCCATCAACTAGGATAGGTTTTGGAGATTTAGTTAGTCGGGTTTGAGGTTGCACGGGTTTTAATAGAGAGACGTGGAAGACCGGATGTATCTTCATGTGCGGGGGCAAGTCCAACTTGACCGCTACTGGGTTTACTATGGTAGTGATGGAATAGGGACCAAGGTATCTTGGGTTGAATGTGCGTGGCCCTTTTAGAGGTAGATATTTGGTGGATAACCAGACTCGATCCCCTACTTGATATTGAGGGGCTTCCTTCCGATGTTGATCTGCTCCTTTCTTGTATTGTTCTTTAGCCCTTTAAAGGTGAGAAACAGCTTCCTTAAAGGCTTGGGTGATTGTAGAATGCAGGTAGTCTACTGCTGGTGTTTCAAGATCTTGGAGGGGATCCAACTCCGAGGTTCGAGGGTGACTGCCGTACAAAAGAAAAAACGGGGTTTTCCCAGTTCCCGAATGGACAGAGTTATTGTAGGCATATTCGGCTATCCAAAGGATGTCTTTCCAAGTTTTTTCAGTTTGTTGCAGCATGCAGCGTAAATACTGTTCCAGAGTTTGATTGGTCCTCTCGGTTTGTCCGTCGGTCTGAGGGTGGTGACTGGTCGATAGTCTCACATCAATTTGAGCCGACCGACAGCAACTTTGCCAAAAATGAGAAATAAATTGACTACCTCGATCCGAAATTAGAACCGAAGGAAAACCGTGCAGTCGGACGATGTTTTCGAGAAATTCTCGGGCCAGAGTTGCTGCTGTTGGCAAGCCTTTGAGCGGAATGAAATGCGCCATCTTGGAGAATAAGTCCACGATTACTAGAATCGTATTGTATCCGGAGCATGGAGGTAGATCGGTGATGAAGTCCATAGAAAGCGTATGCCAAGGGCGAGGTGGGATGTCAATAGGGCGTAAGAGGCCTGCTGGTCTTTCCTTTTGACTCTTGTTTTGGGCGCATACTCCACAGGACATTATAAAGTCTCTGATATCTTTTTTCCAAGACGGCCACCAGAAGTAGCGCTTGATCTTTTCTGAGGTCTTGGCTATACCGGGATGTCCTTCCATTAAAGAATCGTGATAACAAGAGATTACTTTTTTTCTGTAAATCCGTGCTGGGTAGGTATAATCGTTCTTGGAAATACAGTAAGTTGTCTTTTACTGCAAAGTCCTTTCCCTGCAGATGCCAATTCTGTATGTCTGCTGGAGTTACAAGTTGCCTGGCTTTATCCTTAACTTCCTCTATGGATTGTGTGGCGATTACACCCAGAATTCTTTGTTCGGGAATGATAGGTACAGGTTTAGGGTTGATCAAGTGTTCTTCCACTCCCATCCGAGAAAGGGCATCAGCTTTACCGTTTTTTGTACCAGGTCGATAGGTAATTATGAAGTCAAACTCGGCAAAGAATAATGCCCAACGGAGTTGTCTAGAGGATTGGGCTTTTGCGGTTTTCAAATATTGCAGGTTTCGGTGATCCCTAATCACAGTAACGGTGTGTCGGGCCCCCAGCATATAATGCCGCCAAGCCTTAAAGGCAGACTTGATAGCCAGAAGTTCCTTGTCAGTAATCGTGTAATTGATTTCAGGAGGTGAGAATTTGCGGGACCAAAATGCCACGGGATGCAACTGATTGGTTACCGGGTCCTTTTGTGATAGAACTGCCCCCATGGCAAGGCTTGAAGCATCAGTTTCCATGATGTAGGGGAGTTTGGGGCGAGGGTGTTTTAAGATTGGTGCAGAGATAAATTTAGTCTTCAAATCCTGGAAAGCTTGTTCCGCCTCGGTAGACCATTCAAAACGTTTGTTTTTCTTTAACAAGGCAGTGATGGGCTGAACTATTCGAGAGAATTCGGGGATAAACCTGCGGTAAAAGTTAGCGAAGCCTAACATGCTTTGCACGCCTTTTACGGAGGATGGTGATGGCCATTTGAGAACTGCATCGACCTTCTTTGAATCCATACGCACTCCGCCAGGTGATAATATGAATCCCAAGAATTCAACTTCAGTCACGTTGAAAACACATTTTTCCAACTTAGCGAAAAGTTTGTGTTGACGCAATCTTTCGAGGACCATTTTCACGTGTTTCCGATGTTCAGATTCCGATGAAGAATAAACGAGGATGTCGTCAATGTAAACAACAACACACACATCTATGAGCTCTCTGAGGACATCATTCATAAAATATTGAAAGGCGGCCAGGGCATTGCAAAGTCCGAAGGGCATGACCTGATATTCAAATAGCCCATACTTGGTGCGGAAGGCCGTCTTCCATTCATCGCCCTCTTTTACTCGTACCAAATCGTAAGCTCCTCTAAGATCCAGCTTTGTATATATGCATGCTTTTCTGACTTGGTCCAGGAGTTCAGGGATCAAAGGTAACGGATATCTATTCTTAACGGTGATCTGGTTCAGGGAGCGATAATCTATACAAGTTCAAAGGTCTCCTTCCTTTTTTGGAACGAAGAACAAAGCTGAAGAAGCAGGGGACTTGGAAGGACGAATAAACCCATTTGCCAGGTATTGATCCAGGTATTGTCGAAGGTGAAGGTTCTCAGGCTCGGTGAGGGCATAAATTCTACTACAAGGAGGAGTAGATCCAGGTATCAGGTCTATCTGGCAGTCATAAGACCTATGAGGAGGTAGAGAGCTAGCCTGATCCTTCCGGAAAACATCTTGGTATTCTAGGTATTCGGGAGGTAACTGGGGAGTCTCTGAAGAAATTGCTGCCAGTGCAACACCAGGTGGAGGGTGACAAGTAGAGACACATTCTGGAAACTGGACCGTTCTTGCTCGCCAATCGATCAGAGGATTGTGTTTCTCTAACCAAGGTATTCCTAGAATAATCTGAAACTGAGGGGCCTTGATCACATCGAACACGATCTTCTCATGGTGTCCATCTTGACTTACTAGCGTCACTTCTTGAGTGGTATGCGTTACTGGCCCGGAGGCTATCTCCGTACCATCCACCGTAGTAATGACGTCCTTTACAGCCTTGGGACAAAGAGTTAGATTCATCCTCAAAACCATTTCATGATCCACATAATTGCCGATGGCACCGCTGTCGACGTAAGCTTCAATTGCATGTAATCGATCTGGATTATCAGGGCTAATGAGGACCATAGGTATCACGAAATGCGAGGTCACGGAACTGGTTTTCACGCTCGGCAAGAGGACCTCTATTCTTGTCGGGCGAGGTCGTTTCCCTGCTCAGAGTTTGTAACTTTGGTAACTGCAGCTCCTACTGCCTTTTTGGCAGGTTTCACCGGACAGTCTCGAAGAAAGTGCCCTGAGTTTCCGCAATAGAGGCATAATTGCAACTGTTTTCTCCTTTCCCGCTCCTTTTGTGTTAGAGGACCTTTCAGACCCCCTATTTGCATGGGTTCCCCGGAGTCTACTCCTTTGGAAGGAGTTGGCGGTTTGGAAAATACTCGAGCATCAAACTTGGAACGATCGGCCTTCCTGTTCTGCAGTCTGTGATCTATTTGAACGACTAAGTCTATATAGTCCGAACAATCTTGTGGGGGATTCACTACTTGGGCTAACACATCTTTGAGCTCTCCACGTAGACCTCTATAAAACAGCGTAATCCTTTTGTCCTCAGGCCATTGAGTTTCCACTATCAGTCTGTTGAAAGACGCAATATAAGCCAAAAGGTCTTGATTACCTTGTCGCAACGAAAGAAGCTCATTGTCCAAGGCCTGCCCCTGTGAATGTCTTGCGAACAGTTTTTCCATACTGAGCTGAAAAGCTTGAAAATCATGGAGGACCGGATCATCTTGATTTACTAGAGGGATCGACCAGTCTGCCGCATTGCCACTAAGGTACGAAAGCACGAAAGCTACTTTAGCTTGATCAGTTGGAAAGGCTGCTGGCCGGCATAAGAAATGCAACCGGCACTGATTGATAAATACTGCAAACCTCTTTGGGTCACCAGAAAATCGTTCGGGCAGAGCCAGAGGTACATTCCCAGGTAGGTTGATCTGCACGGGATTCATAGAGGATGTAGAAGGAAGATTTCCCCCAGATGCGGGTAACGGGGTCTGTCCGGCTTGTGACTGTAGCAATTGACTAGCGAGATCATCTGTTCGCTCCTTGGAAATAATCAGTTCCCTTCTTAGAGCGTTCGTTTCCTGACGGGCTGCATGCACGTCTGCCCTTAGTTCCCCAAGTAACTGGGCTAGTTGGTCGGTATCCGAGGTTTCCATAGCGCCTGGACGGGAGTTTTGTGGTAGGCTTTGCGTTCTGTAACGCTCACCTGATTCCCGTAGAGGCGCCGGTCTTGACTGGGCGTATACCGTATCTTCAAAGGTGATGTATAACACACGGCTGGCTCTTTGGGCTGGACCTCTGTGCACTGTATGTCTGACTCGAAGGGTAAGATGTCTGCAGATAGAAAATATGGGATTAATGAACTGGGTTATTGAATGTCTCTCTCTTCTTCCCTTTCTCTTCTCCTGTAGAACCCCGAAGGTTAACGCTCTCACCTTAGGTAAGTGAACGCCGTGCTCTCCATCTGCCTCGGGGCAGGGTGCTGTAACCAGTTTCTTCACTGGATAAGGGGAGCAGGCCTCTTGACTTCAGAGGACTGCTGTCTGTCGTTTACTGCACGAACGGTAAGTTTCGAGTAATTCTAATGTCTTTAAAGACTTTAGTAATGATGTCTCTTGTTTTGCAGGGTTCCGGCGATGGTGGATGACGGGCTGAAGTGAGTTGAAGATGGAGCCCGTGTGATGAATAGAAGCGCCTGGAAGCACGTAAGTAAGCGCTTGTTGCCTGCTTCACGATGCGCTCTAACTGTCTTTTTATTTTGCAGGTACAAGTTCGGAGCGGCTGCAGGGTGCCGGAATACCCACTGGGTTAGATGTGGAAAGGAGTAATGGCACGTGAGTATTAAAGTTCCCCAATGTCTTTAAACGCACCTTGTTTTGTCTTTCAGATGCGGGATGCAGCGCCGAAGGCCTCCGGAGCGTGCGAAGAGTTGGTAAGCTTTTGTCTTTCAGATGCCGGAATGCAGTGTGAAGACCTCCGGAGCGCACGAAGAGTAGGTAAGCCTTTGTCTTTCAGATGTCGGAATGCAGCGCGAGGCGTTGGTGACAGCCGATGGACCAAGTAAGTGAAGATCTGTCACTGAAGACCGTAATGCTAACCTGTTCTTTCTTGTCTTTATAGGTGTTGCTGAAGACTGGATTCAGGATGGTAAGCCTTTTTCCTTAGGCCCAGGATCAGATGCAGAAGACACGATGAGCGTTCTGCTGCAGAGGATGCAGAATAACGCAAAGCAAGATTCATCCATCGGGTGTGGTTTAAATAGCCTCCTGTAGTGCTTAGGTGTCTCCTTCCACAGCCACGCCTAGGTAAGAAAAGAGTTCCTGCTTTCCAGAAGAGTTCCAGTGTTCTGAATCTAGGGAGTGGCTCCTGCCCCACCCAACAGGAAAAGTAGTTCCAAACAGAAGAGGATCAGAGGCTCAACTGGCAGGCAAGTAAGCAGCATGGTCTGCTGCAGGTAAGTCCACCCAAGCATTATGAGCCCGGCGCTTCCAGCGCTGGGACTGGGCATATTTATGAGCCTGGTGCCACTGGCGCCAGGACTGGGTCCAAAAGGTCCCAATTGGGACTGGTTGGCACTCGGAACCTGGGTTATGGATCTGCTTCCAAGGGAGTTGGGAAAACCCTGACCTTTTGGAAGCAGAGATCATGACAGTGACACACCTTTTTTAGATCGACATCCCAGCTTCCTGGGACTAATTCTGGATTGCACTGTTGGTGCACATCCTGGTTTGACCTTTGTGCAGCACATGCACGAATCATTTGTGCAGTCATTGTTGACTAACATGTGAATTGAAAACTCTCTTTTTAGCACAAGGGGTCAGTTTGTCTGTTTAGAATCCTTACTGCATTCATTCCTTGAATAGAGTCTGCATCTTCTGCAATAATAATGTGAATATTGATTTTTCTGTGAAAAAGGCAACGCCATATTGTCTATGACCCCTACAGCACTGACTGAACAGAATATGACTGTACTGCAAAATGTAAGCAGTACATGTAAGCGCTCATGTCCACGATAAAACAATGGCATGTCTATCATGTCACCTGTGACTCATGTACACTGTTATGCATGACTTTAGGGTATGGGGTGAAGTATTTAAAAATGACTTCTGTCTTTACCAGCTTCCCTTGGCATACATCAAAGATGTATGGGGAAATGCACTCACCATCTGAAGTTGCTGATGTACACACCATTTTGATTGAGCACAACTATTATTGCCTTGTCCTGATGAAAGCGGAACCCTGAATGACTGGCCGAAACATGGCAGCCTCTTAAAAAGTTAGAAAAACACATTTTTTTTATGTAAAGGTGTTGTGAAGTGCTTGCCACAGTATGGAAGAGCTGGAGGTGTCAGATGGAATGTTTGGTGTTGAATGATGTGTGAGTGTTCCAGATAAGGTCAGTTAAGCCTGGGTGATGGGACCCAGTGGTTATCCTTATATGTAGCTTAATATAACTATGTAATAAAGTACATGTAAGAATCCCAAGAAGACCCCTGAAGTCACATTATTACACTTGCTTCCTTAGTGTAGGCCGGTGCCATCTTGTCATTGTACACCTTCATAGCAGCCCTGTTGTGTCTTAGCACTTCCTACTTCGTCACCCACAACCGATCTGTCTCCCTCCAGTTGCAGGAATCTTCACAACGCTGAATGCTGAATCTTAGCTTATGTTGGCCAAACAATATTTTGAATGAAATCTTCTGTTCAGCAAGACTTTCACTAGTCACATCACCTTGCAACTAACGGCGTATCTCTTTTTTCTGACACGCATTGACGGGACTTCCTCCTGACGTTCGATCACGTCCTTTCGGTCCCTTTCTCTTAATGTCTCCCTTGACTTGGCCACCTATAACTGCGCACCGAAACATGTTCAGTCCCTCTAATGGAACAAAGGCAAACGTTCTATTTCATCACCAACTCCCTGAGATCACCTGTGACGTCATCATTTATTCTGCCAACCAAGGTACAGCACAGAGCTCTGCAGCTCCAACCGTCGGAACAGTTTCAATGATGTGTCACCACCAGGTTATCATTTGGTAAACACTGTTTTGCTTCAAACCAAGTGCCATTCGCACCCGTCTTTTATGGATACTCCATATGCCCTTCAGCCCATTCAGAGCATCGCGTGCCATGTGTCGTTCAGGCAGTACTTTAGTGCTATAAGAAATGTTCCGGTCCCGGCTGCTGCTTCCACCCCTTTCCTTGGGTGACGCTGTGGCTTTCTACACTTCACTCCCCAAGGGCTTTACTTCTGCTTCAGAACTTCTCCTTAATGTGGCCTGCTTCACTATGTGGGGCTTCACTTCACTTGTGGGGTGTCATTTTCCTTTTTTTTTTTACTGCGCTTTGCCCCCTTTACTTCAGACTTTGCCTCTTTAGGGCCTGCTTCACTTTTGGGGATTTTTATCATCTTTGAGGTTTAATTCAAAGGGGTTCCGCTTCAACATCTTTGCCCCATGTCTCCACCCAGGTTCTTTCCTTTCTCCTTGCCCTGGGTTGTGAAGCTACTCCTACAATGGGCACTTCCTCAGCTTCTCTATGCCCTGGGTCTGCGCTGGGACTCTCCTTAATTCTCTATCCCCTGCGCCCTGAACCCCTGGGTGATGGGACTCACTTCCTTGGTGTCTGGGGGCAGTGGTTCCTGTCCTTCTTCTGCAGTTCCCCCCTCAACAGCCTTCTGCTTCTGCACGCATGTATTCTTAAAGATCCTCGTTCAACACATATGTTTGGTGTTGAATGATGTGTGAGTGTTCCAGATAAGGTCAGTTAAGCTGTAGCTTAATGTAACTATGTAATAAAGTATATGTAAGAATCCCAAAAAGACCCCTGAAGTCACATTATTACCAAAGGAATAAATCCATATTATTCCTTGGCACTCTATTGAATAGGGAATTAATTTTCAAATTGAGAGGTTTTCTCCACTACCGGTTCTTCACCACTTTGCTTCTAGACACTGGGGCCCTCTCAGAGCTCTCCAACTTTCGCACTTTCTTCCCCAAATGTACCTTTTCATGTTGGTGATGTTTGGAGCATGTTACATAGTTTTCCTTTGACTATTTCTGTGAATGCCTCAATGAGCTTGAGAGCTCTGTCTGTACATCTGGCCGCCTCTAACAGTGTCTCTCCTTTGGCGTAGCGCGGTGTCTCCACTTAATCGTATGCACACAAAAAATCTAAGAGTTACCACTGGATGGTTCCAAACTGGCTAAGCGAGTCGAAGGTGGAATGCCTCCTAATGGGCTCACCAGCCACCCCTGCTGAAACTAATCCTCACTGCACGGACCCCTTATGTGGACACTTACCAAAGACCCCCAACTTCACAGGAAAATGAAATCTCATGTTCTCTCATTCTGACGCACCACAAACACTGATCACATTCCTGTTTCAGCCAACCAAAACTGTGGTTCAAACTCACTCTCTCTCTTAGCCCCAACAACCTGACAGCCATGATGATAGCCCTCAAGATGTCATGAAAAGTTACCTGCTAGTGACCCTGCGTCGGAATTAAGGAAGCGGATGGCGATGTCTTCAGTGCCAGCTTTACTGCAGTGCAACTCTAGGAAGACCCCCAGGACTGTACTAACAGGACATATCACTGAGCACCAGGGGTGCAAACTGTTCCCACATTGGTGAGGGTGGGAGGCCTATTCGGCACGTCAATTTGTTTATTTATTCTTCTTTATAACTCGCCTAATACCATACCTGAGTTCGGTTTCTAAGCACGGATCAGGGATTCGAACCTCTGTTGCTCTGCGTGGTCTTGCTTCTAAGCATATGTCTTTCACCCGCCCTCGCACAAGACCTCCGCTTCTGTACAGTTAATAACAGACATGCCAAGAAGGCACTGCCTCTAACACAACCAGAGGTGGGCCTAAGGGGATAGAAAGTCAGGGACCAACAGAGGCGTAGCCAGGATGTGTCTAACAAGTGGAGCCTGAAGTAAATGTAGTGGGGCCCACCGCAGTGACATTAACATCTGTAAATGCCCACACAGTGCTGCTGAGTGGGCATTTACAGATTTTGGGTGAGCCTTGCCCACTCAGGCCCTACAGTGTCTACGCCTCTAGGGACCAATAGCCCAGGACTCAGGGAAAGTGCCTCAACTTGAGCTCCGAGGTGTCTTAAAGTTTCCTGCCAAGTTATCTCATCTAGTAGCTGTGGACACGTGCAGTTATTGAAGGAGAGTGTGATGAAATGACCACTGGTCTGCAAGAGTACACGGGTACTAGAACATGAGTGATCTCAAACATAAAGGTGTAATAGGCACAGAGTGCAAGGTGCCCCTCGCTCACCTCTTTAGGGTAGCCTGAGATGAAGCTAGGCTATACTGTTTCAAAGGGGTGTGCGACAGGCTGGAAGCATGCAAGACCAAGAGACATGGCCAGTCAAGATGCTATAAAGACAAGACATGAATTACACTCAAAGGACAGAACGCCATTAGAAGCACTGTATGTTGCACAGAGAATGCACAGTTTGTAAGAAAATGGAACCCTGGGTATTGAAGGACAGAGGTGCATTTTATTAAACTGCTCACATTATTTTACTGCAACACGTCGACGCTGCTTTTGAGTTCTTTGTGCTTTTTATCCAGATTCTGCATTGATTAGATGTATCAGAAACTGGAATAGCTCTTACAGAACATGAACATAGAGGCAGGACTTAAAAGGGATGACAGTGTGTGCTCATGTATTTACAAGGAATAAAATATCCCCTACCGTACGTAAAAGGGATATTGCAAGTCACCTTACAGTTAGTTCCGTGTCCATTTACTCTGCTTCAACATTTGTCACTTAAATGCCCACAATGTATAAAATGATACATGTCCTATAAATATCTGTCACTACGTCCACACTTCTTCAGAAGAGCTCTCTCTATGCAATCAAATAACAACATTGACACTGTTCTTCCTTTACTGTGGAGGAGAGGAATTACCCACTCTTAGTTTCACTAGATGGCGCCAGAGACTGTTCAATGAAACATTTATTGTGTTCCTAATCGACTTTCATGTTTGCATTCTGAGATTTGACAAAAGAGCACAAAAACATTGTGGGGGGAGCAACACAAACTCTCTGCCTGGGCTACTCCCCTCGGGCTCGACCAATTATTTATTTATTTTTTTTATAACGAAATACCGTACCCAAGTTCGGTTTCTAAGCGCAGCACCTAACACATACCTGAGTTCTGTTTCTAGGAGCAGATAGATTCGAACCTCTGTTGCTCTGCCAGATCTTACTTCCAAGACCAGCGCATTGCCCCTGAGCTATCCTCCCTTCATCAAGCGCACTCACTCTGCACCAGTGCCACAGAAGTCACGGTGAACAAGGCAAAGGGCCTTGAACTGGATGCGTTGATCCACCGGGAGCCAATGAAGATGGCGCAGAATAGGGGAGATGCGCAGATCTCGGCGTAGAGATGGCAGAACGCTGTGAGTCTTCAAGTCATCGCAATAAGTAGGCAGGTTGGGCCAAGAATAAAGAATAACAGTAGTCAATAGAGGACATGACAAAGACAGCAAAGTCTATCAGTGATTAATGGGTCACTAATCATGTACACCTGGCTTACACCTTAAAAATACAGTTATGCAAATAAATGTGTGTAGACATTTAATGTTTTTATTTGAATTACTTTCAGAAATGTGCAGGCAGAAACTTATTGACAAAGTTCGCCTGCACATTTCCAGGGGGCTGTGCTGCAGCTCAAATGATGCACCGCCAGCCCACATGCATACACCAGTGCCCATATGGCGCTCCCTGCAGTAATAGGATACTTACTGTACATGTATGGGCTGTGTGCATCCTAGTTACAGAGCTCATAAGAGCACACTCCTTCCTGATGCAACGCGGGTCCTTTAAGAATCATCGTAGTCTGCATTACGCACGTGACATGCGTCTGGCCCTGCCTCAGCCCTACTGGCTTTTGTGAGTTAATTAGCCCCCTGCTATATAGGAGGAATCTTCATGCGCCCCGATGCGATGACTGACTCTTCCCCAGACCGTTACGCTTTTCAGAGGTGCATGTCTGTTATGAATTCCCTATAATGTCATATTTTTAAACCTCAATAATACACAATGTGTCGACCTCTGACTGATGGAAAGCAGACCCTAACATGCCTGAGGAGTGACTGAGTCGGCTGCTCTGACATTCAAACTTCCCTAATTTACTAATTTGACAAACTTCAGGGAGATGAAAGGCTGAGTTCTTCTTACCCAGGTTCAATCCTGGGACTTACAGATACCTCCGGGTTTGGTGCGCTATATAAACAAACGAACAGAGTACACAAAGATCTCTGTAGTAGGTGCATTAATTTACTGAGATAGCTCACTGCAGATTATAATGTGCTGCCCTGCATGGATAACATGCAAAGACGCACACTAGTCCATTCCCTCTTGCTAACCCTTCCCACCCAACCTTTCGGGATCACACCTTTTCCCCCTAACGTTTCTCTCCCTTACTGAAGGATTTTAAGTTATTTTGTGCATGTATTTTCCCATAAATCAGGCCAAACCTGCACAAACGTGTGCTGAACTTTACCGGAGATATATGGCACTTGAAGGCAATTTCGGAAGATTTGGGCTGGATGGAAAAATCTGCAGAACCTCAATAGGAGATTCACGTGATCCTGCAGATCTCTTTTGCGAACGATCCCCCAAGGTTAGTATTATACCCTTACCTTGCACGCATCGATGACTCTCACACAGTAACTCCATGTAGGGGGTTTTAATTGGTCACAGAAACACTCAATGCTGTCATCCTGTTGGCGAGTGGCTCAACAGTAGCCCTCTGTGTCAGACTGTAGATTGTAAGCACTAGTAATGATGCGATGTGAGTAGCATTAGCCATAGGTTAGCATCACCGGTCATCCATCCTTACTGTAGTCAGGCCTCAGTCTCAGCTGTTCCTCGTGGAACCCTCCTGTGGCCAGCAGGCGAGGGCGCCATGATGTCACACGCTGCATTCAGGCACATTTAGGCGGGAAAGGGAAGATAGGGATGTCAAATTTATCAGCAAGGCTGTACAGGTAATATGTGCCAGGGTGGTTGCCTGGCCAATAGCACAAAGCCTTGCATGTTGCTGGGATACACGCCGCGGGCCAGCAGGAATGCGAGACCCCCATCTACCTTCAGGCAAACCCAACACATGTTTGCCTCTTATGCCTGGCAACAGGGGCTCCACTGTGGTCTACGGGCTCCAATCTGCCCCATCCCCATGTATTTGTGTGAATGTGCAATTGACCTTTGTGCACTGCGGGCTGTGCCTTTTCTGTGTGCTGTGCACTCCCGTGTGACTTCCAATGGACCATGGGCTACCATGTTATTTCTCCGAACACAGATGCCTTCTGCCATTTTCTGCTGGGACTGATAACATCAACAGAGCGATGCAGCTGAGGAAATAGAAAGGGGGCCTAAGGGTGTCCATGACTGCAGGGAAGCCCTCTTCCATATTGTTCTGGCTATTCAATGCCTTGTGAGTGAAGAAACGGGACCTTCTTACGCATGTCTGTCTCTTGTTTCCAAGGCTTGATGGAATGAGTCGGGCAGTTGTCTACAAGCGTTGCCTTCTTCATCCATTTTAAGAACTATCCTGGCTAATTTTTCTTTCAAAGACTTGGCAAGGGCTGCAAGAAAGCCATCACATCCCTGGCACCATACCCGTCTGCATTGACTTCATGGCCGTCGGGTCGTAATCCAATAGGCCTACAGCTCTGCCATCCAAATTATGGGGAGAGGATCCTTTCGAATATGTCTTACACACCAGCCTCAGTCGGTGACGTGACCTCCATGTAAAGTTACTAGTAAAGGGCTTGGAATTCCGTTTTCGTTATAATATACACTTTGAAATGCCTGGCGTTGCAATTGCAGGTGATGAAAGGACGTTGTACCGAATTATTCAGGTGCTCGCAGCGGATAACAGCAGGGCCCCTTACCTTGGCATGACTGATGCCCCTTGCGATGTTCCACGATGCGGCTTACATGCCTTTTTGCCAGACTCCCAGAATGGCAAAGAGAATAAAGGTAAACCAGAGGCGGGGAGGAATGAGGGCAAAATGGCATGATTTGGGGACCATATGTGAAGCGTAATCCAGGAGTAAATTTAACTAACTCCTGGAAAAAGTAGAAACTTACTCATGAGTGAGTTCCTCAGAATTTAAAAAAAAGACCTTAGAAGCAAATTGCGAAAGGGTTTAATATCTATTCGCCAAAATCAGCAAAGGTGGGCGTTTCCAGGGTAGTGTTAGGCAGTATTGGGTGTGTCTGTGGGTTCCACAGAATTGGGGCGATTTACACATCCACAAAAGTATGACTTTACCTGTATAACGTTAAAGGCGTCTTTTAAACATTTGTGAACAAGTACGTTATACCTGCACGTGCCAGGAATAGGTGTTGGCAAGAGATGTGCAAGGGAAAAATAGATTTGTTGTGTAGATTCAGGAGATCATTTTTGTGGTGGGAACCTATTTTGTAGTGAAAGAAAAATGTTTATACCTTTTTTCCAACTTTGGAGCAAATTACTCCATATCCGGCCACGCATTCAGTTGTAAGTCGGCCTTTTATGTGAGTTGGCGCAATTTACACACATTGTATGCCCGCAGCATGTTACATCTGATTTGTTTGTGAGTACTTTTTTGGAATGTGTGTTGCATGTAGGGTCTGATTTTGATCAAGCCCTTGTGCAATAAATGAGGTTGAGGTACAGAAGCCTGGCGAGCGCAGTTTAGGCCCGATTCATGGAATTCATTGCACGGTTCAAAGTGACTTTGCACAGCTAAAAAATGACTTGGCACTGGTGTAAAATGACTTTGCACTGCCGGCACAAACCCTGATTCATGGAACTGCGCAAAGTCAGTGCAAAGTAATTTTGTGCTGCAGAAATGATATTGTACTGACTTTGCACAGCCAAAAATACTCGTTGCACAGTTCGATAAATCAAGATTTGTGTCAGCAGTACAAAGTGACTTTTCAGCAGTGCAAAGTGACTTTTCAGCAGTGCAAAGTCACTTTTCAGCAGTGCAAAATCACTTTGAACCATGCAAAAAAAAATCCATGAATCAGGCCCTAGGTCTTCACCCTACTATTGCAGTCCTCAGAGCGGGGAAGTGGCAAAGGGTCGCCATAGAAGCTTTCTCTGCCCGTTTTTTGTCATGCCAGGAATTCACACTGTTCCACCAGTTGGTATATATGTGGCACAAGTAATACAAATGCAAAGCGAGGGGGGCACGAGGATTCAGACATGCTCTGCATGTTTTAAGAGCTTGGTTGTAAAGATCATAGAAGTGAGATAGAAGAATCATACAACTGTCCACTAGAGGGCACTGCTGCATTACAGTGAACTCTGTTGGACTACCTTGTGATTTTGGGTTTGAGCACATATTGTGGCACTAGAACCACCTTTGTGGCAAAGCATTTCTAACACAAGATAGAAGCATTGGTGTTCAGCAGTGGATATCTGGTTGACATGGTAACTGGAAATGCTTTGGCATTAATTTGCCGCATTGGAAAATGTATATATTTTGAGTCTCTGTAGGACATTTAAACCAATGCCTGGGGTTTTACAATGATTCTCCCAATCAAGAGTCCCATTGGAAAGCACATGCTTTCACACTGCACTGGCATAGTGATCCCCCCTTTGCCTGCTCGCCCCACGTCTGTCTGTGAGACGATTCCCTCCCATCCAGGGTGACCGGATTGAGCAATTTCCCGTGGAATTGGGCTCCTCAAAAGCCAATTGAGCTGGAAATTGTACTTTTGAGTGTACTTGTCTGTCCTCTGGGTGTTCCCTACTGTGTGACCCCCCGTGCGCATCCTGCATCCTCTCTATTACACTCCCCACTCCTACTTCCTCCTCACACCCTCTATGGTGCTTTCCGTCTCGCCTATCTTCTGTAACTACTACTCTATCTTCTAGCCTATCCCTCTCACTAAGTCAGGAAGAAAGAAGTTCAAGAGAGACATCCTGGTCTCCAACCCAGGCCTTCCTATAGCTGATACCTACATCAGTGCTTCCTCCAGCCAGGCTCTTACTGACATCCTCTTTGCCATTCCCTCTCCAGACCTATGGACCCCTCATATGGTCTCTGCTCTCTCTCCTTTTTTCTCCTCTCCCATTAATGGTGGCACTTGGTGGGAGGTCCTCTTGACCTCCTTCCACTCCTGCAAGACCATCATTAATGTCTATGTAAACGGCACCGTATTGGTCCAGGGCCCTCAGCCCAATCTCTTCCTTTTTGATAGGTGTCTCCCACGTCTTATTAACTTCCTTCTCCTGCTACTCCTACCAGCACCTCTCTAGCTCCTCCGCCACCTCATTCTGCCTGGCCCCTTTGGCCCATTTGATCTCCACCTTCTCTCCTAACTTCAAGCGTTACATAGAAGACACATAGCTCTCTTTCAGGTTTCCCTCCGCTGACTCCTCCTCTTCCCCTCTCATTCCTGACTGCCTGTCTGCTATTCAGGTATGGTGCACTGCTGACAATCTCTGCTTTAATGCCAGCAAGACAGAGATCCTTCTCATTGGGGCCCCTGCTACCTCCTTCCCTCCCACACTCTGGCCGCCCTCCATGGGCCTCCTCCCCTGACCCTTCTGTGAGGCAAAAACTTTGGTGTCATCTTCAACTGATCACTGTCTCCTCTCCTCACATCACGGGCCATGGCAAGAAGGCCCACCACCAGCTGCACCTCCTCAGAGGCATTCTCCCTTTCCTCACCTTCTCCCAGAAACTCAATGTCTCCAGAGTTCTGGCCCTCTCCAGGCTGGACTACTGCAACAGCCTCTTCCTTAATCTGCCTAACTCCTCCATTAGCCTCCTTCAACTAATCCAGAATAGGACTGCAAGACTTATTCTTGGCCTCCAGCCCAGGGACCACATCTCTCCAGCTCTAAAATCTCTTCACTGCCTCCGGTGCAGCGAGGATCAAGTACAAGACCCACTGCATCATTCACAAGGCTTTCTGGGGGATGGTACCACACTACCTCCAACTCTCTCTCCCCAAATACCTTCCTGCTAGAGCCTATCGGTCTTCTAGCTTCAACTCTCTGCAGATCAGATGCTTTTATAGGCAGAGAGTGGGGGGTAGATCTCTCTCCTCCGCCGGTGCCTCCCTCTGGAATGACCTCCCTGCCCCCCACAGACCTGAGCTGGATCTCCTTAAGTTCGGGAAGCTTCTCAAGACCTTCCTTTTCTCTACCTCCTTCCCTCTCCTCCTCCCCTGTTAATGTCCTCATCTGCTGCTTGACTGGCTGCCTGGTTCCTTCAGATTCTCACAGGGCATCAGGCCCTCTTCGTCCAACTGGCCCTGCACTTTGCCATGACCCCCCCACACACCGCAACCTGCATTTGCCCTTCTGGGCATCCTCCCCCTGCACTAGCCTGGCGGGGCCTGCACCCCTTGAGCCCTTCCAGCCCCATACCTTAGCACGTGAGCCTTCCTTCCCCTGCACTCTCCGCATTCCCCTGGCTCTGTCCACCTGGCCTCCCCTGGCACTCGCTCAACCCATGGGCCCTACCGCCTTGACATGCACTTCCCCCGCCTGCTCTCTTCCCCGTACTTATTGTTCTGCACTTGCACGAACCAAATGTCACAAAGAGGCCTAGTCGGACCGTTTTTGGCACCTCTGCCCCCTTCCCCCCCGTGGCTTGTTGCGCCTTGAAACACATTGTGCATAGGCACATTATAAATACCCAATAAATACAATAAAATAAATAAATAATCCGAGAATGCATCGGTGCAGGAGGCAGATCCTAGCAGAACCCTTTGAGCATTTCACAGTTTTCAACAGCAGGAGAGGTCGTTGGTCATATTTCTTTAACGTGTTTTAAGGGTCATGTGTGACACCTTTACAGTGCTGAGATCATTGGTGTTTCAATGCAGAAAGCATTCAGGTTCGGAGGAGATTGCGAGATTTGCAGAGACTCCTGTAAGATTCCTAGCTCTTTTAGTTATTTCAGAACAACATGTGCTCTCACCATCTGAGTCAAACCTGCGAGGCAGTAATCCAGATTTTACTTTTGGTCACACACGTCTGTTTGATTTTGTTCACATCCAAGCACCTCCTTCTAAAACCACCAGATGGCAGCAAAGGACCAGAATTTGGAAATAGATTTTGCTCATTTCATGGAAAACTTTCGCAGACCTCCTACACCTTGACCTGTCCTTGGATCGCTGGTGTTCTTGGTTAGCGCTTAAATGCCTTTTGCCAGTAGGTCTTTGCAAATCTTACAGCAAATAGAATCAAATCAGAGTAGTACTTGGGAAGTGTTTCACTTACAGGCGGCTGGCAGACAGGCAGTGGTGGCTGGTGATTTATTTTAATTGAAGGGTCATAAATATTTCCCACAAACATGCCAGAGAGGGTGAGCGCAGTGGGGGAACCCACACCAACTTAGGGGGTTTCAGAAAGTTTCTCCAACCCCCCAATCTTTGCCGTTTCCTCCGCCTTAGTGAGAAAATGCTTTAATAATGGTTGAAAATGGAGCATTTTACAACATACTTTCTGTGAAAAGTACACTAAAAAGTCAGAATGGAATTTGTTTTTGTAGGAACTCCTGAAAAAATCCAATAGATGCAAGTCACGAACAGTGCACAGGAATATTTCCCAATGCATTTTCATGTGGTTTTTGCCCAAAATATATACCAGTATAAAAACATGTTCACGTTGGCTGTGCCTATACATTTCTATGCTAGTAATCCTATAGAAGAACTTATGTTTGCTTTGAGCAAAATACTAGTAATGATACCATAAAAAAACATTTCCAAGCTGGCTCTGCCAGTATATGCCAGTATGCCCACGTAAGAACATACTCCTGTTGGCTTTGCCATTAAAAATGCCATGCCACAATAAAAAAACATGTCCATGCTTGCAGCACCAATGTAGCCCAGTCTAGACACGTAAAAACATGTATCATGCTTGTTTTCTCATATGCACGCCTATATACATACATGCATTACATATATACACATCCGACACATGCACACTTAATACACACACACAGACATATACAAATTAAAAAAAGGCTTTCTTACCTTTTCCTCACCCAGCTTCGTACCACCAGACTCAATGTACCATCTTCCCTACAGGACTCCATATCCCGTGCTCCATGCAGACAGGAAACAGGAAGCAGGGAGAGCTTCCTTGTTCCTGTCTGACATGCACAGGGGAGCCAGAGGATGAGCGCCCCATCCCACGCCGCTAACCAGCCACTACTGCAATCAGCCTTAGCCCAACCCTAACCCTGACTTTAGTCAGAGTGAGAGCTGAGGCGGGGCCCTCCCTTGGACGTAGTGCGGCAGTGCCACCCACACGGCAGGGGAAGTGGAGGGCCACCGCTGTGCCAGTAGGCCAGGGCATAACAACTGACATCACTGCCACCTCAGGTTTGTGGGTGACTACAGGACACCAGATGTCATGTGAGCCATTCATCGTACCCTTCACTTGCCCAGTTGATGCTATGGGTCTAAAGACGTGACTCCCAGAGCGCGCATGCACTTAGATACCTCCTTGGCAGTGCAATGTTCAACACCACAGACATTTATTTTTTCTGTCATCTCCTGCCACAGGTGCTTGCATTCCATAAGTGAGAGGGTACCGCTGCCCAAGTATAGAGGCTGCCTGTCACTCATCCCCAAAGTCTGTGAGAACGACCAGCTCCTCATCTGTGAACCTGTTTTTCCTTGGTGTTCCCTTCCCTTTTTTTGGCCCCTTCTCTTTTGTTGGGCTCTTATCTTTAGCTGAGCCCTTCTCTTTCGGTGCCCCTTCTTTTTCTGTACCTCTTATCCTTCCCTGGTCCCTTCTCTTTCTGTAGTTGTTCCCTTTGACTCTTGCTGCAGCTCTTGTTCCGAGTGGTGCATGCGATGTAGTCATGAAGACATTATCTGTGTATATACCACCTTCGGTGGCACAACAGAATTCCAAAGACTGAATAACAGAAATGCAGTCTACTTATGCAACCCATGAGATAGCACAATAGAAACACAACCTGTGCATGCTTTCCCTTTTCATACTTTATGCAATTACCATGCACATGCATAGCATGTATAGCATGCCTTGCAGGGCCTTTCCTCCACATGTTCTGTCTGCTCTCTCGTAGTCCTCCTGATGCCACATGTACCCTGATTGTTCTCCTGGCTTGCCTGATCTGTTGTGTCTTCCTGCCTTATTTGCCTTCTCTGCATGTCAACCCCTGCTGCCTGCTAGTCTGTCATTGGTGGCTGCCACTTGCACTGCCCTGCAGTAACTGTCCACTACAATCTGTCGCTTCGTGGTAGAGCACTGTGCACCATCTACTCACCCTGACCATCTCATCTGCCTCTTCAGGACACCACACCTTCATTGCACCATCGCAGCTCCTTTCTACAGGTACTTTCAGGATCCACTGTCACTCCACCAGCCTCAGCTCTGCAATGGCTGCTCCATCATCTGACACCGCCAAAGTGGTGGAGCTAAGGGCTGCCAGTACTTGGCCATTGAAGCTGGCCTTCTGGGTGACCATGTCCAAAGGAAGTAAGAGTCCCCCTTCAGTGCTGACAAGCAGCTTGGAGCCTCTGCCCATCAAAGGATCTGTGACAGCATCACGACTGCCATCAACACGGAGGGGGTGGCAGTCGTACTGTTGAGAACATCAAGAAGCACTAGGAAGACATGAGGGTCTGCAGCAAGAAGACAAAGTCGGCCACTGAGGCAGGGCACAGTGTCAATGCCCTGCTCCAAGCTGCCATTGTGTACCACCTGCACAGTTCTGGATCCTGGAGGTGAACCCAAAGCTCCATGCCCAGGTCCTTGACCCGAAGGCCTGGACCCAAGCTGTTGGTAGGTGCTCAAGGCAAATCGGCTCCTTCGCTTTTACTATGTCATGGATGACATAGCATGCAGGGAGGGGGAGAGTGTGTCAACAACTGACTGGGTGGTGTCCAATGTGTTTGTTGTATGGTGGTTCATTGCTGCACTGTGATAATAGTAAGTGACGCATAGTCCTAGTGCGGCCACGCTTGGTTTAGGTACATCTAGTGAAATAGTGGAAGCAAGCTGTAGTTGCTGTCCAAGGCATGCGTACTGTGATGAATCTAGCAACACCATCACTGATTTTCTGGAGGCAAGCTTCTCTTATGTTGGAGGGGAAAGGCAGAAACTACTTGACTCTGACCCCGGGGGTGGCTATCTGTGGGAGGACCACCGAGGGGAAGACAAACTCTAGGGAGGTAAGAGAATACTAAATATAAATAGACTTTCAGTTGTAACTCTTAATAACACCCAGGGGCCTGTACCACACTCCTATATGTCCTTATTGTAATGTAGATACTGAATTTCCAGGTTTCTCTAGCCAACAACTTTATGCCTCTCACCCTTTTTCTAGTACTGAGACGAGGAAGAAGGATGGAGTAATGAGGATGACCAGACAAAGTAAACCAACTCTACGATCTAGTCATTGGAAAATACTAAGTAAGACCAGGACATTTAAAAAGGGAAAATCTGAACAGAACGTGAGAGAGAGAGAGAGAGAGAGACAGAGACAGAGACAGAGACAGAGACAGAGACAGCAGTTGCAACCGACTGGTGAGCGAGCGGACTGCAGAACGCGGTAGAGACACTGACGAATACAGTGTGCAACAAGGTCAAGCCGGGAGAAGTTTGCTGCTTCCTAATCATGAGCAGCTGGAACTGCTAAATGCAGAAGGAGGCAAAGCGGGAACGAAGCGACTCACGAGACGCAGTGCCAGTCAGTGAGCCAAAAACAAAGAGGGCAGGAAATCTCAGGGAACGCTGAAGCTGCCACTAAACACTGGTAATCCCAGGGAGAGTGCATGGGTTACTGCAGTGCTTCACAGTGAATACTGTGTACCGCACAAAACTCAAGACAGCCCAAATGAAGGAAGTGAAATAATTGATACAGATACAAACATTGTTGAAAGCCCAAGTGAAGGCAGTGGAATTGATACAGATACAAACATTGTTAAGAGCCAGATTAAAGACAGTGTAATTGATATGAACATTGGTAAGAAAGGGCTGGTGAGAAGTAGTCGAGAAGTATTATTTCATGGATACAAGAGAGCGGGAACAGAGAGCGGAATTCCCTGGCAGGATAGTGAACGAGGCAAGCAGTGAGTCTGGGACTCACACGCAAGTAAGTAGGTTGTAACACTCTTACAGGAGAGTAAAACCCCTACCCAGAAATTGTGGAACATTGATTAAAGTGAAGACTCATACCACTTTTTAAAGGATAAGCTACAATACCCTGGCATGAGAGTATACCAGGGATAGGAAAAGGATTGAGAAAGCCCAGGGGTCAAAACCCCTCTGTGGAATCATGGAACAGTAATACATCGAAAAGGGAAAAGCCATATCCCTTTAAGGATAACTGTGATCCAAGAGAACTGTGTGCATTGAGAAGATTCAAGGGAGGAGTCTTCCACTCTTCAACAAACTGGAACTCTGATCAAGTGATATTTGAACCACTAGAAGAAATCTAGGGCTAGGATGTAATTTCATCAAAATGCCAGGGGTAGCGGAAGTGACATCACGCAACCCTTCACCTCTGACGACATCACAGGTAGTGATGTCATTTGACCCCACCCCAAACTGACATAACAGGAAGTGATGGAACATGACC
This sequence comes from Ambystoma mexicanum, assembly GCF_040938575.1. Taxonomy (NCBI): domain Eukaryota; kingdom Metazoa; phylum Chordata; class Amphibia; order Caudata; family Ambystomatidae; genus Ambystoma; species Ambystoma mexicanum. Next base: position 1,421,977,820 of record NC_090924.1, read on the forward strand.
GTTCATCCCTTGAACAAACAGGAAGTGGCATCACATAACATTGTTCCTAAATACACTATGAAATATATGATTACGATATCACTGTAATGTGATATACATTTAATACGAGAATGGATCACAATATTATGATGTATTAACCCACTCCGATATGCTATGCAGCATCACCCTTCCAGTTATGGCGAAAGAAACAGCAACAATGGTGGCAAAACCCTTGTACATGCCAAAAACCTACTAAAATCTACAAACAATGTGTGCTTCAGCACACAAAAAGAGGGATGCACAACCTGCCACCCATGGTGCATGTGCAGTAGAATAGAGCACAACCCCCATAAAGGTGCCAGTGGTCCCATAACCAGCAAACAGAGTGCTTAGAGAAAAGCAGCACTTTGCAAATGAAACCCAAAAATGTGCCTACAAATGACATTTGCTTTGTTGCCAACAACTCCAAAATGCCAATAACACAACACTTTTCAACATTCACAATCTTACCTGGTGCTCAAATGTACGTATCAAATGAAACATTGTGAAACATACAAAGTCTAAAAACTGACAGCCTCTATGCCAAAATCTGGGTGCAGTACCCTGGGCGACCTGAATGACAGCTGTCAGAGGAGTACTAAGGCAGCTTTAAAATTACCTAAACCTCAAAAGTCTGCTGAATTAGCAAACATAAACAGGATTGGTGCCAAAAAGGAATACAGATTTTAGTTCTGTTTTTGATTCCACAGATTTGAAGGCCAAGAAAGAAATGTATTTGTATGTGATGCAACAAATCTGGGTTTTGTTAGGCTTAAGAAGTAATTAGCTTGGCTGAAGTTGTAAAAAACTGGGAAAGCAGGGTTTTTTTCCCAAAAGGAGGGCCTTCCCCTCAGTAGAAACTCACGGGGAGGAGTTAATTGCATGGTAGGACAGAATCTGGTCTACAGAAATCAAAGGAACACTGACAAGGCTGCAGTCCAGGAAACTAGAAGTGTGAAGAGGGTCATAAATGGCCTCTGGAAGGAACAAACAAGGAGGAGCGTGCCCCTGGACTGCAGGGAGACAAGAAGAGGCAGAGCCAAGCGGCCATCTGTTGCTAAACATGAACAAAGAACACTTTTTAAAAGATTTATAACTTGCTATTCAAAATGGTGAAAAATATAAAAATGACAGAGTTGTTCATTTAATTTCTGGCTGCATGTGTGAAGAGGCAGCAGAACTGTGTAACATGTTCTGGGCAGGAATGGCAAGATATGTGCTTTTATGCAAAATGTATTATTGTTAGAATTGTGAAAATGTACACGCATATCCCTATGTTAAACACGCACATTTGTGGAAATTTGCTTAAAAATTGGACATTGTGTTCATAGGAGAAAAGCATCTGTAAAAAGTCGATACCAGATCCTACAGCTGCGAGATTTTGATGAGCAGATACTCCATAAAATATGCCATCTGTGTATGTGATTTTTATAGAGGTTGCACATGTGTAAAAATGTATTTTGCCAAAATTAGACTTTGTGTTCCAGTGGCTAGGGATGGATTCTCAGCATCATAAAATTATACCATAAAGATGACACTCTGTTTCTCTCCTCCTATCAAGGCAGAGAGTAAACTCTGACCCAATCACCTTTCATAGGGGCAATCTTAGCTAAGCCAGCCTATACACCCCTTTGTGATGTCATTTTTATGGCATAACTAGAGACAGCTGAGAACACATAGGGACTGCCTGATCAGCCACGTTCCTGATTCCGGCAAAGCACTCTGATCCAGATTTCTACATCCAGCTTTAAAATATTCTTCCAGATCCAGATGCCAAATCTCTTGCAGGCAATAGAGACTATTGATTTCCAGCAAGGCCCCAAATCCTCAAATTTATTCTCTCCACTCAGAAAAGCGCTGTGTGGTGTGAGAAGGCCATTTGAACCAGTATCTAGAAATTCTCTGGCTTGCCACCACTAGGCTTGCCTGAGGAACCCACCATCCAGCTGATCCAAATACCCACAGACTAGGAGAACAGATCCTGTGCCAATCCGGGGACCGGCCTAGAGGATCCAGTCCCGTACCTATTGTGCTGTTTTTCCTAGACCAGACCAGACCCAATCCGTGACCAGAACTGACTGTCTCATTTAAAACTTAGCCACTGAGTATAAATAGGAAAAAATGTGTCCCATGGCAGATGTACTTTCCATAGTCTTGTCCCTATTTCCAACCCATCCTATCTTTCACTTATAACAAGTATTGTTAGGAGTATCTTTGCCTTGTCTCATCCCTATCCAACCCATCCTACCTTTCCTTCACAACCGGTGTTGTTAGAACTATCTTTGCGCTGACCCTTTTCTCATCTGGAGAAGTCAAGTTTCCTTATTAGGTGGGTCACCCTGATCCAGTGGCTGTAACATTCCTGTGTGGTATTTGCTTCTTCATAGTCATCCCCTAGTGTAAGCAAACCCATTTGTCATTTTGAAAAGTGCATTTATGTTTTCAATTCTCGCACCTATATTACAAAAACGACCTTTACTAAAACCTCTATAACTACTTGAGATTCTACCTTTATCGCGTATATCGCGCAATGAAAAGTTTGCAGTGATTTTAAAAATCTGAAAGTTTTACACATGCAAAATAGCTCTAAACTGCTTCCGACTTGGACCTTAAGATTTCCATTTTTTTCTGCTGACCAAATCATTGCGTGTGTTTGTGTTCAACTGTTCAAAGTGGCGCCCATAGGAATTTATAACCATTTCAGTATTTTTGACCAGATTTGGTGCTTTGGCCAGTCCATTCTAAAGACAATCTTAAAAGCCATTCGGACAGCTGGACAGTCAATTCCGTTTTCTCTTGTGTTTGAAAGGGAGAACGTGGGACTGATATTCTGTTTGATCTGTGCCATTCATGAATACCTGCTCTCTCCTCCTATCGCTTTACATTGCCTATTGGGGGGTTGAGGGGAGTTGCAGGGGGAACTGCTAACCACAGTGTTATCTGATCTGAACTAACACAAAAGTATTATTTTCTGTGCTGCATTTGTTTTGCTCATTACATACTCCTTGTGTATTAAAGATATTCTTCTGTGTTCTGTCAGCCCATTGCTGATTGTTGTTTATCTATTAAAACATATTGTGATTAAATTTTAAATACATAAATAAATATTTACCTTTGCAAACCAGCCTGATTCCTGGTTCAGCGTGACTGGTGCGGGTGGGGGGGTTCCAGGAGGTGTGATATGAGTGGTATATTGTTCATAATATTGAACCTTTAGACAAAAATGAATAAAGATTTCAGTTATGCACTACATGCTGAGCTTTGACTTGGGTGTGTGCCGGATTGAAATCACATACAATATGCATCATTAAAATCAGTGTGTATAGGCCCATATTACCGAATTAGTGTAAATGCAAGCAGATGTCCAAGGCCAAATGATAATGATGTGTTATTATATAGCACTTATGCTTAAGCTCTTTACATAGAAAAAATATACATACAATATCACCCAACCAGTGTTGGTACTCATTTATCAACCTCAGAAGGATGAAAGGCTGAATTGGCCTTGCTGGGATTCAAACCTGCAATCTGCAGATCACACATACATCACAGCAGCGAGCACTCAACCCACTGAGCTATGTTACCAGCTGTAGTTATCTTACTGGCTATAGTAAAAATAGCAATTACATGTCTGATGTTCTCAAAGTCAGAAAGCAAATTAATTTGGTAACTGAGATTTAACAGCAGGTCAGTTCATCTGCAGGTCTGGTGCAAAGTTGGCCACATGTCAAGCCTGCAGGGATCTACTTTTCAGGCTTCAGAGGTTGGCAAAATGCATACCATTGGGAGGGTTCAAACTGTACATTAAAGAATTTAGAGTAGTGCAGGGAAAGCAGCGCACTCACATGGCATCCCGTACTTTGGGCACACGTTACCTCATACATTCAAACAAACATATCCTGAACAGCATGCCAGGGAGATATGAAAGATAGACACATTACAACAAAGCATTCATTGTGGCACAATGAAATCAAGGGCCACTTTATGTGCTATGGTCAAATATTTCTACACTGTACGCAAGCTTTTCAGCACAAGGATTTTGTCAAGTGACCCAGGACACCGAGATGGAATGTCTTGCGAGGATCGTAAACAGACAATGGCTTAAAAAAACATGCTATTACTGCAACTTGCAAAAAGCAAAAAACATAGTCCAAAATGGATGCTTATTCTACTCTAAATGCTTTTTGGAAGTTTTTGTAGAGGGAGTAGGAAAGTGAGAAAGGTGATGTCCTGTTGGCAGCTTCAGTTCGGCTTTCACTGTGCGCTGAGCTTGGGTGTGAATATCGGATCGATGTGAATCCTACTGTGCTGTTGGTGTCACTTATGTGTTTTTTGTTTGATGTTGCAGTGTGGTGAAGTGTGTGCGGTTTGCTGTGCGAGAAGGTGGTTTTGTGGATTTTTGTGTGAGTTAAGTTTGCAGAGATCTGAGCTGTTGGGTTAGTGGGTTATATGTCTCTGAGTCCTTATAACTCTTGTTCTATGTGTCTGGTTGTCCTTTGGAGTAGGCATAGTCTTTCTCTTTTTCTTTCCTGTCCGTCTAATTGTTAGGAGAGACGTCGTAGCAAGTTCCCAGGTGGGTTATTTTTGAACTTTGTGTACCAGGTTGAGGCGTGCATTGTCCCCCACTCTGGTATTGGTGCTGTACTTTAACAGTCACCCGCTCCCTTCCTATCTAATTCCTGTCGGTGATCCCATGCTGCCACAAAAAGATCACACAATCTACTGAAATAGTGTGACAAAAGGTAACATGATGAAAGCTTTGGAGTTTTATTGTAATATTAGTATTGATATTTCATTGCCCAATATTCCATTGTGGCACAATGGGGGTCATTATGACCCTGGCCGTAGTCGTGCCGGTTTCACCATCACGACTGCCGCCGGAGTCATAAAATTACCGGCACCCAGCAATGGGGACTTAACGGGGCATTCTAGACCTGGCGGGTGGAAAGACACCCACAAGCAGGACTCGTAGTTTGCCGGTCTGGAAACAACGGTGCCGTTAGCTTACCGGCACCGTTGTTGCCAGACTGGCAAACTTGTAATGAGGCCCAATGTTTAGTAGTTTTTAAATTGACACTTTCTTCTTGACTAAATCCCTACTTTAGAGAGGCACAAATAGCTCAGTTCAATGTGAGCGTTTCTAAAAACTTTAATAGACTGATCTGAAAATTGGTTATGTTAGTAAATATGTTGATTACCATGTATGTCTTTACTTGATGGAAGTCCAGACTGTTACCACAGTGGAAACGACAGATCCCTCAAATACCCAAACGGTGAGCCCAAGTGGCATGCACATACATTTATTTACAGTGGGCCTCATTACAAGCTTGCTGGTAAAACTGGCAGGCTGCCTCCAAACTTGCGAATTTTTACGGCACCCGCAAATGGGCAATTACCAGGTCATTATGGCCTGGCCAGACCCTGTATTTGCCCATTTGCGGGCACCGGAAAAAAATGCTCCCCATTCCCATACAATGGGAATGGGGAGGCCGGATGCACCGGCACCATTCAGAATGGTACCGGTGCATCTGACATTTTCTGCTCACGGATGCTGGTCTGCCCACCAGGTCAGACCTGGCGGGCGGGAAGGCCCTCGCAAGCAGAACTTGTAGTTTGCCGGTCCGGTAACAACGGTATTGGCAAGCTTACTAGTACCATTGTTACCGGACCATAAAACTTACAACGAGGCCCAGTGTATTAAATTGTCTGATTTGTATTACAAATGTTTGTTTTCGATTAAACACTGCTATGAATATATACATTGAAAAAAGGAACATGATTCAACTTCGACAAATATTCAGGAGTTACCATCAACCTCACTCATCTTTCAAGTAATTATTTGTATACTATCCATTCAGATGTGACTATACAATAGATGTGTACAATCACGTTAGATGTATTTGGTCAAGTTCAACTTTATAAATATTGATAATGTTATTGATGATATTTGCTATTGATATAAATATGCGGGTCGTATCTGATCACAGTATTATCTTTTTCATCACTATTATAATAACAACAAATATTTTGATACAGGAGGATGCAGGAACTTCAACAACGTACTATTCTTCCATTGCAGCCAGTCAGGAAGATGAGGTATGAGACGTGAGACTTTACTGAATGATATTAATCATTGTTGATTAATAATATTTTGCTCAAAAGTAATACGAAAAGTGATCATTTATTTACAATTAATAATAATTTTGACAAATTTGAAAGCATTAAATCAACAATCTTGTTGTAGCATTCTCCTGCCCACATGCAACAATGACAGTAACCCATCACAAAAACTTTGATTGTAGAATAATTACTTGGAATCTTTCATTCTCTGAATGGTCTGTGTGTGTTAATAAACTGTCACTGCCTACCTAAAGTTCAATAAATGCAAAACAACATTATAATACAGCATACCTTTTGGTGGCAACAATTTATTCACTTTGTTTTTCAGGATGACAGTGTAGTGCAAACTCTTACACCAATTCTTTGATGTTCACCAGGTACAATTTCAATAAAGAAAAACATTATATCTACACAGTGTTTGACTTTTTGTTCTTAAAAATTAGATGTTTATAAAAGTCTTGACTAAAAAATGTCTGCAAGTGATTTACCGTCTCAGTTTTCTATGGATAACTGATGTGTTAAAGTCGACAATCATAAAAATGAACTTCTGAAGATGTACTCTTTGTGATCAAAGAATTTAACATTACATGGTTTAACTATTAACCTATTTTTGTGAATTTATGTGGGTACTACTGAAGTGGTCAAAATTGAAGAGACCCATGGACCACAGGTATACATAGGACATTGAAAAAAAACTATTACCATCTATTTTCATTTTCATGTAATTTTGATTGTGAGAAGGGCTTTTCATAAGGAAATTAGGTTATATTTGTAATTGTACATATTTATCCATAGAAGTATATATATGCTTTGTTTCTACATTTTCCAAATTCTCTTTTTCAGTTGGGTGATGAAGTCGGCAAATCAAGATTGACTGTAACAAAGCATACTGGCAAAACAAGGGAAAATAACATCCAGACTTTCGTTTTTTTTAAAGGGGTTGCTTGAAATGTATTTAATTGATATTAGATTTTGAGTTTGAAATGCATACGTTCAGTACCTGTGCAATGTATGATGCATATGTTCCTGAATCAATTAGAGGACTAGGAAGAAGAGCAGAAAGACTCAGATCACACGACTAGCTAATGATCTCGCTTGCAAAACCGATATCACTTGGGAGCAGTTCATATTTGAGGTTCAGCATGGTCGTCTCAAGCTTCAGAGTCGGGATGCAGATTTCCAGTGGCCGGAATTTGAACTGAATGTCACTAGTGAACCGTGGAAAATAACAATGGGTCATTGTTACAGCACACAATGTCCCCCAGAAGTGACAGACAACACAGAAGATGTTTCTGAATTACTTGCAGACCCGCTCACACAATCCGCACCCTCTAAACAATTTCAATCAAAGAAAATCATAATGTTCCCTGTTTCCACAATACATCTGAAAATCCGTAAATATCACAAATTGAAATCACTGAAGCATCTTCAGAGTTGATTGACGACTGTGTTCAGGATCCAGACTTCACTATTCCTAGTGTGGGGGACTTGTCCATCACCATCGAATCGTAAACCACTGTACTGCAGGATGATTGGCTATTAAGGGAGAGAAAATACATGTTATTTGGCTGCTGCCTGCTACGGATTATCAAAATGATTAAATGCAATCATAAATTACATTCGAGGATATGTGGGGAGCCATTGGTGAAGTTTACTCGTATATTCAAAGGCACCAACCTGACGATCAAGCGTAGCTGTGTCCATCAACATAACCCATTTTCATGGTTAGTATAACCTGTGCTTGGAAAAGTGCCTACTGGAAATGTACTTTGTTCTTCTGCTTTGTTTTTTAGTGAATCAGCGTTCAGTAAAATGCCAAGTTTCTGTAAATGTGTAGGACTTGAGTTCCTTGCTAAAACTGCATACTACAAATATCAGAGACATTTTGGTTCCCCGCTATTAGCCAGGCCTGAAATCTCAAACAGATATCAATGGACAATGCTCTGGCAGGCACAAGGTTAATGCTTGCTGGCGATGGACAGTGTGACAGTCCTGGTCTTTCTGCAAAATACTGCACTTACAACTTGCAAGACATGGAAAGTAAAATAATAGTGAGTTCAGTCATCGTGCAAGTGTCCGAATGTACATCCTCTATTGCCATGGAGAAATATGGTTTCATTAAATCCCTAGAACTTTTGAAATCAAGGAGAATGCAAATAGAGCTGATAGCCACTGATAGGCACGTTGGAATAGCAAAGGCCATGTGAGAGAAGTTCCCACACACGCAGCATCAATATGATTTATGGCACATCTCAAAATCAATTTTAAAAAGAATTACAGCTGCTGGTAAAAATAAAAGGGTACAGAAGAAATTTTAAAATAGTCGCAGTCTATTAGCAACCATCTTTGGCTTAGCTCAAAAACTTGTGAGGGATCTGTAGCTATTCTTCTTGAAAACTGCCATTCAATGCTGCACTGTTGCTCAAACATGCGCTCTTGGGAAGAAAACAAGCATTTCCACAAAAGTGCAGATGGACCTTTGAGCAAGGAGCAGGAGTTCAAGAAAAGGTTGGCTCCCCTCCTCACACAGCACTTGAGAAGATTGTGCATGACAAAAGGCTTTCAAGAGACATGAGAGAACTCTCCAAGTTCTGACACACTGGAGATTTGGAGGTGTTCCATAATATGTGCCTAAAGTACAAGCCTAAAAGGTTGCATTTTGGCATAAACGTATGGAGGTCAGAACAAGACTGGCTGTACTTTTAGGATTATTATTATTATTATTATTATTGTAATTATTGAGCGCAGATCTGGCTTCGAGAAGCAACGGAGCGTTTCACTTAGGTATATATCAATACAGACACATAACAGAGCGCTTTACAGAGGTGTACATTACAGATGCATAACGGGGTACTTTTCAGAGGTAACAACAGATCAGATATACAGCGCGTGGGGATAGGGGTTTGCCCCAAAATACTGTAAATATCATGCCTAATGCACTTTTACTGGGCATTCGGCATGATACAAAATGTTGAACCCAAAATGTTGAACTAGGTGAGCAGAGGTTGCAGGGGTGTCCTCTGCTCCACTAGTTCAGCATTATGGACTTCAGAGATTGCAGGGGAGTTCCCCACATACATTAAAGGGAAAGCGGGGACAAACAACCAAAATATGAAAAGCATGAGTCACAAAATGCATACAAGTGGGCTTCACAATTTTGTAACTCAAGCTTTTCGTATTCAGTATTGTAACGTAGATCCAAGGACACAGAGGGGCACAAAAGAGGGGTACAGCTTTACCCTGTGATGGGACAAGAGGTGTGGTTTGCATCTAGTGATTCAGGGGGGGTGTGAGGGGTGACGTGATGGCCTAGGTGTTGAGGAGGCGAGACTCCTTGAAGAGTTGGGTCTTCAGTTATTTTCTGAATAATAGGAGCGTGGGGGCGAGTTTGATGCTGATGGGGAGGAGGTTCCTTAACCTGTGAGCGTAGGCAGAGGAGGCTTGTTTCAGGGTCCTTTCCTTTTTGCAGCAGCGGACTTCTGGTGCTCCGCTGTCAGCCAGATATGCTGAGTTTCTCCGCGAGGTAGCTGGGTGACTTGAGGGCGACTGCCTTATTGATGATAGCAAGACTTGAAGGTGATTTTTGCATGCAGTGGGAGCCAGTGAAGGTCGATGAGGGTGATGTGATTATATCTGCGTAGACCCTTGATAAGGCATGCAGCAGCATGTAGGACATTTCTCAGGGGCATAAGGGAGGATGACGGGAGGCATTCAAGGAGTGCATTGCCCCCATCCAGGTGGGATTGGACCAATGCTTGAACAGTGGATCTAAAACTGTCAGGTGGGAGGAAGGGCTTCAATATCGACAGGTGGGAGAGCTGACACAAAGCTGTCTGAGCTTTCTGAGCTCAGTGTGTCTTGAAAGAGAGGTGTTTTGCGATGCGGAACCTGAGGGACTTGGTGCAGGAGGTGAGCTCAGGTGTGAATCCCTCAGAGTTCATGGTTGATAGCCAAGTCTGCATGTCTGTGTTTTCAGTGTTGTTGGTGAGGAGATGGAATTTGGTCTTGGAGGGGATGAGCTGCAAGTATGCACTGAGCATCCAAGACTGGATCAGCGAGAGATGGGTTGTGAGCCTATGGATGTCCTTGATGGAGTCGAGGAGTCGATCTTGAGGTATAGCTGTGCCTCGTCAACGTATTGATGGATGTGGATCTTGTGTGTGGCTAGGAGGGCTCACATTGGCTCTGTGTATATATTGGAGATCACTGGGGAGAGGAAGGAACACTGCGGGACTCCAGAAGGGATGGGTAGCATTGGTAGTCTAGAGGGGTCCATCTGAACCAACTGCTGGCGGTTGGTGAGGTCGGACTTGTACCAGCGTAGGATGTAGGGTATCTGTAAGCACCTGGTGGTGTACAGTGTCAAAAGCAGCCAAGAGGTTGAATAGCACTAAAGGGCAGTGGTGTCCATCCTCAAGGATGTTGAGGGCGTCGACGAACACCTGTATGGCTGCTGTCTACGTGCTGAATTTGGGTCTGAACCCAGATTGGCATGTTTGGAGGAGATTGTAGGTGTCAATCTGTTGCTGCAGTTGTGCGGCTACCGCTTTCTCAATGATCTTCCTCACGAAGGGAAGATGGGTGATGGAGCGATGGTAACCTTGGTTGTCGGGATCCAGAGTGGGGTTCTTTAGTAGAGGGAGGATTTGTCCTGTTTTTAGGGATGATGGGAAGGTGCCTTGAGTTAGGGAGCTATTAATCTCCAGGTAGTGAAGGAGAGCTTCTGCACGGAGGGTCTTGAGGATGGATGTTGGGAGGATGTTGTCTGTATACAATTTTCTTTGAGGGTGGCTAGGGTTTCTACCATGTGCCCTGCCAAGAGTGTCTTGAATGTTGTCCAGGGTGTGGAGATTTTGTGAGGAGGGGCGTGAGGTGGGTCTGTTGATGCAGAGCCGGTGTCTATGTGCTTTAGATTCTTGCTGATTTTGTCAATGAAGAGGGTGTTGATGGCAGTGGATTATTAGATGGTGTGTCCTGTGGCAGGGTTTGGATAGCGAATTGACGCAGAGCTTGACTGCTTTGAAGAGGGCTCTGCTGTTGTTGTCGGCTTCTGCTATGGTATTCTGATAGTAGGAGGACTTGGCTGTGTTGATCAGTTGTCGGCGGGTTGCGCAGAGTTCTTTGAGGACCACCAGGTCGGACACGGTCCGGGAGCTGTGCCAGGTTTTCTCTTGTTTCCTGATGACTCTTTTGCTGAGGTTAAGTTGATGCATGTACCAGGGTGCAGATGGTTTTGGTTTGCAGGTGCTTTGTTTCTGATGCGCGTGTCTGTCGATGGAGGCTGAGAGGGTGGCATTGAGTGCTTCCAGTAGAGAGTCGCAGTTCTGTTGGGGGTGTTAGGTTCATGTAAGGTGGAGGTTGATGAGGTGTTCCATGAGGGCTTCCACTGGGTAGTTCCTGAGGACCTGAATGTATGTCTGATGAGTTTCTGCTGGGAGTGCTTGACTGGGGTGGTGTGCAAGTAGTTGAAAGGCCCACTTTGGCGGTCAGACCAGTCATGTGGTAAGATGAGAGCAGCAGTGCAGGTAAGACATTGCAGTGATGATTAGGTTCAGGATGTTACTTTTCTTGTGTGTTGGGTCTTTCATGTGCTGTGTGAGGTTGAGGGTGTCGGGAAGGCAGAGGAGAGCTTCCTTCATCAGTTTGGTGGCCTTGTTGTCTGGGTGGCTGAAGTCGCATAGGAAGATGTTGTTGGCAGGCGTGAGGGACATGGTGGTGACCATATCTCCCACGCACACCAACATCGTCCTAGTCAACTTGCACACAATGAGAACATTGGTAAGGAACAAGCCAAAACTGCTGGAACCTTCGGGATGATTTGTTACACCATGGTGTTTACAAAAAGAAACAGACAATGGGTGGCAAAGCCAATATTACAGTCGATTAATTTTGACTGCTGCAGGATGGCCTCCCTTCTGGGCATCTATAACAAACCTTATCATATATGCCCAAGTCACATGCCTAGTTGTGGTGTCCATGTCCCGGTCCTCCCCAGGCAGCAGGCGCAGCAGTAGCCCAAAGTGGGGTGCGACAGGGCACCTTGAGACCATTAAAATGGAAGCTGTGTGCAGTGCATTTCAAAATAACATAATATGGACACTTGTTTGTGGTCACCTCCTGCTGAATTTCACAAGAAACCATAGTAGCTCTTCATGTAGGAGAATTTTGAAATTGGGTTTAAATATGTTAGTCGTTATTGATTGCACCCAAGTAAATTTGATGTGGAAGATGAGGTATTATATATTTGCATTGACCCGAAGAACACTTCCATTTTCCACATGTATTAATTTTAAACATTTTAAAAGGTTACATTGAGAAGTGGTACGTTTATAGTAAAGAACAAAGTAAATATTTTGTTCTTTGGAAGAGTTGAAATATTTCCTTATTTTCCCTGCACAACTTGCAATTTTTGTGTCATTTGTTCCTGAAAATGAAACCTTCCTTTGGCAATGTGAAAATACAATACAGGGTCGGTCTCTGTGTTATTTGTCCTTGAATCCCTCATACAAACAATTTGAAGGACACAATGTGGCAAATAGCCAGAAATAATTGATAAGATTCACTGTAAGGAAACCTAACCTAAGAAAGTGAAGTTTCTATTAATGAGATCTGTCGATCGAGACGGTTCCTCAACTTTACATAGAGAGAATGGCAAATCAGCAAATAATGTAAGGACACTTTCTATAATATTTATACTACGGATGTTGGCATGTGTGCTGAATGCTTGATGAATAAAGATGTGGCACGTTGATGTTCAAGATGACGCAAGGTTTAGCCATCATACATGTACATTTGAGTGTAAATTGTTATTTAACATATTTAGGTACTGTGTACATTGTTTTTGAAAATGGGCACTGAAATATATTTTTGCCTTCCCAAATTAACATAGCTACGTCATTGGGATGTGCGTTTGTCATGGATACAATCTTCCTGTGGATGGGTTTTTTAACCAAAACTAGACAATAACCATCAATAACGGAATTGTAGTATCCATATTCTGGGACGATCTTCAGGCACCAGTTTGTTCATTTTCAGTGGCAGTCATACGGAGCAACATGCCAGCCTTCATGGCATGAATACATGTGGAACACACACTGTTGCATTTCATAGTGAAAGGAATCCTTTGTTTTCACAAACGGAACACCATGTGCATCGATCAAACATCGCAGATGGAACATAACTGCATTAGATTTAACCGCACTGAACTTTGACTTCACAATGCAATTACAAGGATTAATCGATCAATCAAAGCAATCAGCAAGATTTGATGGAAATTGACCGTTTTGGAAAGAAATTGTTGCATGCCATGTTTTCTGGTTATCACGTTTATTCGCAAATGTTTTCAATGTTTTGAGGATGTAATCTACTATTTTGAGCATCATATTTAAAACATAACTGCTTGTTACATTCCCGACTATTGGTATTTTGTTCTTTTTGTGAAAAGAAAGTGAACTTTCATGCTGTGTGTGGATGTGTGTTTTGTCTTCCTGGATGTGCGTTAGGTAACGTTATGACGTAGGTGATTACAGGGTATTTATGACTATGCTGTGCACGAATGTCATAACAATAGGTGGAACTTATCTTTTTGATTAGTGATGTCACCTTGAGGGGCAGGTGATCTGAATTACAGCTGCGAGGACACTTGAATTTAGAGCAATGGATCAACAGATAACATTTGCACAAAATGGTGGTTCCAAACCCATGAGTTTCACATGTGTAAATGTGAGAAAAATGAAGGTAAGATGCATTGGAATGTTTTTTAGGATTGATCGATGTATGCCCAAAAATACATGCTGATCGATTGGGCCAATAAACTTCCTGAGAGAACTTCCCTTTTAAGGAGGAGCACCCTTGAACCTCCTCAAATGTCACTGGGGATTACAGACCAACTCCTTCCCTCACATTGGAGTTAGTGGTGGTAGGGCACCAGTAACTATATGTAAGAAAGCTCTACTTACGGGATAATGTCCAGATAACAGAGATTTCCTCACTACCAGGACAGCATCTAGATGTGTTTGGGTCTCAAAGGACCATGATTAGGACAGCAGCAAGCATGAGAAAAGCACTCTATAATGATCTACAAAGAGACACACGGTGCCTCATTACAGGGTTGCCGGAAAACCCATCGGTAGACAGAGGATTACCGGCAACCCCGTAATACTGTTTCCGCCGCCTGACTTCCAGGTGCCACCGGGGTATTATGGCAGGAGGTGGGAACAGTAAATCCCCATTTCCATGGAGTCCTGCAGGACTCCATGGAAATGGTGTCACAGCCGGTGCTTTAGGGAGAGACATGCCGGTAGGGACCTGAACTCCCGGCAGGTCAGGTCTGTTGTGGGATCCGTGGCCCCTACCGGCATTCTTGTAGTATGGCGGTCCGGAAATAAGGGTGCCGGTAGCAACGTACCGGCACCCTTATTTCCGGACCGCCATACTTGGAATGTGTTAGGGTGAGTGCTCTGAAAGATGGTCTTTGCAGGCTCACCATTCCACGAGGGGGTTCCACGCGATGCCAAAGTAGGCTGCTTCCAATCCAGAGAAGTACCCAGACATTTCAGGGTCAGGGAGGCTTCGTAAATCAACTCGACATCTGCCAACAAGAGGGACTGACCTGGCCACTAGTAAGTGGACATGCTGGGGCTTCTCCCCACGGGCATGTGGCCACAAGCACAGACAGATATTTCTTGCTGAACAATTAGTGTGTTGGTGGACCACCATAGTATGAGGAACCTTTTCCCACTTCTTGCGAAGGAGAGGGGTGTACTTGCTGTCATTCCGGAAAGACAAACCTTTCCCCTCAAAGGTTGCGGTAGGTATGATGCAAGGAAGGGTCGCATCAACTCGGCCAGGAAACATAACCTCAAGGAAGGACTTGCCTCGCTCATTCAGACTTTATTGAAGTTTCCAATGATAAACAAGTGCCCTTCTTTCATAGGCCAGGGAGTTTTCACAGAACCATTTCAAGCAGGCCAATCACAATAACTCTGTGTGGTCACTACACATCATAACAAAAGGTAATTGTAATAAGTTGTAAGACTGTCAGGATCTGCACACAATGTGTCTTCTCCTCCCCTGGATCTAGGCAAAAAGGATCTACCCTTCTTTGCAGTAACAAAACCTTCTCTGGACACATAGGGTAGGGAGCACATACCAAAGCCAATGAAGGGTAAAATGGTGTCTGATAAGGGAGGAAGGGTTTAGACCAGCAGAACTTCACAACAAGAAGTTCAGAGACCCTCAGGCACAGTATCGACCTCACAAGAGAGGCAGAAAGATCAAGATGCACCTCCATTCAAGGACCAGACATTTAAAGACCAAGAACCAGCCAATGGCACAAGGCTGCAGGCATCTATCTGGGTATGATGAATAGGTAGAAAGTCTGTAAACTTAAAATAGAAGAAATCATGAATGTATGTATTTATTTAACATTCATAGAGCGCGCCAAACCCGTGGCCATCTGGGCGCTGGAAAACAGGTAATGCTGTACAGTCAACAATAGAAAACATAGGTTTGGCATATATTATATTGAGCAAATTTACAGACATAGGATAGTTAACAGATGCATAGGCTCCGTGAGTATGATTATCAGTGATATTTACATGTGCAATCTTATTGCATGCTAACTAATAATTTAATATTATTAATAAAGCGGGGGCCTACCTGGGAAGCAACGGAGACTGTACAGAGGGGATTTTCCCAGGGGGTTACAAGCAGGGTTCCGGGGTAGCACAGGATCTCGGATAGGTAGGAAGAGTAGAGGAGGGGGGCAGTGCCAGAGGGGGAGAAGCAACATGCAACCTGGGCCGTGGCTAGAACCAAGGATATGGATAAATGGGCTCATGGTCCTTTTATTGTCCAGCAGCATGGGAGCACCCAAACGGTATCTAGCCTAACGAGCCCTTTACATTCAAACGAGAATGGAGGAAAGTCCACAAAAGACACCTCGCCTAAAAAAACGGACCTAAGACTTATTATGTCAACTGTAACCCTGGCCATGGCTCCATTTTGTAAACTATATGAGTCAATAAACGACTCAATGAGAGACCACACCTCCATTATAGCGATGATGAATAGCCGTCTAATTTTTTTGGAAGGCTACATCAACGCTCTGAACAGCAAAATGGAAAAGGGCACCAAAGATGAGGAGTTCGGTCAGTCTTCAGTGCAACCAACGAAAGGCCCCCTGGTGGATGCTAGTTCCCAGACCCCGGCCCCAAGCCCGCAACCTCAACTTGATGAACCGAGAACAACTGTCAGCTACGTGCCCCGGTGTGAGGGACTGACCCCGCCCAAGCCACAGTCCACTAAGGCCAAGGGAAACGGAGCAATATGTGATAAACCGGATGAAATCACTACAGACCAGGGGCATGTCCCGGACAGGAAAGTAAAGGAGGCTACTTTTGAAACAAAAGGTCATCCTATGACCCAAAAGCAAACGATTATAAAGTTCTTTCCCCCCCAACCGACCATTAACAAAGTACAATCGGCGAAAGACCAAGGTGAAATGAACCGCGGGTCCGAGACCCCCCTCAACTGCGAAACACCAAAATCAGTGGCTGAACGGGAAATTCCAAGTCTGATGTCGGGGCACAATGAACTAGACAGTGCTCCCGTAAATAAGGAATCAGAATATGCGATTGACGAGGACTTACTGAACTGTAGTGTTTACACACTTTCTGATGATCAAGAATCACCAAATAATTCTCGCCATATGGACAAGGAGCCCCCGCCCTTTTGTACTCTGGAAAGTCGCTGTAAGAAGCTTCAAAAAAAGTGTAGCTGTGGGGCGGGACCGTCGCAAGACAGCAGCCCCAAAAGGCACCATACTAACTTCCAAGAAGCGGAAAGGGAAGAGCTCAATTTTGAAAATCCTCGCTTAAGACCGGGGGAAAGAAGACCTGACTCCCCTCCAAGATCCCGTTCCCCGTCTATAACTAAATGGGTGTACGCCACCCGGGACAAATGGTTTGCGGAAAATCGACTTTCCCCAGCTACAAATACGAAAGACAAGCAAAAGCTGCACCTCTCCAAACCTGTTGTAAACAAAGGACAAGGGTCAACGGCACATGCTTCTAAGTCAAAACGAAATTTCAAAATCGAACAGCTGCCAAATAACAGAAATTACCTGATATTAAATAGAAGCTACCTGCTACAACTGCTCAAATGTATACCATCGCTCAGGAAAATCGAATCAAACGACCTTACCAGGGTCGAACCTTTTCACCAAGGAAAAATGGCATGCGCTTATCTGCACGTACAAACGAATTGGGCTAAAGTGAGAATCTCAGAGGCGGCGGAACAACTATTAAAAATGGGCTTTGACCTGTTCGAATTGGAAGAGAGTGTACTATTTACCCCTCCCACCAAATCTGCAGAATCAACAAATCCAGCCACATCATGCACTGTAGTTGCGAAAAGTAATAAACCACAATCGTGCTCTCAACCTGGCAAGGAGAGAGGATTCCGACAAATTTGTACATACAATGAACCAGCTTTACAGATGGTCTCCCCCCGGTCTTCCCTTTGGAATCCCATTGGTAAAGAGGAGAGCCAGCGTCTTAAAATGGCAACAAAGATAGACGGAATTGCCCTAAACGATCCTTTGGGTACAGGAAGATGCCCTCAAGGGCCCAGGTTGAGAATTGTAAAGACCATACATCAAGTACCGGAGGGCAAGAAATCCGGCACCCATGAATCTCAACAACAAGCTCCACCAGCCGAACAATGGGCATGGTTGCCCAACGCACTGATGATAAACAAGAACAAATAGCAATTTGTCGCGTGTTTGTCCGCACCACTCGCCTTAACACAACAAACTGGTAAACCAAATATCTCCCTGGGGTCATGGAATACACGTGGTTTCCGGCATTTAACGAAACAAGGAGACGTAAACTTGGGATGTTTAGACATCATCTGTTTGCAAGAAACTTGGATGACAGAACGCCCCTCCTTAGACGGATATGATTTGACATTTGCTCCAGCTGTTAAACGACCTTTTGGCAGACCGTCATCAGGCCTTATAACGGCAATCCGGTCTACACCTAAAAAACACTTTGAGAGTGACATCTCACTTATTGACCACAGAAGTTACCTGGAGTGTGGCAGAGGTGGAAAAGAGAACGCCCAGAACACAACCCTTAATCATCTTCAATGTATATTGGAACCCCGTGATTATGACCGATTCATTCTTCTTAGCACTGATTGAGGACGCAATCGATGAAGCACGAATAGGGTGTCCTGAGGCCCTGCTGATCATCTGCGGAGATTTAAACGCCACCTGGTCACCACGTGATTCTGCCGACGACCTACCTCTTTTCTCGACTCTAAGAAGTGAACGTGGCGTGGCTTGGCTGTCGTTGATGTCATCTCATGATTTGCTCTGTGCTGAGGATCTTTTCCCAAGAGATGAGAGGCCGCCCACCTGGGAAAGAGGTAACTCCTCAGCGGACCTGGACCACATCTTCGTAAGCAGGCTTTTGGCAGCGTTGACCACTTCGTTCGAGGTACGCAGGTCTTCGGCCAGCGACCATAACCTGCTTGTACTGGAATGGATGACTACAAGGCCTGTGAACTCAGTTATGCCAGCACAAGTGGAGTTAAATAACCAGCAAAATCGTTTAAGACTCTCAGAATCATCAATCTCAAAGATACAGGCTAAATATCTGGCAATTGGAAACGAGGACAATCGTCTGAGTGACCCGCAAGTACCAGACTACCAACCTCTCTTGGTTCCTTTTAGAGCTAAATTTGTCGGCCTCAAACACAACAACGACTGTGTTAGACATCAATACAGTCAAGAACTGGTCCTTAAACGGAGATCGGTAAGACAAGCTAGAAGGAAATTTGCCGCTTCTCCCTCACCTGGAAACCAGGCAATCTTGACTCAAGAAAAGAAATCCTACAAATCATGGCTTAAGCACCACCGTAGCAAATTCTACCAACAGGATGCCGAAGCGATGCTGAAGCTTGTAAGCGGCCACCACCCCCGTGAATTCTGGGCACTCTTAAGATCCTTTTTGTCGCCCCACGAGACTCTACCATTTAATCCTATTGGGGAAATAACTTGGATAACATTCTACTCAAACCTGTTCAAAGCACCAGCACCATCAAGTGCCTATGAACTTAATACTAAACGGGCACCATGGATAGACTTGAGCAGGGAATCTGAGATCCTCAAAATCCTGCATAGATTAAAGCCATCGCGAGCACCCGGCCCGGACGGAATAACAAACCTCGACCTAAAGAAATACCCAAGTCAGTGGGCTGGGTTGATAAGTGAAATCTTCAAACGCTGCAAACAGGCAAGGCAAATTCCGTCTTCATGGACAACATCTATCATAGTCCTGATATTCAAGAAGGGCAGGAAAGAAGATCCAAAAAACTATCGCCCTATCGCACTTTTGGATACGGTTGGAAAGGTGTTTGGTTCTTTACTACTACAAACATTCCAGGACTGGGCGAGGGAGGCCGAATGTGCGGACCCGTTCCAAACAGGATTTACAAAAAACAGCGGTACAACCACTAACATTATGTTTCTCAGCGCACTCAAAAGTAAGGTGTTGGGGGGAGGCCCACGAGTGTTCTTTGCGTTCATAGATCTGCCGCAAGCTTTCGATCAAGTAAACCGTGAGCGCCTATGGAGAAAACTGAGTCTCTGGAAATGTCCGGACGAACTCCTCCAACCGATTCAAGCTTTACATCAAGAAACAAAGATGCGAGTGAGACTTACCCAGGCTGGTCTGTTATCATCTGAAATTCCAGTTGACCGCGGAGTGAAACAGGGTTGCCCACTGGCTCCGTCACTCTTCATCGCCTACCTCGGCGATTTCAAAACCTCGGAGAAATTAATCCGCTCTTTTCCACCAACTATGGGCAAGTTGAAAACATCGAGACTACTTTACGCTGATGATTTAATCTTAATGGACTTGACTCCTATCGGTCTCCAGCGTCAACTGGACCATCTGGCGACATACATCAGAGTAAACGATCTAACTATAAATACAGCCAAAACCAAGATCTTGATAATGGAAAAACACAAACGTCCTAAGGAAAAACTTGCCTGGTACTTAGAGGGGGCAGCACTGGAAAAAGTTGTAAGCATTGTATACTTGGGAGTAGCTCTGGACTGCTCAAGTATAAATGCAACCCTCCAAAGCAGCTTAATAACCAAGACAAAAAACCTAGCGGCACAAGGCCGGGCAATGGACAACAAGTTCGGTGGTTTTTCCCTGTTACCTTTTATTAAATTTTACAAGATGAAAGTGGTGCCAACCCTCACCTATGCTGCGGAAGCCCTCCCTCATACACCGACAAACCTGTGGCTGAAGCTTGAGGGCTTATTCTGGCGCACCGTCCTAGGCCTCCCTAAGTCAACATCAGCCCCCTTGATCAGAAGAGAGCTTGGCCTACTATCGTTGGAAGGGACCGTGGAAATCAAATCGATGATACTGTACAGGAAGTTGCTGCTTTCGGACTGCCCTCATGTGCTAGCTATTGTACGCACGGAACTATTGACACCTTCCCCCTCTGTGCTAAAATCCTGGGAAATGGCTCGCAAAAAAAAGCTCGTGGAAATAAACTCTTCGGAGCAGGATCTTATCGGCAATGCGCTAAAAATAAAAAGGAAAATCAGTGAGCTTGACTGGATCGAAACCCTGAACATTGCTTCTAAAGCAAAATCTGTCAGTCATTTGCCTTCCTATCAGAACAAATTAAATATTGTACCGAACTATTTGAGCAAGTTCCCAAACAAAGCAGCGAGAAACTTGTTCTTGAGAGCGCGTCTGAACCTACTGCCGACAAACGAGATCTTAAAACTCAGAGGACAAAGTAATTCAAATACGTGTCGTTTTTGCAAAAACGAGACACACTTAGAAACCATTCGCCATCTTCTTTTAAATTGCCCCGGAACCAGAGCCGTAGGCGAGAAGTTTCTACTACCACACCTTTCTGCATCTTATACCAGGGATGAAGAAACGTGGTGGACACGTTTGATGAGCGGAGAAAGAAATACCTGGACTATCGCCATTACACAGACTCTGAAGTTTATTCTATCTCTTTGAAAACCCCTTTCTTCTTCTCTCCTCAACTTTCAGTCCTTAGCTCTACTCCGACTCTTCACTTCGTTTTGATTTCGATCTGTTGTAAAAATCATTAATTTGATTAAATCAACTAAATAAATAATAATAATAAATGGGCTCATGGTGCCATAACATAATATCTCCACCCTGTGCCGAATTCCACACTGTCTCATGTGACCTTGGCGTCTACAAGTACCAGCCCGAAGCGCTATACGGCAGGTGCCTCACTGGACCTGCGGTGGGGGAGAAACATTCTGCAGCTCTGGGTAGTGGGTTTGTTTAGCTGTTATAAGCAGAGTGATATTTGGCAAGTATGAGATCACCAGTGGGACAAAAAAAGCCATGTGGCTCTGAGCTTTTCAGCAAGTTTATCAAAGGGCTGTGCTATCACCAGGGCATTGCGGCCACATGCTGGCGCTTCCCTTTAACCCCTTAACTGCCAGGCTATTATGCAACTCTATGCAAAAAAGGACGAGCACACTCGTAATGCATTGCAACCATGACATCTGTTCTTTAAAGAGCCACCACCAGCCCATTGAAAGGTTTTCAGAAACGGCGATTTGAACTCTGAGGATAGATGTAGTGTACAGGTGTAGTGTGAATCGAGTTCAATCAGACAACGATTCCAGGCACTAGGAAACCTGTGCTGTAACGTATCAACGCCAAAGCGAGTGCATGAAGCTACCTTCTGGGACACATCACGAGGCCTAATCAGGCCTCATGGCAGGTCTTTCCACAATCCACACTCGTTCTGGAGCGTTGAAAGGAGTTATGCTTGACTCGTGCAACAAAAAAGAGAAAATAATTGATTCTCTCCCTCCCCATCTCACCTTTTGGGATTATCTGAACACAGGACACTGTCAAATGACTGTGTGGCTCGCTCCCAGTGCCCTTATCCTGCACCTGGAAGTTGCAAGTCTTGCCAGAAGCATCCCTTAAACGTCGATATAGCCCTATGATATGCACTAACCCAGGGGTCTGCAACCTTCAGCTCTTCTGATGGTTTGGACTACAGTGACCATCAGCACTATTCAGTGAAGTCAAAGGTAAGGGATCATGGGAGTTGTAGTTCAAAACATCTGACACCTTCACTAGCTCTTCCCCTGAACGCCCTTCTGTCACAGACACTTTCGTTTCCACCCACTGTGTTTCCCTCCAAGGAATGGGCTTCTGTGACAGCTGTCCAAGGAATGGGCTTCTGTGACAGCTCAGCCAGCTAGCTTCCAGACTATATCTCTCAGCTGTGAGCGACACTAGTTTCCTTGAAGCTTCAGGTAACAAGCAGTGCCACCCATCATGGCAGACCTGAGGCAGACTTCTAAAGGGACCTGCTAAATGTCCCACGCATGACAGTAAATAGCAGCGCCCTGTTTGTGACTGCCACCCACAGCAGACCATGACGACCCGCTCAATGCACCCCCAATGGATAACATTAGGGACACCCTACATATGGCAACTTTGCAGTCAATAGGCTGACCGGTAAATGTGCCCCCAAATGGAACACAGTATGCACATTTCTGAGTGGGTCACCTGTGGCAGACATCAGGCAGACTCCTCAATGGGACAGCCATGGCAGACATCAGGCTGACTCCTCAATGGGACAGCTATGGCATGCATGTGGCAAACTCCTCAATGGGACAGCCATGGCATGCATCTGGCAGGACCCTCAATGGGACAGCCATGGCATGCATCTGGCAGGCCCCTCAATGGGACAGCCATGGCATGCATCTGGCAGGCTCCTCAATGGGACAGCCATGGCATGCATCTGGTAGGCCCCTCAATGGGACAGCCATGGCATTCCTCAGGCAGGCTCCTCAATGGGACAGTCATGGCATGCATCTGACAAACCGCTCAATGGGACAGCCATGGTATACATCATGCAGACTCGTCAATGGGACAGCCATGGCATGCATCAGGCAGACTCCTCAATGGGACATCCATGGCATGCATCAGGCAGACTCCTCAATGGGACAGCCATGGCATGCATCAGGCAGGCTCCTCAATGGGACAGCCATGGCATGCATCTGGCAGGCCCCTCAATGGGACAGCCATGGCATGCATCTGGCAGGCCCCTCAATGGGACAGCCATGGCATGCATTTGGCAGGACCCCTCAATGGGACAGCCATGGCATGCATCAGGGAGACTCCTCAATGGGACAGCCATGGCATGCATCAGGCAAACCGCTCAATGGGACATCCATGGCATGCATCAGGCAGACTCCTCAATGGGACAGCCATGGCATGCATCAGGCAGACTCCTCAATGGGACATCCATGGCATGCATCAGGCAGACTCCCCAATGGGACAGCCATGGCATGCATCAGGCAGGCTCCTCAATGGGACAGCCATGGCATTCCTCAGGCAGGCCCCTCAAAGGGACAGGCCCCTCAATGGGACAGCCATGGCATGCATCTGGCAGGGCCCCTCAATCGGACAGCCATGGCATGCATCTGGCAGGCCCCTCAATGGGACAGCCATGGCATGCATCTGGCAGGCCCCTCAATGGGACAGCCATGGCATGCATCTGGCAGGACCCCTCAATAGGACAGCCATGGCATTCCTCAGGCAGGCTCCTCAATGGGACAGTCATGGCACGCATCTGGCAAACCGCTCAATGGGACATCCATGGCATGCATCAGGCAGACTCCTCAATGGGACAGCCATGGCATGCATCTGGCAGGCCCCTCAATGGGACATCCATGGCATGCGACAGCCATGGCATGCATCAGGCAGGCCCCTCGATGGGACAGCCATGGCATGCATCTGGCAGGCCCCTCGATGGGACAGCCATGGCATGCATCAGGCAGGCCCCTCAATGGGACAGCCATGGCATGCATCTGGCAGGCCCCTCAATGGGACATCCATGGCATGCATCAGGCAGACTCCCCAATGGGACAGCCATGGCATGCATCAGGCAGGCTCCTCAATGGGACAGGCCCCTCAATGGGGACAGCCATGGCATGCGACAGCCATGGCATGCATCAGGCAGGCCCCTCGATGGGACAGCCATGGCATGCATCTGGCAGGCCCCTCGATGGGACAGCCATGGCATGCATCAGGCAGGCCCCTCAATGGGACATCCATGGCATGCATCAGGCAGACTCCTCAATGGGACAGCCATGGCATGCATCAGGCAGGCTTCTCAATGGGACAGCCATGGCATGCATCTGGCAGGGCCCCTCAATGGGACAGCCATGGCATGCATCTGGCAGGCCCCTCAATGGGACAGCCATGGCATGCATCTGGCAGGCCCCTCAATGGGACAGCCATGGCATGCATCTGGCAGGACCCCTCAATGGGACAGCCATGGCATTCCTCAGGCAGGCTCCTCAATGGGACAGTCATGGCATGCATCTGGCAAACCGCTCAATGGGGCATCCATGGCATGCATCAGGCAGACTCCTCAATGGGACAGCCATGGCATGCATCAGGCAGACTCCTCAATGGGACATCCATGGCATGCATCAGGCAGACTCCCCAATGGGACAGCCATGGCATGCATCAGGCAGGCTCCTCAATGGGACAGCCATGGCATTCCTCAGGCAGGCCCCTCAAAGGGACAGGCCCCTCAATGGGGACAGCCATGGCATGCGACAGCCATGGCATGCATCAGGCAGGCCCCTCGATGGGAATGCAGGCCCCTCGATGGGACAGCCATGGCATGCATCTGGCAGGCCCCTCGATGGGACAGCCATGGCATGCATCAGGCAGGCCCCTCGATGGGACAGCCATGGCATGCATCAGGCAGGCCCCTCCATGGGACAGCCATGGCATGCATCAGGCAGGCCACTCCATGGGACAGCCATGGCATGCATCAGGCAGGCCCCTCGATGGGACAGCCATGGCATGCATCAGGCAGGCCCCTCCATGGGACAGCCATGGCATGCATCAGGCAGGCCCTTCCATGGGACAGCCATGGCATGCATCAGGCAGGCCCCTCCATGGGACAGCCATGGCATGCCTCAGGCAGGCCCCTCCATGGGACAGCCATGGCATGCATCAGGGAGGCCCCTCCATGGGACAGCCATGGCATGCCTCAGGCAGGCCCCTCGATGGGACAGACATGGCATGCATCAGGCAGGCCCCTCCATGGGACAGCCATGGCATGCATCAGGCAGGCCCCTCGATGGGACAGCCATGGCATGCATCAGGCAGGCCCCTCCATGGTACAGCCATGGCATGCATCTGGCAGGCTCCTCAATTGAACAGCCATGGCATGCATCTGGCAGGGCCCCTCAATGGGACAGCCATGGCATTCCTCAGGCAGGCCCCTCAATGGGACAGCCATGGGATGCATCATGCAGACCCCTCAATGGGACAGCCATGGCAAGCTTCTGGCAGGCTCCTCAATGGGACATCCATGGCATGCATCTGGCAGGGCCCCTCAATGGGACAGCCATGGCATTCCTCAGGCAGGCCCCTCAATGGGACAGCCATGGCATGCATCATGCAGACCCCTCAATGGGACAGCCATGGCATGCATCTGGCAGGCTCCTCAATGGGACAGCCATGGCATGCATCAGGCAGGCCCCACTATGTTATGTAAGGTATGTTGATTTATACCGCGCACCGCTGCCATTTGCATGGTCTCCAGGCGCTCACGTGTCTCTAAGAAAAGTGGGTGGAGTTGGCTAGTGAGGAAGAGAGGGATATGAGAGATTGGGCTCATCTGTTGATGCGTGCCGAGCTAGGAGAAACTGGTGTCTGTGCGTGTGAGCTTTCTGGGTGTGCTTTGTTATGTTCACTGGGCTTGTTGTGCCCGGAATGGTGGTGTCCAGTGTCTGTGTTGTTTGTTGTCTGCAAATATTGGGTTTGCAGCATCATTAGAGCAGGGTGTGTGGTTTGCGTATTTCGGTGGGTTGTTTCACCAGCCCTCTGAGTGTATACTGTACAAGAGAGTTGTGGGGTTGTGGAAAAGAGACAGGGTGGTTAGTTGGCTTCTGGGGATCTCTGGGTGTTGCATAGTTTTATTGTTGGTTTTTCATTCTGTATTGTCCAAGGTTTGCTTTGATCCAGGAGTATGCGTTGTAGGGGCAGCCTCTATGTATATCTCGGTGAGTTGAGTAGCCAGCTTTATAGCCATTTCCTGAATGTTGCGCGGTCTTCCATCGGCACCCATGGCAGATGTTAACCAGACTCCTCAATGTGCCACCCGTGTCAGATGAAAGGGTGGCCTTAGAATCTGCCACCCTTGCCACGCGATAGAAAGACCCAATGAATGGCTCAATTAAGGTCCATGAATGGTAGATCCGTCAGTGAGCCGCCCGTGGCAGATGAAAGGGTGGCCTTAGAATCTGCCACCCTTGCCACGCGATAGAAAGACCCAATGAATGGCTCAATTAAGGTCCATGAATGGTAGATCCGTCAGTGAGCCGCCCGTGGCAGATGAAAGGGTGGCCTTAGAATCTGCCACCCTTGCCACACGATAGAAAGACCCAATGAATGGCTCAATTAAGGTCCATGAATGGTAGACCCGTCAGTGAGCCGCCCGTGGCAGATGAAAGGGTGGCCTTAGAATCTGCCACCCTTGCCACGCGATAGAAAGACCCAATGAATGGCTCAATTAAGGTCCATGAATGGTAGACCCGTCAGTGAGCCGCCCGTGGCAGATGAAAGGGTGGCCTTAGAATCTGCCACCCTTGCCACGCGATAGAAAGACCCAATGAATGGCTCAATTAAGGTCCATGAATGGTAGACCCGTCAGTGAGCCGCCCGTGGCATATTCCTCACTTTGCACACAATAGTCACACCTCAATGTGGCAACCATGGCAGACGCTGGGCAGACTCATCAACATGCCACCCATGGCAGACTGTAGGATGACTCCTCAATTGGCGCTCATGGCATTAGTTAAGCAGGCTGCTTAATATGCCACCCACTAAAGATCCGTTACTGTGCTACCCGCAGAGCTCGCCACTAGAGCCATGTCAAGCGGGCATGGACCATCTAGGCCTGCTTGTATCCTTCGCATTGTAAGAAGCTTTCAATTTGTTGTTACCGCTATAAATGTAGCGCTATAAGTCAAATTATGCAAAGGAAGAAAACAGGACTGGTTGAGTTGCACTCAAATGATGTGGGTGTAACTGAGATCTGTGCGGCCATGCCATGCCATGCCATGCCATGTCATGCCATGCAGTGCTGACTGTGGCATCCACGGTGACCAGGAAAGCTAGCGTGAAGGGGCCGCCCAGGGCAAGCAGGTTTCATTGCTACACCCCCCTCACCCTCCTCCCACGCACATGTCTCACAGAACTTGAGTGGGAACGCAGGAGCAGCCGCCATAGGTTGTCAATGGAGAACAACAGCTAAAGAAAAAGCACCCCCAATCTTTTTACTGTAGAAATGTGTGTTCATGTATGTGTGCCGCGCCCCATAATGACAGTAGGAACCGAGGGGCAAGAGGCACACCACCCACACGTGCTTTAAGAGATTGTCTTCACAGTCACTCATTAAAAACTCAAACCAAATCAACAGCTTTCATCTACTTGTATTATTTGAAAGGTTTTGCGTTCGAACAACTTCGCTCTCCCAGTATTATTCAATAGATGATATTTTAAATCTTTGAAGCAAAAGTACAACAAGCTCTCATTATAAATTAAATAATTACCGTCGTCTCAAATTAAAGATTGTTGCATTTAATAACCCCATGGTCGGAGGATGCCACAGACAATACGAAAAAGCCCACTCTCTATCTCACAGCGCCTCCTCCAGGGGCACGGTGTCATTACATCTATTCAAAAGCATTTTCTCAGCCAGTAATCTCCGCAGGAGGGAAACATAGAAGTAGCGCCAGTGTCGGCTACACATGGCCTTGGCCTCCTCCTGGGCCCCTCTTGTGAAAATAGAATAACCAATGTCACGGAACAACCGCCATCTTCGGCAGCTCCCCTCCGGTTTAGAGTCGCAGAATAAAGCAATGTGACTTGCTACCTTGCCTGGCAACGGTTGCTATGAAGCTGGAAGGGCGCAGGACTCGCTCAGCCCACGTGCACGTCGCCCATCTTCACATCCAAACTCACAGGGGCTCTTTGCATACGTGGTTTCAATGTGTCCGTAATTATATCGCATCTTTTGATTTGTGAAAATGTGGTGTGGTCGGGCAAGTTTTAGAACGTCTTCAATAATTACTCGCGATAAATCACCGCAGCTCACACATTTTCACAAGAATACAGTAATGTCCGTTCTTTCCATCAGACTATAGAAACAAAACGTGCATTTTGAGTCCACTTTTCTTGTTGCCTTACTTTGTAACCATTTTGCAATCAGGCGTTCCCTTTCCTTCTTTGAGGGTAATTCACACTTGCTTCACCTAAAATATGTGCATTCAAATATCGCATGCATTGTCAGGCTGATTTGCCATGTGATTCTGTACTTTGCAAGCCAGCTTCAGTGAAGATGCAACGTTCTGCTTACTTATTGAAGCCAATAATAATCAAACGTGATATTTTTATAGCGCTGCCTATTGAAAATGCCAGTTGCACAGCGCTTTGGAGCATATGTTACGAATTATAATCAGTCTTGCTTACATTGGTGGTAGTCAGTTTAAAACATTGAAAGGATGAAGGCATGAGGGGGCCCCGAAGAGTGTCGGACGCTTGACTGAGCAGCAGCTCTTCATCAGACATGTATGTGCCCCTCCCCACGTATTGGGCACATGTTTCCAAGACCCTGGTGCATATAAATGAAGGCGTTAAAGAGAGGCGTAAGGGTGCTACTCCTGTCTTCACACCTCCATTGACTTGAATGAGAGTTACGGTTCTGCTTCCCTTTTCCCCTCTGCCTTCAAAACCCACTTATGTTTATGGCATAATGCCACTTTCATGCGGGCGGAAAACCAGAGGATTCCTATTGAATCGACCTGCTTTTTAAACCAGCAAAAAGCATTCGGATTCCGTTAGGAATTCATTGTAAACGGTACTGCAATGTGTAAATGGCAGGCAGCCTCTCCTCATTGTGCACTACGAAGGCTAAAGGCAAAAAGGCCATCTTTTTACACCTCCATTTTGGACTCTGTGGCACAAATGACGAAAACGGCCATGAGGGGACCTACTGGCACATAACTAGAAATGTGAAATCCCCCTTCAGGCACTGTACGTCATGGTTTAAAATGAGCTGCTTTGTGAGTTGGTGCCAAACTAAAGAGAGGAGCAGGGACGTCATTTAGGGGTCACCAGAGGTCGCAACTGCGACCTCTGAGGTCTCCCTTGCCACCTCTGAGATCTCCCTTGCGACCCCCAAAAGCTTTTGTAAAGCAAGCTCCTGTGGCCAGCACCATGTGGCTCTTTACTTCTGGGGTGGCTGGCTTTCTTGTTCAGGCCTCTTAAAAAAAGAAGAAAAATAAGAACATGAGTGCCACAAGTCTAACACTTTCAGCACTGACCTAAATGAGAAAGAATAGGAATACCAAGTAATGTGTCTTTCTAGAGTTTTATACAATAATTGCTAGACTCATTAAAGGTTTATTTCAAACACACTCCAGGAGGTGAGTCACTGATTTAGTCTGTTCTTAAATGCCTCAACTCAGCCTTTCATCCTTCTGAGGTCGATAAATGAGTACCAACACAGGTTGGGTGATATTGGGTGTATATTTTGTCTATATAAAGCATTTAAGCGTAAGTGCTATATAATAACACATCATTATCATTTGGTCATGGACGTCTGCTTGCATTCATAGTAATTTGGTAATATGGGCCTATACGCACTGATCTTAACGATACAAATGGCGATCCATTCTTGTATGAAATGTAAATCAGATTATAGTGATATCATAACCATATTTTTCGTAGTGTAAAATGCTATGTGATGCCACTTCCTGTTTTGTCAACGGGTGAAAGGTTGTGTTCCATCGATTCCCGCGATATCACTTCGGGGTGGGGTAAAATGACATCACTTCCTGTGATGTCATCCGGTGGTCAAGGGTCATGTGATGTCACTTCCATTACCCATGGCATTTTGGTGAAATTACGTCCCTGTCAGGTGCTGGTGGTGCTGGCGGCCCATTATAACCTCCTTGGGTCATATTATGTAAGACCCCAGTGTGTGCCAGACACCGTGCACCTGGGCTGCAGCAGGTGCTCACCAACCTGTGCACAGTTTTATGAAAATAGCTGTTCCTATGTGCAGTTACTGGCCATAGGAGCTGCGCAGCACAGAGTGGCGGAGCGAAGGGTGCCATAGTGTGCATGGGCATCATTTTAGGGGGGGCAAGGGTGTTTGCCCTCCACACAACTTTGTGGCACCCCATTTTGTCCCACTCATTTGGTAGGGGCCCCTTTCATTTAGAAGGAAGGAGGAGGGAGGCCCTGCACAGTTGCGCTGAATGCAGTGCAGCCGCCAGGTGACTCGTACAAGAGCACAAACAGGCCTCTCATTAGAATACCTTGTGGACTATCCACTAAACCAGTACACAGGGCTCCTCCCTTGAACACACACCAGTACTTACTCCAGCTATTTCCGTATTACCTTGAAAATTGCCAAAACACATGTCGGCTAAATGAATAAAAACACTTGGTACACTGCTAAAAGAACCTAGTATCTGACTTATTAATAGAGAGCCCGCACTCTCATCTATTCTATAGTATCTAGCGCACCTGGCACTGTCCTTAGCGGCACCAGAACGCGCACCAGGATACACTCGAAAGTTCTGATCAGGCGCAGTAGTTCCAACTTTCTAGTGCTCCCAAACTCGTACCCTTTCATTTAGATGTAATTTCACCCCCAGCCCAAGCATTTTCAACAAAAATACTCCAATGATACAGTGCAGATGGTGCCATTGTGTGAATACTGGAATACCTGCAATGTGACTCCTGCGTGGGTGGGCCAAGCATCACCTTGGAAGGGAGACTCTCTGAATGGCCACCTCCATCACAGGAAAGCAGGACCAGTGGGGATCCCTGTGGCCCTTCTTGTCCTGTCCTAAACAGCGACTGCTGCGTGTGCCACATTTCTGCTACTGGTGGCACACATTGGGTGAACTTCCGCAGGATCGGACTTCCCATATGCACATTTTGTCAATTCAAAAATGTTGTGAGGAATTCGAAAATCTGCACGGTGGGTGTTAGCGCAACTGGTTTTTAATAAATGTTTTATTAAATGGAATGATGGTAGACCTACCTCAGGAAAATGTGTGGGTCTAATCATTTCCTATGCTCACACCACGAAAAACGCATAGACCTGTGTACTCTGGGTGGAGACGGCCTACAGGCACAGTCCACCCTACCATATATTGTAGGGATATGACAGGCAGGAGTACACTGTGTCATCTCCAGAAAGGTGGAGGAACAACCTTCCCCCTGCCATGGCCAGCCTGACTAACTAACAAAGACTCCATGGATCTGTCCCGCTCTTTTGCTGGGCCCTGCAGCTGGTGGGAGTGATTATCATACTAATAGAGTATACTTCAAACTGGCCCGCATGGGGCCTGGCTGCAGAGGTTAACAAAGGAGACAGGAAACCCCAATAACCTTTTATATGTAACTATGTCAACCTGAAGTCAGCTCTGTCTTAGATCTTCTGCCAGTGAAGGAAGGCCAGGACCTCCAAAGAGGGAAGCAACATGTCTCCCCTAAACATGCCCCCGGGAACAGAGGGAGATACAGAATCCAGAGGACCCTTCAAACAGCTCCAGAACCAGTACACAGCAGCACACAGCGTGTCCTACTAGGCTCTGTAGCAAGCTTCCTAGGTAGAAAGTGCCAGAAGTTCTCTGAACCCGAAACCAAGCACAAAGCAGCTGCCTGCAACACACTACTCATCTTTGGATCATCCGACTTAAAGGACGACTCAAACCCATTGAAGAATCTGGGAGAAAAGCCTTGACGAGCATCTACTGCCGTCCATGTTAAAAGACATTTTCGAGCTACTCCAGTTCGTCAAGCTCCAACTGACTGCACCGCTGACGGTTGTCAAGCCGCAGTCATTTAAAGACATCCAAGACGTAGACTAGTGCTTCAGAACCACCGACCAGGACTCAGACAATGATTCCTGACCCCGAGCCGGCGTGTAGGCCTGCCTACAGCCGTTTGTCCAACTTCGCTCACCGAACCATCTTGTCGCATGATAACCGCAGCAGACTCCCATCTCGACCTCTAACACAGAAGACTGCAAAGCGCCCTGAAGCCGACTCGACCCCGTCAAGCATCAGGAATACTTACAGCAGAAAGTACATTGTTGTTCTGTCTGCCTGGTCCTTTCTAGAAGGCCCTAGAGACATTTTAAGACCCATGGTTCCCTTGGCGCTGAAGCCAAATAACCTTAAACTGTTGTGATTATTAAGCATACCGACTGCCCTCCCGTCAGTATCCAGAGTGCATCTCGCTTTCCTTCTTTGAAATTGTATGTCCTCTGCATTCCTATTTTTGATATTTTTGATACAACCTTGACTGGACAGTCTCTTTTATCATTGGATGATAATTGTATTTTTGCTGTGTTGCAACTAACCAACAATTCACAACCTTTTGGGAGATACGCCTGCCATTCTGTCCACATAACCAAAATGGGATGGTTTTACCAGCCATTAAGGACGGGACCCGCAAAGGGACCTAAGAGGTAATTACAGTACCGCAATTTGCGGTACCGTAATTACCGCCTTCCCCATTCCCATTGAGCCCTATCGGGGCAAAAATGGGAATGTGGAGGTGCCATGGTGAATGGGGAATTACCGCCCCAACACACCTTGGAATAGCGTGGTAATTCCGCCATTAACCATAGCGGACTCTGTAAAATACCGGCGGCAACCATGGCGCTAATAGCACCATGGTTACTGCCGTCCGTGTAATGAGGCCCATTGTAATAGTAGCCGTGATTGTTACCCACAATTGTAATAATATCACGGTTTTAAATAGCGCTTCATGTTAGATTCCTACTGCTTCTAAGCATCGTAATAATACTTGTGATTGCTAAGCAGCATATTGGTTCTACATTTATTGAAGTAGTGAGTCATCTGGATTCGAACTGGCAAGTGCAGGCTTAACCCATGCAGTGTCCTCACGTCCAGTTTCCGGAGGGCAAACTGTGCCAGGTGCCATTTCCACGATAGCCAGTCTTCACCATAAACCAGTCCCTGGAGCACAGATGTGGAAGGAGGTAGGTAACGGGAAAGAATAAAATAGAGCAGTCTATCTGCCTCCTCACATGGCACAATAAGAAGACATGACTGGCATTTACTAGAATACCGCTGGTAATTGCGGCTGCGCCAGCTCCCAACAAAGATATGCTCTGATGCCATCACTCACAGTGCAGGAAATGGGCCGGAACAAGACGGAGCGGCGCTAACACAAAAGATGTCTAGCCCCACTCCGTCCTCCAGACCCAAGGCCCCAGGGGCTCCCAGGCAAGACTCTCGCAAATCCTGTGCCTCATAGAATAGAACGCTTTCAGAAGACTCAGCATTCATGCCGAGTCTCCTGAAAGCAGTCTGCTTGTTGTAACACATCCTGCTCACGCTGCACAACCCATTCTTATGCTGCGTCTCATCAAGCAGAGGGCTTCCTTCCGAAAGCAGTCTGCTTGTTACGAGTGTTGAGAAAACAAGTTCAGAACACACACTTTTTTTTTTTGTCAGGGTCATCATCCGTTCAGATATGGGTAAATCATCACTTTCAGAATTGCCCTTTTACTCATCAGTCTTCAAGAATTGTCTTGACAACATGTGCACAAGCCTGACTCTGTCGACCTCTTTCGCTGTGAAAGAAAAAAGGTCATGTTAGGTTACGTGCACATTACTTACACATCCTCGTCTTACCGCCTCGAGTGCGGTCGACGATTCCATCTATTTCTCCACCCTGAGGTGGGACCTGGAAGAGAAAGCCCGAAAACAGGTTATGTAAATATACGTTACTCACTCCTCGTCATCATCATTGCTGTCGTCCTCCGGCCCATCGATGATCGCGTAGTCCCTCGGGAGGCTGTGGATCATCTGTCGGCAGGATTCTGTCGTCGTCTCTTTCTTCCCTTCCCAGAGCACACACACAGAAACTGCTGAAGCATCACATACAGTTGGAGCTGTTCTAACTGGTATATGGGTCCTGCATCTTACAGACATCTCTTTATTAGGGTGAATAGTGGGACCAATCACAACAGAAAAGTCCATTATTTGCTTAAATGTTTTTCTTAAAGGAATGGTTTGGTTAGAAAATATTATTGGCCAAAAAGATGGCCAATAATAAAACAAATACCTAAAATATATTATTAAGTCCACATGCAAAGATTTGAGCAAATGAAGCTCATACTTTAAAATTGCAAGCACTAGGGGGCATCCATTTTGTGAATTCAGGCAGCCTCCTCGGCTCTGCCGTTGCGGCAATAAACAAGCAGCAAAAACCCCCTACTGGGAGCTTTTGCTTACTTCAGCTTAAGCAGAGCTGAGGAGGCTGCTTTCACTTTCATTTTATGTTTTCTGTGCTCCCCAAGCCCAGGGAAGCACAGAAAACGTAAAATGAAGGCAAAAAGCCGAGTAGCACCAATTAAAAATATAACTTTGTTGTATTTGTGATTGCCATGGTTAGAAATCCTCAGTAATCACAAATACAACAACGTTGTTCTTCTGAATGCTGCAGCTTTCGCTGGGAGTCTCCTGGGCTCCCCCAACCCACAGGGAGCCCGAGAGCTCCAAAGTGAAAGCCGCTGTAGGCAGAAACACCGTGGCATGGAAACACAACCGTGTTGTGTTTCTGCCTGCCTTGGCTTTCACTTTGGGTCTCTGGTGCTCCGCACCGGAGACCCAAAGTGATAGCCACGGCAGGCAGAAACACAACGCGGATGTGTTTCAAAAACACTGCAGTTTTTCTTTCTAAGTTTCTCAGGCTCCTCCGGCTTGGAGGAGTGCGAGAAACGTAGAAAGAAAAACCGCAGCGTTTTTGAAACACAACAACATTGTATTTATGTTTGCGGTAGCTTCAGCTTGTAGCCCAAAGGGCTCCAAGCTGAAGCTACCGCAAACATAAATACAATGTTTTAAAAGCTGCGGTTTTATTTCTAAGTTTTCCGGGCTCCTCCAGCCCGGAAAACTTAGAAAAAAAACTCAGCTAGTGCTTATTTTAAAAAATAAAATAGCACTTGGCGAGATGCAGCTGCAGCTTTCCTGCCTGTAGTCTCTGGTCCCCGTCCTCCGAGTCCGGCACCAATGAAGCAAAAGCCACCTAGTGGTAGCTTTTGTTTACTACAGCTGGCTGGCTTTTGCTTCATTAGTGCCGCAAAGGCCAGTACAGGCGGAATCCATTTCACAAAATGGATGCCCCCTAGTGCTTGCAATTTTAAAGTTTGAGCATCATTTGCTCGAAACGTTGCATAGGGACTTAAAAAAATATATATTTTAGGTATTTGTTTTATTATTGGCCATCTTTTTGGCTAATAATATTTCTGAACGAACTATTCCTTTAATTAATCACTATGACATGTTTAACATTTGAAATTGTAGATATTATGTTGTTCCCATAATTCTCTTTGCTTTTATGCATAACGCCAGGATTGGGTTTTATATAGAGATACTGTGTTGTGCAATCCGGTGGGCGCAATGCCCCTGGGCCCCACCCCCTTCTCCCCAAAGCCTTGCCCCCTTCTCCCCAAAGCCTTGTCCCTCCTAAGAAGTGATGGTGTCCCCCAATACAGGCCCCCTCAGCCGGGTTAATACTGACACACACAGCCATGCAGCCATGCAGCCATAGGCGTGTCCATGGAGTGGCCAGGAGTGGCAAATGCTATCCCTAGAATCTGATTTGCGCCCCCACACACCCACATTATCTTAATTAATGTAAACGCAGGAATGTAAGACACTAATGCTAGTGATTGAAGTACATATGGGTAGTGGGAACAAATAGTAAATTAATGCTATTAAGACGTGTGTGTGTGTTTGTGTGTGCGTGTGTGCGGGTGCTTTATTTCATGCCACCCCTGCATAAGTCAGTGGCCCACTTGGGCCACCCCTATCAAAAGAGTCTGGACACGCCACTGTTTTGCAGCGTGGCGATCCAGACATTATTTTCAGGGATCCTGTGCCCTTCACGTGCTTTCTTCTCTGCCAGCGAATGCTTCTGGCATACACAGCTGCCACCTCATGCAAACCCCCTCTCCTACTCTGCCTAGGCTCCTCATGGTCCCACATAACTATTGCACCTGCTTTGGAACTGTGCCGGAGAACCTATAGACCTCCTAGGTCTAAAGGTGTTATGTGAACGGAGGATAGCACAGGTGAAACGCGCACGTCTTGTAAATAAGACCATACAGAGCAACAGGATAGGTCAGCGGCAACACGCTCACTTTTGAAACAAGACGACACGGACAAACGCAGCTTCGATCCCGGGTCCCCGCTTAGAAACCTCGGGGTATTAAGCATGTAATAAATAACCTATCATATCAAATCAACAGAGGATTCAAATCCCAGATCTGTGCTGAAAACTGAATTTATATAAATCGGTGGGCAAATGTATTAGACATCGAGCAACCTGTTATATCCTTTCCTGCTTTCCCTTTTCCCTGTGTTCTTCCCTTGAAGATACTTCATTGAAGACATAAAGAGCTTGTTCAGTACAGCTGATTCCCTGAACCCTGGGAGGAAGGAGGGGTTGTGACGCTCCATGTGACACAATCCTAATACTGCGGCTTCAGAGCCTCACTAACTTGCAGGCATTGGTTCTCAGCTACCTCCTGACCCAAGGACGCTCCTGCCAGTAGTTGCCAGATTTGAGTAGGAGTTGCCCCTCAGTTGTGCAGGGTGTGTCCCTGCTGTGAGTCTGTTTTCCATTCGGGGTGCAGTGTCTCAACGAAAGTGCGGCCGCAAGTGCACTCTACTGCAATGTCTAAGCGGTGGGCAAGGAGCCCACATGTTCCAAGCACCCAGAGTGTTGCCGATGTCATTAGTAGGAAGGGTGGTGCCTCAAAAGCGGCTTCCCAGCGTGGTGCACGCATGGAAGTGCAGTCGCAAGTGCAGTGTTGAAGGCTTTCCGAATACAAAATTGTAGGACCCTCTCCTATGATATAATATGATCGTTTATTTATATAGCGCATATACACAGTGCGTTTCAAAGTGTTTCATGACAGGGGAGGGAACAAGGGAAAATACAATGGGCCTCATTACGACCCTGGCGGAGTGGGTTTACGCCAGCGGTATTCGCGGCGGACCCTTCCGCCCTACTACGAGTTCCCGTAGCGCCATGGAGCCGTTTTCCGCCTGGTTTTTCCAGGCGGAGAAATCCATGGCGCTACGGGACCTTGTTGTTAATTACGCCACCGTATTTTACGGTGGCGTAATTAACGCCTTCCCCACTCCCATTATACCCTATGGGGCAAAAATGGGAATGGGGAAGGGTAAAATGGGGATTGGGGATTTACCGCCCCGCCAAGGTCGGAATGGGGCGGTAAATCCGCCAACCCCCATGGCGGTATTGGCAGGTTTCCGCCGTGCTCCATGGTGCATATTGCACCACGATCTCCGCCAGGGTCGTAATGAGGGCCAATGACATTCTTACAAGGCCATGAACAACAAGAATGTCAAATCGACATTTCAGATAGTGCAAGAGCTTAGACACAGATAGGAAAGGGTGGTGGGTGGGAGGGATGTGGGAACAGACAGGTGACTACCATACTAGGCCTGACAACATTTCTGTTAGAGCCGGAGATTTACAAGAGGTGAGGGAGAGGGGGGAGGAAGAAAACAAGTGCATATCGTAATAGGCCTGATGACATTTCAGATAGTGCTGGAGGGGGGGACACGTAAGGGAAGTGGGAGGAGACAAACATCTCCCTTCTCCCTCTCTCCTACTATCCTCCCTTACTTGAATTGTCTGCTGACCTAGTATGATAGCTCAGCGGCAACGTGCTCGCCTTAGAAGCAAGACAACACAGAGCAACACAGGTTTGATCCCCGGGTCCGCGCTTAGAAACCTCTGGGTGTTAAGCGCGTTATAAATAACCCATCATACAATGCCAGAGGAAAAGGTTGCAACCTACACTACAGAAAAAAAATATACATCAAATCAACTTTCTCCAAAAATACGCTAGTTTCAACAGAATTTTGACAGACAATTCATCTTCCTTTTCTAGAGAAATGTGAAGATCCGCTGATTGAAAAAACAAAAAAATAAAACAACAAACAACAAATAGGCTCCTAACCCTAACAATGATGACCTTGCCAAGAAAGAGGTAACTTCATGTAGTATTGTGTACCGTGAGCACACAGAATGTTGGGTGAGATTTCTAGAATGGAATGAGGAGAGGAGAGCGAACGAGTCGGTTGAGGTAGGCTGGAGGAGACAGAGAGAGACGATGTTCATGTCTCCATGCATCCTGTATTCCTTATTAACTTATATAAATTAAATAAATACCTTTTGTATTACCGACCCAGCCTCTGATCCTACTTCAAGTGGCGACAAGGGTTATCCACCAGAAGTGCAGCGATCAGCAGAAGTACAGGACTCATCGCAGAAACAAAAGGTGAGAGCGCAACTTCTACTGAGACTCCCACCACAAATAAAATAAGAGGGACAGTGAAGTGTGAAGCTTCAGAAAGTGGCTTACGTTCACGCCACATATATAAATAATTGCTTCCTGAGTAATACGGAGACCACGGCAACGTCTAAAAGGATGTTAGAAAAAAGGACCCTATAATGTGACCCATCTCACATCGCGTGCGGCCATTTTAAGGGGTCAGGCATCATAACAGGCTTCAACAAAGCATCCTCCTGGGGCCAGTAATGGGTTTAAAAAAAAAAAAAAATTTGGGCCATTTATTTTCGTTTTCTTCGCTTCTTGGTGCAAATTAACAAGACATTGGGCCTCATTCCGAGCATGGCGGTAAGGGATAGCGGTGGCGGTAATCCCTTACCGCCATACTCCGAGTTCCCTTTGCGCCATGGTGGTTTTAACACCTGCTTTTAGCAGGTGTTAAAAACCATGGCGCTAAGGGACCTTGATGTAAATCACGCCACCGTAATTTACGGTGGCGTAATTGACGCCTTCCCCACTCCCATTATGCCCTATGGGGCAAGAATGGGAATGGGGAAGGGTAAATGGGGATTGGGGAATTACCGCCCCGCC
Organism: Ambystoma mexicanum; assembly: GCF_040938575.1. Classification (NCBI taxonomy): domain Eukaryota; kingdom Metazoa; phylum Chordata; class Amphibia; order Caudata; family Ambystomatidae; genus Ambystoma; species Ambystoma mexicanum. The sequence goes on from NC_090924.1 coordinate 1,422,017,066, forward strand.
AACCTTGGAATGGGGCGGTAATTCCGCCATCCACCAAGGCGCTGCCGGTCCGGGTACGGCGTCAACCAAGGCGTTAATAGCGCCATTGGTTAGCGCCGTACTCGGAATGAGGCCCATTGCATTCAAAGAATATAAACTATCACTTAAACATTCAGGAGAATGAAAAAAAAAACAATAAAGGAAAATAAGTCTACTCTTAACAGCCAAGAATAAATGCCACAAATAAGACTACAGTAAATTGGAACATTCCAGGTGTGCCACCACTCAGTTTACGTATCAGAATGGCTACCCACAGGGGTACGGGAGACATGTCAATTCACAGTGTTCCTGCACCTCCAATTTTTTTGCCCAAGGTTGGGGAGCCTACACTGCCATGGAAAATATGGCTTAAGACATTTAAACACTATACCAATGTAGTATGTGGCACTAATTACAGCGTGGAGAGAAAAAAGTCTCTGTTTTTACACTCTTTAGGCCCGGCTGGCCAAGAGAAATTTGAAGACCTTGTGGCTGATGACTGTGGGCATATGAACAAATATGAGCAATCCATACAGAAAATGAATAAACACTACGAGAAGAAAATAAGTACTATTTATGAATGATGTACGTTTGGGAAAAGAATACAAGAAGAAGGAGAGAATGTCGAACAGTACATCACGGCCCTTAGGAAACTAGCCAGAACCTGCACATTTAACCAACAACTAGAAGAGAGACTGAGAGATAAATTGATGTGAAATTGTAACAGCAGCAAAGTAAGAGAAAAACTGTGGAGAGAAGATGATCCACCGCTAGATACAGTACTCAGGATGGCTAAGGAGGGTGAACACACAGAGAAATGTGTAAAAACTTTGGAGAGTGCAGAGTGAAAGAAATTGCAGTCAGGGCAACAGCGGTAAATACTTTGCAACCAGCCGGTGAAGAGGTGACTGCAAGTGTACGTCATCAAAATAGAAGGAGAGGAAGCAGCAATCATAGAGATTCAAGATTCAATAATGAAGGCAGATCCAAGAATGAGAACAGGGATGCTCGAGAAGGGATGTACAGGATAGAAGACCCAACACCGATTATCAACCCTGTGGTCGAGGTGAACAACGAGGAAGAGGGCAGACCATCTCGAGAACATGCTACAGGTGTGATAGTCCTCGTCATTGGGCTAACAGTCCACAGTACCCTGCTCTACAGATCATTTGCAGGAATTGCAATGGAAGAGGACACCTGGCTAGATGCTGCAGGAGTAGGAAGTTGCCACAAATTGGATTGGAAACGAAGACAGTGACGAAGGCAAATAATGTGTCTCAGCGATAGTGGGAGAAGATGAAGACCGGGATGGTTTGAAAACCACTGTCATGGTCAATGGTTACCTGATAATTATGATGGTGAATTTGGGAACCAAATACACATTTATACCAGAGATAACATGGAAGAAATATGGACCAACATATTTATATGAAGTTGATGTTAAACCAAGAGCTTATGGCAGTGCGAGAATTGAACTGATTGGATGGTTCATGGCAACCCCAGCTTTCAAGGATAGACGGGCCAAAGGACGCATTTCTGTCTCAAAGAAAGGGGCATCTCTGCTTGTCAGCTGGACTCATCAAAGATTTATAAAGGTCCGACTAGATACCAATGCAGCAGAAACCATTTTTTTAATAGAAGGTCCAGAGATAAACAAAGAGAAAATACAAACTAAAATATTCAAGGATGACAGAGGCTGTGTAAAAGGATTCACGCATCACATATTACTTAAACAGGGTGTCAGACCAGTGGCTCAGAAACTGCGTAATGTTCCATTAGCAATGAGAGATGAAGTAAAAATGGAACTTACGAAGTTGGAAGAACAAGGGATTATTGAATGTATTGATGCGTCTGATTGGGTTTCCCCACTGGTTGTGGTTAGGAAGAGCACAGGGAAAGTCAAAGTGTGCATTGATTTAAGAGAACTAAATAGGTGCATAATTCCTGAAAGACATCCTCTACCAAATAAAGAGGAGTTGATTTCGACAATGGGGTCAGTAAAAGTATTCTCAACGCTTGATCTTACAGTTGCTTATAATCAAGTAAAGTTACACAAAGAGTTGAGGCAGTTGACGGCTTTCATTACTCCAGAAGGGCTTTTCCAATATCGCAGGATGCTGTTTGGACTCATATCAGTGACCTCAGGATTTCAGAAGATTATGTACCGCATTCTGGATGGAGAACCGGGAGTCATCTTCTTTCAGGATGATATTTCTCTGTATGCTGAGAATGAAGATGAACATAACAAAAGGCTAGAGAAAGTATTCAAGGAGCTGCATGATGTAGAGATGACTCTCAGTAAAGAAAAGTCAAAAATGAATAGCAAAGAGATTGAATATTTAGGTCCTGTAATCTCCAATAAAAGGGATTGCACCAACAAAGGATCAAGCGGATGCAATAAGACACATGGTCACGCCAAACTGCAAGGAGAAACTCAGAACTATTTTAGGTACGGCTGAATATTATGCTAAGTTTATTTGAAGATTTGCCAATCACACTATGGGCCTCATCACAAGTCTGGCGGTAACCCTTAAATGTGGTGGTAGTGTTACTACCGCCGCATTTAAGGGTCCGCCAGATCATGGCTTTGGCGGATTTTCCCCCAGCTCTGAGCTGGGGGGAAATCCGCAGCAAAATTGCTGATTTTTGGCACGATTACCGCCAGCGGGAAATCCGCTGGTGGTAATAGCACACATTTTCTCCATTGGGCCCAATGGGGAATGAGGAATTCCCGAATGGGCCCAATGGGGAATGGGCAATAACCCTTCCGCCAAACCCGTGATCTGGTGCTAATAGCGCCGGGGGTTTGGCGGTAGGGCTATTAGCACCGGCGCTAATAGATGCGCCGTTACCGCCCAACTCGTGATGAGGCCCTATGCCTCTAAGGAACATGATGAAAATTAACAAAAAGTTGATTTGGTACGAAGAATGTGAAAATGAATTCTGATATATAAAGGAAGCTTTGGCTACGGCACGGCCTTGCAGAATTACGAAAGAGGGAGGTGCACAGTGATCACTGCAGATGCCAGTAATGTGGGACTGGGAGCGGTTATTGACACAGTTCCATGAAGGAAAGGAGTACTTCATAGCATTTGCTTCTCGCTTGCTTAATGGAGCAGAAAAAGCGCATGCAGCCATTGAGAAGGATGCACTTGCCATCAGATGGGCTACAGACAAATTCAGGAGCTTTGTCTGGGGAGTCAAATTTGAATTACATACTGATCACAAACCTCTGGTGGAAGTTTTCTCAACAAAGGATCTGGACAAAGTACAAGAATTTGATTGCTCTGTGACATATATCTGGGTGTGAGGAACTATGCTGCAGATTGCTTATCAAGAATGACAAACAATATGGACACTGAGGATGAAGATGATGGTCAGGAAATGATTTGTGAAAGATATGATACAGCAATATCGAAACAAGAGTGGTATGAAGAGTTGTTGATGGATACCAAGATGTTGTCCGTTATCAAGAGTCTGGAAAAAGGTGGATTAAGCAAGGAGAAGATGCAAATGGCAGGAGTGGAAAGCTTCGGGAATGTGAAAGATGAACTATGCGTTCAAGATGGCTGTCTTATGAGAGGAGATAAGTAAATGCCACCTGAGGGAATCAGAGGGAAGGTGATACGGTTTGGGCATGAAGGTCACCAAGGATTTGTAAAGAACAAGCGCAGAATAAGGAGTACTTATTGGTGGCAAACGTGTGACATACAGATTGAGAGGCGCGTCAGGAACTGTATCCTTTGTATAAACTGTGATAAAGGGTGTGTGAGTGAAAAGTATCCAATGGTGCTTACAGAATTTCCTAGAGAAACCATGGAAGACAATAGCCATTGATGTTCTTGGGCTGGTATGGAGTGGGAAATGTCAGACATATTGCATTGTGGTTATTGATGTGTTGACCAGATGTGCAGAACTGACAATGACTCCACATGTGACGACTAGAAGGGTGATTGATTTTTTAGAAGAGTTGTGTGAATGTGAGGGATACCCAGAAGAGGTTTGGACTGATAATGGTTCAAAATTCAGGTCAAGAGAGATGGAAAGTTACGTGGAGGAAAAATCCATTGTCCACAAAAGTACCATATATCACCCTCAAAATAATGGCATTGTGGACATGTACCATAGAGAGATTAAGGAAGCCATTAGATGGGAATGTTCGAATGGGAAATATTGGAAGGAGGTTGTGAGAAGAACTGTGGTGGCCCATAGGTTTCCACCACATAGCACTACAGGGTTTCTCCTTTCGAAATGAGCTGGGGAAGTAAAGCCAACACTAAATAGTTTCCAGGTTGGATGGGTGATATGGCATGCATGGAGGTAAGGTTGGATGAGGTGAAGGACAACATCAGGGAGAGACAATTAACCAACAAATTTCAGCAAGACAATAGTCAGTTCAAGAGAGCGACAATGCTGTGTGTGGGTCAGGATATGTTAACGGTAGTGTTGAGGGAGGATAGTTGTCAATGGTCAAAACCTATTGAGGTTGTGGAGGTGTTCAAACATGCTGTGAGAACAAAGGATTGTAGAGTGTGGAACAAGGAGAGAGTAATGATACTGACAAGTTATGTGGATGAAAGCAGGGGGTGGAATGGTGAAGAAATCAATAGAGGAGATAGATGTAATACTTCTTCTTCTGGGAGTAAATTTCCCTTGGCACAAAATACAGATATGTCATTGACGGCATCAAGGTCTGGAAGCAGCTACCGAAGACCAAGTTACTTGCATGACTATATTGAGTCGTAAGAGACCAGAACCAGGAAGAGCCTCGAGGAGCTGTTGTGTGAAGGAAAGGGGATGTGTAGTATTGTGTAGCGTGAGCACAGAGAATGTTGAGGGAGATTCCTGGAATGGAACGAGGAGAGGAGAGCGAGCAAGTGGGTTGAGGGAGGCTGAAGGAGAAGGAGAGAGATGAAGTCATATCCCCATGTACCCTGTATTCCCTATTATATACATTCAAAAAATACCTTTTGTGTTACCGACCCAGCCTCCGATCCTACTTCACAAGACAAGATGGTAGCCCTTAGCATGCACACAAGAGTGCCTAATCATGAAGTTGACCTTGAAGACTTATATCATTCATCAACATATGTCTTTGAAGACCCTCAAGAGGAAGGTATGAAGGAAATATTAGCAATGGAGGATAATAAATGACTAACTTCATTGGCTCCTGAGTATCACAGCCAATTGAAGATGCTGTACATAAAAAGATTGCTGATAACACTGGTTCCACGTTCTGTGTCTCAGAAGCTGCTGAGAAGCAACAGCCAGAGCCCACATCCTGTCGCCTAGTTCTGGAAAGAGTTTTTTCCTCCACAGTTATTGGGATTTTAACTAGGTAGAATGTTTTAGCCCTGTTCGAAGCAAATCCGTCCCTAAGGTCACTAGTATCGGGTGATATCGATCAGGTTGAGCTTTGTGAGAATACTAGAACAGACTATGTTATTCTGAGCATTAGGTCTAGGTTCATCGCTGAAACCCTTTTGTCCGTGGCACCCATATTTTTATCTTTGTGTTATGACCTAACAGATAAAGAACATGTGCTTGAATCCTCACAGCAACCTCATGCCTGTAAGCGTAGCAATACAAGTGCTCATGAGATACAAAGAGAAATCCCTTTAACATCTCTTACAACACTGAAGGAATATCTGTGAGAAAGGTGTCAGATTAGGAGAAGTACAACGAGAACAAGTTTGAACAACTAAAAGACTGGTCCTGATTGGCTAAATCCCTTCAACCTAAACATATGAAAAATCCAATACACTCTCAGTACCTTAAAACTGTTGCTGTAAAATGTATTGTCTTGGAATACCAGCGGCTTTCTTTATTTATTTCAAAATGATAGTTCCTGGTTAAAAAATTATGATTTTCTTTTTATTACAAGAGACATGGTTAAGAAACATGCCCCTGTTAGACAGCTTTTCCTTCTTTCTGCATAAGGTAAGAGAAGGTGAATAGGGCCGTCCATTTGGAGGTTTATTACTGAGTGTGAGAAATGGGTTGTGGAAAGAAGCATTTAATTAATTTGAATCAAATCCTTTTCGATTAATGTGTACTGGAACCCCCAAGCAATTAGACAGGCTGGACTATTGGAGATAATATTAGAGATTCTCTACCCTTGGCAGACCAATCGTAATTCCCACTGTATTTTGATCCTGGGTGATTTTAGCTGTTATTGCTTCGATGTGGATGATGAGAATTTCAATTGTGTTATTTTTGTTGCCATGTGACGCAGGACGCCGTTTTTAGAGCTATGAATTGGGTAGGATTAATGGATGCACAGGGTCTTCAAAAAGGGAATGGAATTGACGAGGGAGACATTTCAGGGCACTGTATGTGGTTCAGGGGTAAATCATCATCTTTTTTGGATTACATATATGAATCCCTTTGTATTTTGTGTAGTTATTTTAATGTCTTAAAAAGCGTTCATGCTCCTTTGCACCTAGATTGGGCTTTAGATGAGCAATTTGCAAACAAGTGTATATGATCTCAAAGTAGGCTTAGGGAAATCTTTGACTGCATGGTTTGCTTGCTGTGAATCATTGATCTATATCGTTAATTTAACAACAGATATTTGTATTGATTACCCTATGATGGCAAAAAATAATGTATGGTTTTGGGATTGGATTAAGACGTGTAACGATGCTAAAAAATACACATTATTTACTGAACTTGTCATGAGATAAATCAGTGAAAAAGTGAACAATCTTCCCCTATAAAGCGCCTGGAGGCTGCCCCAGGGTGGTAGTGGGGTGTGGTATAAATCAACATAACATAAAATACCTAAAAAGGATTTCCAAATTCAAAATGGAGAATCATGTTTTTTAAGAGCACGTCTTAACATATTTCCTACTATTAAGATCTTGGGGGTAGGGATAACATTGAGAGATGCAGAAGAAGCTGCAGATTTTGTAAGGATAAGCACCAAGTTGAGACACAGAGGCATTTGACAACAGAATGCAGCACTCTCTGCTTATTGAGAGCTACATTGTTTGATAAACTGATGTATAATCCAAGTCAAGTAAAAGTGTAAACCTTGTGTCACAGAATCATGGCAGGGACTGGTCTTGCAATGATTTTCAACTTCATCATTTATTGTGCATCGTATTTCCAGATTCTTAATTGTTACACAATGAAACATTTTAACTTGTGATATATAAGGATGCCACAGCTTTTTAGACTGACGTATTGTAGGTTGATGTATTTTGTTGTATTCTATTGGTTTTGCATTTTTTTAGCATAACGGTTCTTGTATGAATTAATCTGGTATCTATTATTCCAATCTGATATTGTGAAAGGTTGGAATTTCAAGCCAGAACACAATAAAAAAATACCCGGGGTGCTCAAACACTGCCTTTGTGGTGCCATCACCAAAGTCTAATTGGCTCTGTTCTTTTATTTTTTGTTTAAAGGTTTTTTATTTAAATCAAATCATACAAGTGTAAAGGGATCATGTTATATCTTGTATCAACTTTGGGCATAAAGAAGTAACAATATAAAACTTAACTATTGATATATAAGATAGCCTTGCATGAATACATATTCATTAATCATTAACATGTATTTTTTTTTAAACTTTATTTTAAGATTTCAGTATGTACAATTATAAGCATTCAGAAGAAAAAACAAATTCCAAAATAACAATTCATAGTGTGCAACCTGTACATATTTACAAAACCGCCCCTCCCCCACCCACAACCAGGGTTCACGTCAATCACCAATTAGTAATCAGTACACAGTGAGGAATTTCCCCCAAATCTTCTCAAATAAAGAAAGCTTCTTGTTCCTCCGAAACATAACCCTTTCCATTTCCGCTAAACCATACATTTCATCAATCCACACTTCAATTAGGACTGAGTTTGTCGTCTTCCAACTTCTCAAGATAATCCTTTTACCCGTCATTGCACCTCAATAGATCCATTTTTTCTGACTCATTGAAAGATCCTCCAAAAGAAAGTCACAACCAAGTATTAAAGTTTTAAAATCAAAGGCTTTTTTTTCATCTAATACTGCATCACAAATCCTACCAAATTCAAACCAAAAACCTTGTACTCTGGGACATGTCCAAAGCATGTGTTCAAATGTACCGGTATCATGAACACATGACCCGCAATCAGAGCTATCAATCACACCTCGACGGAATAGACTTTCAGGAGTCCAGTAGACCCTATTGATTATTTTAATCTGTCGGGACCTTTTCACCAAACTTAAGGAGCACAACCTCGTATTTGCACACATTTGCAACCAGTGATCATCATCAATATCAGACCCTATCCTTCCACTCCACTCTTCTCTTAACACATCATTGCCTTCAAATTTTCATGCAATCAAACCATAAACTTGACTCACCTGACCACCCCCACCCACTTTATGCTTCTTCCACAATCTGTCCGCATTCAGACTTTTCTCCAAATCAATATCACCAACAGCTTTTCGAAGTTTACTGTAATCACTCAGATTGAAATGTGAAATATTAAATTTAGATTGTAACCCTTTAGCATTCAACCAACTCCCATTCTCAAAGAGGTCACTCAACCATTGAATGCCCGCCAGAAACCTTTCGGACCAAAACAGGGTCTTCCCATCACATTTAACACCAGGGTTCAACCAAATTGAGGCGTTGGGATCTCTCAAAGCATCATACCCCAAACAAGCATTCAGATTCAACCATGAATTGTACAGGCATTTAGTTAGTGGGTTATTTACACTGGGTATTTCTGTATAGTCGTCAGCAAAGCTCTAGGCTGCAAATGACCAAAATGACTACTCTCAGCACACAGCATTCATCTGGATTTGGTTTCAAAAATTCCAATAAAATCTGTGACATAAAAGCCAAATGGTATGATCTATAACTAGGTACCCCTAACAACCTCTTTCCATGGGCAATTGTAATTTACATAGCTTTAACCTTGGTTGCTTATGGTCCCATAAAAAGCCTTGAGTAAGCCTATCCAGTTCTTGCCAAAAATTCTTCCCAATATCTAACAGAATCATACTAAGCACGTAACTCATTCTTGGCGTGGAGACCATTTTAAGTGCATTAACTTTACCCCATAAGGACAAATGCAGAGCGCTCCATCTCTCTAAATCCAATTTATATGCGTTACAGACCATATTCAAGTTTTCTGTTACATAACCACTTATATCTGGTAAAATCCATACTCCCAAATACAGTAGCTTTCTCACACACCATGTAAATCCCCATTGTGTAACGAAATTCTCATCACAGGACAGTACCAAGGGAAAAACTTCTGACTTGGACCAATTTATTTTATAGCCTCAGAGGTGACCAAAGGTTGACAAAATCTCCATGCGAGTTGGAATTGAAAGCCGAAGATCTTTTAGAACCAGAAGCAAATCATCAGCATAAAACCACACCTTTTGTTGCATGCCCCAACAACTCACACCCTTCAGATTCTCTTCCAGTCTTAGCGCCATTGCCAGAGGTTCAATACCAATGACGAAAAGTAATGGAGACAAGGGACATCCCTGCCTTGTTCCTCTCTCCAAATCAAACATTTCAGATCTCAAACCATTGGTATTCACATCTGCCGTTGGCTTTGTGTAAAGAAGGTTAATCCAAGAGATGTAGTTTGAACCAAACCCCATCCTTTCCAGGACTCTGAACAAGAATTGCCAGTTCACCCTGTCAAAGGCCTTTTCAGCATCTAATGAAAGAACCGCTGAGTCTGTGGTGGACTCAGCAGCCACAGAAATAGTGCATAGCAGTTTCCTAATGTTACTGGCGGTACTTCTTCCCTTTACAAAACCCGACTGATCAGGATGAACCAAGCTGGGCAGTAAATATTCCATTCGTAGAGCAAGTATTTTCGCCAATATTTTGTTATCCACGTTGAGCAGACTAATCGGTCTGTAGCTGGATGCCAAAGTCTCATCCTTCCCCTTTTTCATAAAACTGATAACATTGCATGTTGTGTTGTAGATGGGAGCAAACCACTCGAGTGGGACGATTTATATATGTCTAACAAGAGGTTCAACGCAGAATTAGGCAGCCACTTGTAAAATTCAACAGGTAGACCATCTGGACCAGGAGACATTCCGGTATTCAGTCTACCAATCGCCCTCTTCACCTCATCCAGCGTTATATCTTCCTTCAAAGAATTCGATTCCACCCCTGAGATCTTTGGAAATGGTAATTCCCCCAGGAATCCCCTCATCAACATTCGAAATATATGTTTCGTTGTTGTATAATTCGGAGTAAAAAGTCTGAAAAACCTTATTAATCTCCTTTGGTTTGAAAGTAATATGGCTGTCCTGTCCACGGATGGAAGTAATAGTTCTTTCTGACTCCCTTTTCCTCAGTCGGAATGCCAACCACTGATCGCATTTTTCCCCTTTTTTAAAATATGTACACTTCTGTTGGAAGAACTTTTTATCCTCTCTATTAGAAATCACGTTTCTCAATTCCACTCGCAAGCGTTTAAGTTTCTGAATCACAGTTGAACTTCCAGGATTAAACACCAAATCATTTGTGACAAACTCGACTCCAATTCTCTGGTCAGATCTTTTCTTCAAGCCATTTGCCAAACTGATGGGCATACCACGTACCGTACATTTAAAAGCTTCCCAAAGTATGCCAGGACAAATTTCGCCAGTACAGTTTTCCTTTGAAAAGTAATCTAGTTCTGTGGTAATCTTCTCCATGTCTTTTGCATTGTCTAGTACCTTAGTGTTCAACCTCCAGATATAAGTCTTGTACAACGTAAAATCAAGTTTCATAGCCATGGTAACATGAGCATGGTCCGACAATACTATGTTTCCAATGTTAAATAATTTTCGGAAAACCTTCCTGATGTTAGCAACATATCTAACCTCGAATAAGTCGTATGCGCCCCTGAAAAAAAAGTGTATTCTTTGGCCACTGGATTCTCCATTCCCCACCTATCCTTTAAATGATGTTCTTCCAAAAGATCTCTCAGAGATCTGGAGTGCAGATCAGTAGTTCTGCCAAATCTTGACCCTGACGTATCCATATCCTGGTCCAGAACTATACTAAAATCCCCACCCAGAACAATATTTCTTGACCCCAGATCTTGGACAATCTGAGCACCATCCTGAAAAAAGAGCCATCCTCTACCGTAGGTGCATATACATTACAAAAAATTACCTCCGTTCCTTGAATATTTGTCAGAATAGCAACAATTCTACCATCATCATCATTACATTTTTTCAAAACTTTGATAGGGGCATTTTTTCTAATCAAGATCACTACACCCCTAGATCTTGAGTTAAATGCTGACCCATACACTCTTCCAACCCATCCTTTCCTCAGAACATCAAAGTCTTCCTTAATAAGATGTGTCTCTTGCAGAAGACACACATCACCCTTCAGATCATTCAGATAAGACATGACTTTCTTCCTCTTAAGCACATTGTTTAAACCATTCACATTCCAAGTGATCATTCTTAAGTGCCCATCCATACTGCACATTAGACTGTGTCCAGGTACCAAACTTTGCAATGACTTACCACCTGACACTAAAACCACAACTGGATAATTAGACGTGGACCCCAACCCCCTAACCTCAAAGTAGAAGCAAACTGCAAAGAACAGTGTAAAATAAATGCTTGTATACCACATAACAAGATGTCCTGCGCCCTGGACACCTCTCCCTAACTAAACTGAACTCTTAAACAAAAACTAATGATAAACAATTAAAATTAAAATAATTATTCCAAACCTATGTCTAAAACCATTCCTTAAAAAAACAAGTCATCCATTGAACTTATTCAAAACAGAACACCCATATATCCTCAAATGACCCCGAATTGACATACTCAGAGGCGCTTCAATGATGAAAAATAGAATGTGCCCTGGATAGCTGCGGAATATAATATCTTAAAGATTTTCAACAAAATGGGTCAAAGCCTCGATCCATGATAAAGTTCCACCAGTCCAAGGAGGTAGAAAAGAAAGAGGACACATTATCATAGCACTATAGTAAAAGAACATTTGACATTATACATTTTCAAAGGCACCACCCACCCAACTGCCCTTAAGCACAACCCACATAAGTGAATTCCAAAACCTCCATAACCAAACTCTTCTCCCCCAAATGTGTGGAGGTACAATATCAACTGCCATAACTCAGGATCCACCCTGAAAACAGGCCAGGTCTTATTCCACTCATTCAATGGTGCAAGAAACAGCCCTGGAGCGTGACCCAGTACCCAAAATGCACTCAATCCTCAGTGAAAAACCAGCTTTCTGACACATAGGAAGCAATTGGGACAAACTAGGTCCAAACAACACATACCCACCCAAAATACATTGAAAATATTAACATTCACATAGTCGCCTAAATATTACAAGGGGGAGTAAAACACGTCAAGCATATCAACTAATGGCAAATATAAGTTCCAAAACATGTTGAAAAGTTAAAAAAAATGCATTTAAGATGTCTGCAGCAGAAATTGAGCCATGAACAAACAATGCGGCTTGATCCGGTTTTCCAAAGATCAAACACAGTTCCTGATAGGAATACGAGAAGAGAGCACTTTGAAGCTGTATTTGCCGGTCCTTAGAATGTTTCGACATGCCCAGATCCTCCACAGCAGTCTATAGGCTACAGGCTATGAGCACCCATATGTCCCTGGAGCCCGTCTAATCATCCACGATCTATAAGGTGAAGATAATCCTTCCTTACCAGTGTGTGCCATGCCACAGTAAGAATAACAGTTCACCCCAAGTGTACCTTCACATCCGTGATCTATGTCAGGTGGCCACGCTGTTCAATTCAATTAAATCAAATATGATTTTTCGGCGAGACTGGTATTTGCAGGGGTGTGATCACAATGGCAACAACATATCACTGTAGATCTTGAAATCGTTATGCCAAATCCGTGAAAACTACTGATTGAGCCTTTAATTCTTCTGAAGGTCAGACATTCCATAGAGTTAAAATCCGGTGTCAATGACAGAGGGGCTCTTCACAAATACATATCCAAATGGAGCTCCTTACCGAAATTCTGGCGAGACTAGCACAAAGTGTCTTGCATGGCAGGTGTAATCGAATATATCCAGTCAGTCTGGCGTTCGGTAGGGCTCATTATATATACATAGAATCGAGCGTGCCTGACTCACCCCTTAATAATGTAAATGTTATCGACCATATGATTCAAACAAATAATGGATATGTAATGAAAGCTCGGTACCTCTCAACGGCAGTATAGCTGGCATATGATAGTTGGCCGATGCTACTCGCTCAGGCTTTTCATCCTAGACTGGATCCCACTTTCGTTTTTCTCTGGTCGCTAGTTAATATCCAAAAGAAAGATTTCTTGAAACGCTGGTTCCATTTAATCCAGAGGAGCGTAGCAGTGGAAGGCTAGGCTAGAAAGCATTGGGCAGTGTCACATTCCCACCCACAAAACGTATTACCGGGATCCGAACCAATTGCGGAGCGCGCTCTGATGAAAACAAGAGTTGTGAAGTCGGCTGATCCTCCACATGCGTACGTGATCCAAGACGGGTCCGTTAATCTAGCCACAGAGTCTCCGGAACGAAGCAGCACGGAACGAAGATGAAGGCAATCGTTTTTCAAAATTAAATTTGTTCAACTGCATTGTCAACTCGGCGCCATTTTGAAACATATGGATACATAGATATAAAGGCTCAAAAGGATAATAAGTAAAAATAAGAAAAATTTAAAAATAAAGTAATTTCACAATCACATGGATGACATCAAAGGGGATTAAGCCATTGCATTAGAGGTGTTTTCCAGCGCATTCAGCCACTTCATAGCTTCTGAAGGGTCCTATGTGGAATTTTCACCCTCAGGAAACACCAAAGTCAGCAGGTTCATCCTGTTTAAGAAATACTTAATTCCCAGAGATTTTGCCAGGTCCTTTAAAGGTTTTCCTGATTTCTAATACCTCCTTGGGGTAAACTGGGTAAACAGAGACCTTATTGCCTCTGAAAAAGGATGTTTCTTTACTCCTAGCAGCCCTCAGTATATCCTCCTTGTGCCTAGTGTTCATAAAGGAAACCAGGATCTGTCTTGCTTTAGGCCCAGATTTTCTACCAACCCTGTAAGTATTGTCAATATCCATGGAGGTAATATGGTCACATTTGTAGGTAGTCTTCAGTACTTCAATCACAGTATGGACCAAATTCTCCTCTGTTGATTCCTCAATTCCCACTATCCACAGGTTCTTGCTTCTAATCTTGAGGTCAATCTCCATAGTCTTCATAGATCCTTCGTGGAAGTCATCCCTCAGGCTCCTGTAAGCCCTGTAGATACCAGATATTTCAGAGGTCATAGAGGCTGTACCACTTTCCAAAGCAGTAACTCGACCATCAATCTGGGATACCTTCATGGTGAGATCCTCCATAGAAGCCTTGACCTCTCCTACTTCTTGTGCTACTTTACTCAGGTCCTGTGCATCTTCAAAAGGAGAGAATAGATATCTTGTTGACTAGGTACCTCAGCCATCTCTGAAGTTGATTTAGGCTTTTTAGGAATGGGATTGTCAGCAACCTCTATCTTCTTTTTAGTTGAGTTCCTATCTTTCACAATCCATAAGGAGAGGGCCAGGAGCTGCTGGATTATGCTGCTGCCTCTGTTGTCGGCATTCCGGAATCCAACATTTTTCGATTTTAGAGGGAGGGGAGAGTCTGATCGGCTGTGAGAACAATAAAAGTATGGCACACACGCCTGCATCGCTTTTAGTTACAATTACCTCCAAACTATATGACTGGCATACGAGGACATGTTTTTGGTAACATTTCTGGCATATGGCACTTTTTAAAGTTCATTGGGGTGGTAGAATTAGACTCCTGCACAGTGCACTACCTCATCAAACTGACCCACACTAGCATGGTGGGCCAGCCCTTCCGGGATTGCCCTATTACCCGATAGAGAAGCCAGAGCCGGCCTGTGACACGAAGACCCCAGAACCTGTCGATCATCCCAGAGTCCCTTGTCAGGGGACTGTGACTGTCTGTCACCCCAATCTAGAGGGCGACACCTCAAACTCAAGGACACAATCATGATGTCCCGTGCACCTCTCATTATCAAGGAAGGTTCCAGTAGCTCGAGGCTGGCATTAGAAAAACAGGACCTCTTTGAGGGCCACACGAAGTGGAGAGGCTACCCAGCTGCATTCTGTCTTGCTGAAGATGTACAATATTGTGGGTTGGAGAGCCTCTGTCAGCTGTGCCAAGATGGTGGGGTTGACGTGTACCATAACCCCCCAACCCCTGCAGGAGTGGCTCTGCCTTGAAATGTGGCAGGCTTCTAGACGCTGTGTAAAAATGCACCACTATCGACACCCTGGCATTCTCTAGGCCTAAACGATTGAGGGGACTGGCTGCAGCATCTCCTGATGGCTTTAATCGCCATTACCAGTCACGGGCAACATTCAGGGTGCAAAGGGCCATTGGCTTGAAGGAACAAATGGGCTGCAGACTGCCTGTACCATGTTACTCCACTAAACTAAATACAAAATGACAACTCAGACTGTCACCATTGAAATGGCGGCCAGGGGCTGCAGGAGGATCCCTCTTTTATTTCCATGGCAACCAGGGACACTCATGAGCAGCAGCAGACAGAGAACAGGAGTGGCGATGCTGGGATGAGAGGGCCAGGTGCGCGAGCGCGTTTGTTGTTGTTGTACGTTTGGCACGATGCTGAGGGAAACCTAAACTTTGAACGGGTGCCAGAAGGGGTTTGAGGAGCGGTCCTATCAACCACATGCTTGGTCGGAAATGGCTAATACTGGTAAGGTCTGAGGTCCGAGCAATGTGATTGACTGCGTCCCTTTCTCCGGGTAGTGCTCGTGAATGACAATAATAGGGGTATTTACCTTAAATATCCTTATGCCACTCATGGTGAAAAAGTAAGCCTGGGTGACAGGAAATAGTGCCGCTGGAGGAAAAAGATTATCGAAGACAGCGGAAATAAAAAAAAAAAAGAAAGCCATGTAACACGAAGAAAAAAGTTGAGTTTAATAAAACCAGATGAATGAGAAGCAAACACTGAAATGAATGAGAAAGTCCTGGGTCTAGGGCTTCAAGTGAGTTGGGTGGATTCTGCCCACGAACACAGACAGAGAAAAATACTGCCTCTGTCGGCGGAATTCCAAAAAGTCCAACCAGTTCAGAGTGTAACGGTAATGGCATTGCTTGAAAACCACCGGTGGAATTCCACTAATACCAATCTCTGTGTTTGGGAAACATATTCCGTTCCATCATGTTGATGATGGCATACTTGCCAACCCTACCGATTTAGACGGCAGGATACCGCTTTTTAAGCAGTCCTACCGCCGACCGATTTAGTGGCAACACATTCCGATTTTTTTAATATCTTTGAAACTTTAAGATTCTGTAAGGGGTCTGTATCTGTACCCATACAGTCCGCCACCCCCATTATTTCTTTTTCTGCACTTATCAGACCTACCCTGTCTGCTGCCGTAAACACAGCACTTACCACTTGCTGGCTGCCCTACCACTGTTTATTGCCTCTAGTATCTATTTCTTTTTATTTATTATTGTTTATCTGTTTCTCCTCTGCCCCGCACTCTCCACTCTCCCCCTTCCATGCATTTTCCCCCTTCCCATGCACTTGCGCGTTCTCAATGTCACTGCGCCTAGTAGGATCGTTGTTGTATTCTCCACTGTTTCCTCTCCCTTGCCTTGTCGCGCTCTGAAACACGTGTCTGAGTGCGATACAAATCAAATATCATGTCATATCATTCCTACAGATTTGTGGTCACATAATTTTCGCATCTATGTGATGGAGATAGTGCTGCCTAGCGCCACAGTGCATGGGTATTAATGCACTAAAGGGCAATTTTTATGCATTACATATGTAAGGTTGCCAGAGAAGGAGGGAATCCGAGATGCCAAACTGTGTCCCACCTCCCGACCCCTCTTAAAATGATCTCATTTAAAAAATGTTGTTTCTGTATTGAAAAGCAGCGCTTGCACTTCTACTCTGTACAGAGAAAAAAGATTTTGGGCCAATTTACATTGTTTCACCTGCAGCCCCGGGGTGGAGGAATCAATTAACAGATTTTAATTTAGAGAGTCCATGTTGTATTCCCTCCCCGGTTATATATTACGAGTCGAGGACGTCATTTGGTGGTCACCGGGGGTCGCACCTGTGACCTCTGAGGTCTCCCTTGCTACCCCTGCAGTCTCCCTTGATACCCAAAAAAAAAAAAAACATTTATTTTTTATTTTTTACATTGAAGCTTCTGGGCTGTGGCCAGTGCCATGTGGCTCTTTGTTTCTGGAGTGGCTGGAATTTTTGCTGAGGCCTCTTAAAAAAACAAACCAGGGGGTTCCACAAGTATAGCACTGTGAGCAGTGACCCCAAATAAGAAAGAATAGGAATAACAAACAATTTGTCTTTCTTGAAATCTGTACAATAATTGCTAGACTCATTAAAGGGGGGAAGGTAGTGTTTTATCGCTTCCTATGATGTCACTTTGGCGTGGGGTCAAATGACATCAGGGTAATGTGATGTCACTTCTGCTGCCTCTGTCATTTTGGTGAATTGACGTCCCTGGAGAGCAGATGTG
The DNA here is from genome assembly GCF_040938575.1 of Ambystoma mexicanum. NCBI lineage: Eukaryota > Metazoa > Chordata > Amphibia > Caudata > Ambystomatidae > Ambystoma > Ambystoma mexicanum. Next base: position 1,422,034,631 of record NC_090924.1, read on the forward strand.
CTCCCTCCTGGCTGAGGTGCAAACGAAGGGACTAGGAAACATGTACTCAAATCCTGGCCTCCCCCCTTGAATAAATAACCTGCCTGTGTCTTTTATTGCAAATCACCCACAATTGGAAACACATAGAAAGCACGCAGAGAATGGTGATCTATGAAAAAAGCCACAGGCAATGGTGGTCACAGTGCAGCACAATCTGAATTCCTTCTGAGATGGAATGTAACAGCAGCACATGTTACCATGTGGGGGCTCTCTCACTAGAAAAGTGACCACAACGTATATTGAAACATGTAATTGGAGTGCATTATAAATGTGTTTATTCTCAAAAACAGGCCCCTCTTCTCCTTTAGAAGTTTGTGCTGCCTCAGCAACATTTCTAGAAAAATGTCTGATTGTGGGTAACAACTCAATGTTCCTTGCACTTCTCATCGGTTCTGCCACATGTGAACCCTCACTGCCCCTATGGGGCGAGCAGCGCTATATAAAACACTTCAAAAAACAGACACTTGCACGGACCTATGTTTTTGATTAATTTTTTAAATAAAAACTTTCTCCCCCTTGTGCAAAATTCAAAGCCACCAATGCATAGCGAGAAATATTATTTTTTGGAATAGTAAAAAACAAATACCACTGTTGGCCCTGTACCTCCAAATGAAAGTGCAAACATGGGGGAGTTGGCTGGGAAAGAAAATGCAGATTTCTGTTCCTAAAATGCAGGTCATTTTTGAAATCCCTGTAAAATGACATTGATTTAGGATGGGCAAAGATGTGAAGGTGAATCGGTTGCACTTGTGTTTATGTGCCTAGCAGTCCTGGGTTAGCTGGCCAGCAGGTCTTCCCTGGCCATACTTAACGCATCTTGGGAGCCTCCGTGCCAACGTGTTCAGGATTCATGGGCGCAGCAGTCTTGCCGCCCTGTGTGGCGACGATACGTGTGCTTCTCCTCTATAGGACGCCGCTGATCGAGTGCGGCCTGGACATTACTTTCACACAGGGTGCAGCCTCAGCCGAACAATGTCAGACTTCCAGTCCTCAATCTATGTAACAGTTGCCGCTTCTTTATTTAGTTCTAAAATGGCTGGTCATTGGAGTCAATGGGAGTGCTCCTTTTGCCATTTACTAAGGTGCCACCGATGATTACTTCAATGTTTTAAAAGAAAAGTCCTAAATATGCATAATACGCTAATGATTTCTATGCATTGGGCACTGAGTATATGTGCATTTTCCTTGACCTGTGGCTCACTCCCCCTCCTGTCCCCTCCTACAAGGCGATAAGAAACTGAACACAATTAGGACACTCCTTTGTCTTCTTAAGATTTGTTAGGTCGGTTTCCATCCATCCAAGAGCTTGACTATGTGTGCCCCAAATGTTGGTGTTGTCCAGATCGGTATATATATAATTGATAGCAGCAAACCTTAATGTTAGGGTAAAAAATATGAACATTGAAATGATCTTCAAGCCCAGCATGCAGCATGTGCTCAATGATTCAAGCACTCAACCCTTTCATTACAGACATATTTGGCAAATATAAAGATCTGTGGCTATTCTTATACTCCCAAAGTGCTCTTTGAATTCATGCAAAGCAGCAATGAACTTTCATGGGTGCTATTGTCCCCTTTATTTTTAAAAGTGCACACTATTAATTTCTAATGATCAATTTCAGTATATGTTATGTTATATTATGTTAAACGATATTTATACCGTGCACTGTCACCACCAGAGTGGTCCCCCGGCGCTCTGGCGGGTCTGAAAAGAAAGAGGGTAGGGTAAGTTATTAGGACTGAGCGGTAAACAGCACAAGAGTGCTGTGATGTGCTGTTGGCAGCTTCAGTTTGGTTGACATTGCTGAGCGTAGGTGTGATTTTCCAGTCAGTAGTTGTCATGTGCTGTTGTGCGAGGGTATATTTGGTGTGTTTAGTTGCTGCAGTGTTGTGAAGTGCATTCAGTTTGTTGTGAAATATAGATATGGTTGTGTTTTGTTTAGAGTTTGAGAGGTTTAAGCAGAGGGATGAGTTTTTTTAGTGGGTTGGTTAGTGGTGGCACGCCATCGTACCTCCTCCACTTTGGCTACCTGTGGTACGCTTCCCTGCCAGTGTCACATATTATGGTGTGCTGGGGGGGTGGGTTCCCTCCTATATGATGTTCAGGGTTATGGGTTGTCTGCAGGGCTATTTAATGGTGATGCCTCTTCCACCAGACACCCCCAGCCCCCTGTTTTCAGACTAATGGATGTCTACACACCTTTGGCCCCTGGCATATCCTGGTGTGCAACCGCCATCGCCCCCATGGGCCCTTTGAGGGGGGGCCTCTTCCCTCTGCTCTTCAGCTACCTGGGCCCCGTGGCTTATCTGTTTGGTCGTCACTCTTTTCCCTTCCAACTCTTATTTCCTGTCTGTGGTTCAACCTAGGACACTCTCATCTCTCTCAGCCTGCGGTAGCGCTCTTCATGGGAATGGGTGCACCCGGGTTTCCCTCCCACTCAGTGGTCGCTCCACCTCCCTACACTTGTCGTGGTATGGTCTACTCCTCCGTTTTGCCACATGTGTGTTCATTTCCAGAGGTGTGGGTGTTGCTCATTTGTTTCTCGTCCGGTTCTGAGTTGAAGAGCCAGGTTTTTTGGAGTTTCCTGAATTTTATATGGTCCTTCATGTTTGTTATTTCTCTCGGGAAGGAGTGCCACATTTTGAGGCGGCTCAGCAAGAGAATGCTGATCCCCCATGTTTTTTCCTTGTGTACGGTTTAGATTCCAGGCGGATGTCGTTGCTGATTGTGAGTGTTCAAGTCGACTGGTAAATGGTGATTTTCGTTTGTAGGAATTCCGCTCCTAGGCTGTGGATTGTTCTGTGTGTTATGCAGCTTGTTCTTAATGTGATTCGTTTTTAGACTGGTGGCCAGTGTAGCGTCTTTAGTCATACTAAGAACATTTCACTTGTGTTGCGGCGCAAAGAGATTCATCAAAACCTAGACTCACCAGATGAATTATTTTCTGATATGTTAGCATTCCAAAATGGACACTCTGATAGACTCCTATTGCACTCTTCTGAAATATCCTTATGAAAATGCAGAAGGGGACAAATAACGACTGATCGCTGGATGCTGCCCCTGGGTGGTAGCAGTGCACGGTGTACATCAACAGAACATAACATAACTGCGCTGCATTAAACCAAAGAGAATTCTGGGAATATAAATAGGTCAATGATCAAAGGGTCATATGCAGAGTCACTAAGGGCTTCCTGCTCATTTCATTTTCCACAACACTCACCCTAACATAACAGTGTTGGTAACTCTGAACCATATATGTTGATTCGGAAAGCCTTAGGATGCAGAGGTGCGGATAGAATGACTGTTACATACGTGTGATGATGTTCCCGTTCTCCATCCAAGACTTCAGCTGTTTCTCGGCCTAAGGCACTGGTATTACAACTTTATATGTCGAGCCGCCCTAAAACATTCTTTTTGGGCACCCCAAATGCCAACATTTCTTATATTTTCTTTGTGAAGAGCCTCAGTCTCCCTGGACATCCTTCATTTTGAAAAGCAGTGACCTAAGGACAGCTGCGCTCATCCTCAGTTCCCAGTGCAAGAGCTTCCTAAGAACATTAGATATAAAGGATTGTTATTGTAGGTTCTGATTCTGCGCTTCGCTCAGTTAGCCAACTGTAGTGTTCTTAATGGGACTACAGTGCATCCTGGAAGTGGTCATTAGAAGTAAACATTGTTTATGCAAAGTGGCCATTTACAATGTCAGTACAATTATATCATTTCCTTTTTTGTTAATTTTGAATAGTTTCTGCAAATGGACCCTCCACACCCCTTCAAAATATCTGTGTGTTTTCTCTAGTCGCGCGGCTACCAGCAAAGTTGGCCGTGCTCCAGCAAATGAGCAGGTCGCAGCGGAACATATGCGAAAAGACATATAGACAAAGGCAGGCACAGGAAGAGAAAACCTGCATTCTTAGAAATAGGCGTCGATATATGTTGCCATGTGGAGCTACCGGACACAACATGGTTGCACAATCTCCTTGGTCTTGTTGAGTTGACCACAGACCTTATGGTCATGACACCACTTAATGACTTCTCAACAACTCTACGGCGGTGTAGCAAATGGGCGATCATGCAAGTCCGATGTGCCTTCAGGAGTTGTTTGTAACTCTAGTTGCTGCTTCACAAGCTGTATACCTTCCTGGGCTTGAAGCTATAACCTTGCATTCTTTCTCCAATCCTGAGAGGAGCAGCAATTGTGATGGCTTGAACAGGCTGCAGAATGGGTAGAACATCCGCTGGGACATGGAGTTGGGGCTGGTGTGGCTTCCTTCATGAACATCCGGTCTTGGTGGTCCAGAACCACTTTGTATGATGCCCATTAACCCAACCAGAACCATCCATTCACTGTCATGGGACAAGCCCCATTGTGAGGAAGAAAGGTCCCACTTCCCCCCCTTGGGATACACACATTCAGGTGGAGGCAGGGGAAACCAGGACTACAACTCGCAGAAGGCCCCGAGATCTTGGGGAATCGTGGCAGCCATGAATACACAAAAACTAAACTTACCACGCCCCAACCACAGCATCACTCAGCAGCGTTTGTTCCATACCCGGCACGCTCACCTGATTGCAGCCCTTCTGCCTGGGTTCCGCACCTGAGACTTCCGTAGTAGACATCTATCAACTCCTCTCCACCACCAGATCACTTCTTGGACCACTGCAAGTTCCCACCGTTGATGGAGCACCTGCTGGGAGACGAGAAGCAATTACTAGGACTTTCAGCTTTACTAACATGTGCGCTTTAATGAGACTTCATAACTAGTGCCATACACATGCGCAGTAACACCATACTTACCTAGACACATGCTCAATCCACAAAGTCCACACCTGAAAGAACACAAAGACCAAGCATGATTAGCGCTCCAGCCTAGCTGCATCACCTGAGACTGCTAGGACATCATAGCCTCAGCAAAAGAGTGTATTCAGAACTTGGAACTGGGTGGCTTTCATGCCCCAGTGGGAGGACCGCCAGACCACGCCATGGTTGGCGATTTGCACCCCAGGGTTCATCCAGGGTGCAAATGGCTTTCTTTGTTTTTCCTCTGGAAAAGCGACGCCAATCTCTGAAGGAAAGGTGGGAAAAAAGTATGAAAGATGGCATCCGCCATAGGGAAAAGGGACTAAGTCCCTTTTTCATTTCTATGGCAGCCAGAGTGGGAGGTGTGGCGGACTGGATCTCGAGGGAGGGGATGGAGGAGAGGTTTTGTTTGGTTGGGGAGTGTATGGAGGTGGGGGATCAACAGGGAGAGACTCTCTGTTGCCTCCCACATTAAAATAAAAAAAGAATGGCGCCACCCGAGGAGGGCCTTGGGTGGCTGTAACAGCAGGCAGAGGATGTATATTCTCACCCGCTGTTCCAGCCACCTGATTGGTCAATGGCTGTTCCCTGAGTGCTAATAAACCTAATCTACATAACTATAGTGAGGAAACTAGATCATCATTAGGGAACCCTCAAGCCTGCAATAGCTGGCATAGCTAGCCATGGAAAGTGAAGTAACTGGCAGGGATTGGAGTGTGGCCGAGTTTTCCATCTTCCAGGTGAGAAATAGGGAGTTTAGTGAAAAGGATGCAGGGAGGAGTAAGCTAAAAGAAGGGTTACAGTGAGCCTGACATCTCATTTCTGGGAGAAGAACTAAATCAGATCAAATTACTAGGGAGTGAGTTTCTGTGAATGGTGGGTTACAGAGTGAAGAAACCCACTCTTTATTTTCTGAGACGGCACAGCTCTCTGCCCACTGGAGGCATCTGCTTCAAGTACAATAGGTAATGAGCATCAAATTGCATTAAGGTGGGTGCCAAACAGAAGATTTCCTCAAGCTGAGTGAAGGCCCCCTGAATGTCTTCCTTTCAAATGAAAGAAACATACTTTCAAGTCAGTTGATTAAGTGGCTGAATAAGTCAGAGTAGTCTAAGACAAATCGCTGATAAAAATTGCTGAATCCTAAAATGCGCTGCAAATTCATGAGATTGGTGGGTGTGGGCCACTGCAGGAACGCTTGCAACATCTAGTGATACGTTATCTCATTAGGGCTGAGCAGATAGCGCATGAAGTCCACCTCCTTCTTGTGCAACTAGAATTTCTTCAATTTCGTATAAGGACAGTTTTTGGGAAATTGGTGGGGTAATTCCTGTATATGGCAGGCATGGTCTTGTCTGTTGCGGCAGTCAATGAGTATATCATCCAGATACACTGCTACATAAACTCACCTTATATCATGGAGCCCATCTAAGACGAAGTATTGTGAAAATGCAAGGGAATTAAAGTGGCCGAATGGCATGACTGTATACTCGGAGTGTCCGTACGTGTTCTTCAATGTGATGTCCCACTCGTTTCCTTTTGGGATCCACACCAGTTGTACCATCCTCTTAAATCAAGCTTTGTGAAAAAGTAGGCATCTTGAACTTGCTCAAAGAGGTTGGGCATGAGCAGCAGTGGAAACTGGTTATTGATGGCGCTCTGGTTCAATCTGCGGTAGTCAATGCAAAGCCAGAACTCTCCAGGTTTCTTCTTTATGTAAACAATCGGGGACGTGTAAGGTGATGTCAATGGTAGAACACACCTCTTCAGCCTGGATTTGTCCATGTAAGTTTGAACTTTTTCCGTTCATGCAGACAAGGAGTAGATATGCGGGTGAAGATTCTTCTGATTCCGTATCTGTTCTATCAGACCAGCATAAGAGCAGTGTGGAGGTTGAATCTCAGCTTTGTTGGTTGGAACATATTCGTGAAGGGTTAGTGTTCAGGCAGGTTCTTATTTAGAGTGGCGACTATGGCTAGACATTCTGGTGTTGCAATGAGCAAAGAGGCTAGCCAAAGAGAACTTGCACTTTAGATATCTCAACACAACATAATCGGGACCTTGCTGATGAGCGCAAGGGTCTTGCAGATTTTTTGAGAGTGTTGATACGGAAAAAGCCCTTGTTGCTTAACACAGTCGATGCTGGGATTGTGACGGGATAACCAAGCAATCCCCAGGATCAATTTTAGATGGAGGGCATCTATGAGCTGATGATGAATGAAATCCGGATGATCTTGCAAAGCAATGGCTGAATGCGTGATGGACCCGGAGATCAGAGGGAACCATTTCTGGAATAGATTGATGTGTGCTGAGGTTTCAAAACCATGAGTATGTTGTGTTTCCTGGTGACTGTGGATCTGTACAGTTGTTGGTTGCCTCACAGTCAATAAAGGTGGTAACTTTCACAGCAGCTACAGGTCCTACAAACCCAGTGAGGATACTGACATGTGTAGATGGGTTAATCAAAGAAAAGGCATACATGAAACATAGGAGAGAATTAGAAGAGCTTGGAGAGTAGTTCACTGCTTTCTCTGAGCTTTGGCATTTACCGAACATGATAAGGGACAGAGTCGTACAAAATGGTCTTTGTTTCCATAGTAAATGCAAAGACCTTCCAAGCATCTCTAATTCCATTGTTCCAAAGAAAGGGGTCTGTGGTGTCGACCAGTTTCCATAGCTTTAGGATATTCTGCATCTTCAGTTCAAATGGGATTGACAAGTTGATTGCGAAAGGACGCAAGGTTCTGCTACTGTCTGGTTTCCCGTGTTCGGACTGGCAGTCCTGAAGTTGCTGATCAATTCGAAATGTGAAATGCCACCTCAATGAGGTCTTAAGAAGTGGCCAGGGAAGGGTGCGCAGTGCACATGTACTAGGGCAATCTGAATTTCCTCTAGCAGTCACAGTTGGAAATCCACCATCTGAGGGTTTTTCAGAACAGTGGAGCCCTGTTACAAATGTATGGAATTTTGCAAGATGGGTCTTGAATCCCCTATTCCAGTGCCAGCATTTCCACTTCCCTGGCCAGAGACGAGATAAGGGATCTTCTGAACTGAGTAATTGGGTAGTCCAGGTTAATGTGTCACAACCGGGCGTGCTATCATGAATATAACTTTGCACTGGCCATTCCGAAACTGAGAGGGTTTCATGAGGAAATGCACAATTCTCTGTGTTTGGTAAAGTTTATATTTACTTGGATCACGATCTAAGCGCGAACCCGGGATTGAACCGGTGTTGCTCTACAACGTCTTGCTTCCAAGACAAGCGCATTGCCCCTCAGCTATCCTCCCGAGACGATGATAATGTGGAGCTAGCTTTGACCCATTAGTTCCCTATTTACTTTTTCCTGCAAGGCCTTTGCTGAGGCACGATGCAGCACTTTAGGAGCAACCGGATATGACGTCTGTTGCAGTAAAGTTTGAAGGTGCCACAGTTTGTGTACGGAAAGAGGTAGTCCTCATAAAGGGTCAGTCTTTGAACTCTGATATCACACAGTAACTGATGACAGCTGGCACCAACTCCCTCATGTCCCAAACACTCTCTCAGGCAATAATGAGGTGCGTCAGGAAGGTGACTGTAACGGGGATTGCCTAGGCAGGACTGGAGTGAACATCCTCCCCCAACGGTGTGGCTTAGAAGCAGAGAAGGCTGGGACATGAGGTGTAATCAGTATCCATAGTTTCGCAGAGCCCTCCCCACAGCCCAGATGTTCAGGTTCTCACGCAAACCTCCAGACTCACCATTGCGCACAATCTGGTGGGTGGTCAACGCTGGAGAAAGAACTCGGGTGACGTTCGGCATAAGGACTTGCGTTTAGAAAGTTCTAGATATGAGCTATAGAGATTGGAAGTGCATACAAGGAATTTTGCTGGGATCAAGTCTGCGACGTGACACCAATGACGAAGGACATTGCAAGTGAAAGGTATGGCCACTGAACCAGCTTTTGTAGATTGCATTATAGCCAGATTGGCTGTGTCTTTGATGAGAGTTGGGCATGTGTGGAAAACATTCAGACTAGGTGACCACCTAAGGTGCCTCTAGTGAACACCAAGGCCTGTGGAGTCAGTGCTCTGAGCTGGTTCTGACAGGTGAATAGGGTTGAATGTTTGGGTTGAAATGGCTAAATTGAATAGAAGATGGAGAAGATAAGATTGTATGGCTGGATGGATAGAAAACTAGGTGAATATGGTTGAATGGCTCGATGAGTGAGTAACTGTCGATGGATGGATGGGTAACTGAATGTAGTTGCATGGTTATATGGGTGGATTGATGATCATTGAATGGATGAATATGGTTTAAAAGATTGATGAACTAGTGGGTAAATATGGCCGTATGGAGGTGTGGGTATGTCCCGTTGGCACATAAGTGGAAGGGTGGAAGGCCTAATTATCAGAGATGGGAGTGCTAACAAAGCTTGCCCACACTTTTCAAAATACTGTCAGGCACTAATAAACTCTCCATTCACCCTTTGGACCCGCTGGGTGTCCATTTTGGTTTCATGTCTCCGCCGGCCACCTGCAGGAAGAGGAGGCCATAAATGAAATAAGGTGGGTGGTGGCGGATGCTATCTCCCCTCTACGGGAACTTAGTAGGAAGATACAGAGGTAAATGGAAGGTGAGCGAGGGTAGGCAGATGTTGCAATTTGGGGGCAAAAGTCTGATTATTGACAGCAACCTTTTAGGATAAGGGTTCAAATAAATGCATTAAAAAAGAAAGTGGGTGGTGGCAGCAGGGTTTCCCCACTCTGCGAATTTAGCAGGGCATAAACAGAAATAAATATAAAGTATGAAAGGGTAAGGGAGTGTAAAAACATCAGAGAGAGCTGACTCCGGCATAAATAAATGTAAAGCAAGAAAGGGTACGGGAGTCGAAAAACATCAGAGAGAGCTGATGTCAGTCTAGAAAAAGTAGACACCCCTCAATCATAAGGCAAGGTACTTTGTTGGCCGAAGACCAACCGCCTCATGTGTTTAGTATTAGAAATATGTAGCCATAAACTTGACTAAATTGTGGCCACTTTAAGGTGACTGAAATCGCCATTTTGTTTTCTCTAACGTTTGGTTTTTGCTTTCTGTTAAAACTGCTTTGCTGAAAAGTTATTCTGCTCCACTAGTGCATAACGCAAGGCCGCAAGAGGCATGTTGAAACATAACGCAGCAACCCAGACAGAAATGCTCGGTCTCCTCCCTGACGAGTCCTTGAAAGTAAGCAGCAAAGCATTCTAATCAGTACACAGGTGCCAGCTAGTCTCGTTAATATAGTAGAAAGTTAGAAGCGAACATTAAATGGCTTGAATTATGCTCTGCTTTACGCCCCCCCTTTCCTGAGCCCTGTAGAGCCCTGGAGAGCAAGTTGACCCCCAGTACATAAATAAAAACTAGGAGATAGCAAGGCCTGGAATGTGTCTCTCCCCTGTACGCAGCTTGCTTGCAAAAACAGAAGCATTGTGTTCTTTAAAACAAAGACTTGTGTCTGTAGGCCCCCAAAATTGCAAACTGTTGCTAAATGAATGTTTAAAGGTGTCATACTCGTCACCATTGCCAATCATCGTACCCAATTCAAAGGAAATGTATTAGGGGTGGTATTGGATGTGTCACTACTGCTTGCTTGCTTTGTATATATGTAACTGTTGTACGATTCTCTCCTCTCTTGCGTCCCCCGAGGTCTGGTAACACACGTTGTGAGGCGTGGGACCCAGTTGACCAACTGAGATTATTTGCTTTGCAATAAACCTTAGCTTTTGGGAATACAACCTCTTGTCTGGCGTATCAGTTTGTGTGTGGTGATAGTGCCTTGTTTCCATACGCGAGAGTCCCTCAGGGGCCCCTTTAAGATGGTGCCCGAATAGGGACCCTCCCCCACTTGTTCCATCATGTACGTTGTAAAATAAGGAAGGCGGAGAGAACAGCGAGGATGGGACGATCGAGCCGGGATCAAGAGGTGTTCGGGGCGCTCCTGTCAAAGCGATGAGAGACTCCTTTGCAGATCTGCACACAACTGATCCCTGATCGACGTGCCCAGCCAGAGAACAAGGAGGCGAGGGTCCCGAAATGAGGCAGAGTGCGCCAAGATACGCAGACACAATGTCATTGGTTGCGTCAGTATACGGACGAATTGCGTCTTGAAAGACGACTTGACTGATCAGGTGAGTCATGCCCCGATTCAAAGTAACCCTGATATTGGTTGAGAGTTGATTTTTCAAACTCAAACACCCAGCATAAGGTTGATTAGCCGAGGGTAAGGTTAAAACATGCCTGGGGTATTGTCCACCTTAGCAGGATTTTTCCACTGCGGTAGACAATCTTTGGAAACTGGCCAGGTCGCGCCACCCGAAGGGTCGCCAGCATATGGAATGTATATGAAATATGGTGTAGGAGCGATAATGTTTTGTGAGACTTGGCATAGGCAAACCAGAAAACAGGAAGATCTTCAGTTGCCGAATCATGGGAGTTTTGAGATCACGAGAATAGATAACTTGGAGAAGGTGTTGATGAAAAAGAAAACACACCCTGCAGCATTTGATATCCTTAGGGACTGGAGGAGGGAAGCTATGCTTCATTGGAGAAGTAGAGAGAAACATGCATGCAGGCATAAGTCGAAAGCAGAGAGAGTGAAAGAAAAAGAGGAGGAGGAGTGGAATGATAGTTTGAGAAAGTCAAATAGACGCGATCAGTTGAGTATAGAAAAAATATACCCACAACGAGAGTTGCATTCATTAGATGAATTGATAAATAAAATATTGACTGATACAAAGCGAGGTCCAAGGGAAGAGACTAAAAAGACTACGTCAGTGACTATTGCTCAGCCCTCTCCAGTTGCTCAGCCCCTCCCTAATGACTAAATCCCAGCACAGCTACAGACCGCACAATCAGCGCCTCCCATTAGCCAGCCAGTGCCGCAACAGTCACTTCCGGTTCCCGTTGTCCCATCTGCACCTCCCTCCCTAGAGATGATTTCTGTCCCATCTGCTCTTCCTGTAATTGAACTTGAACTCATTGAAACAAGAGAAGGGACCGGACAAAGTGGATGCGCGAGAGTGACTCGTAGTGCGATCAGCAAGGAGAGAAGACGGGAGCTGCAAGAACAGGCGGAGATGTATATAAACGGGAATGATGAAACGTCAACGGTAGCTTCGATGTATGACTTCAGGAGGAGCAATGAAAGACAGGTAGTGTTGGAATGCATGGGGGAATATTTAATGGCGAGATGGAAACAGTTAATTGGAAGGCTACCTCCACAACGGTGGTTGGATTTGAATGCATTATCCATTGCACACCAGATGGGGTGTTTTTGACAATTTCGCCAGAGAATGTACCGGTATCTGAATTTTTGTCCAAACCTTTGCTAGGAGAATTGAGTGAAGTGCCAACTTGTATATGGGCGATATATGACAATGATGTGGGATGCTTGAAGATAGAACCAGTAAAGATTTCTCTAAAAGAAGGAGTAACGTTAGCGTGTATTCCATGGTATAAAATTTCAGCAGAAGGAGAGAAAGGATTGAAGAGTATTGTTTCTGATTTGATAAAGTTGGGGGTGATTGAAGAGATTACAGGTACATGTAACAGCCCCATTCTTCTGGTGCATAAAAAAGAAGGTAATGAGGTACCATATTGTTTCATAATTGATCTGCGTGCACTAAACAAGGTAGTAGATCCTCAATTCCCATTGGTTCCAGACGTCACCACAATTTTGACAATGATTCCTGCCTCGGCAGAGTACTTTAGTGTGATTGATTTGAAAAATGCCTTCTTCATTATTCCAGTACACAAAGAAAGTAGATATCTGTTCGCCTTCACGTTAGGAGGACAATCATTTACATTCACACGCATTCCACATGGCTACACTGAGAGTCTGAATATTTACAGCAGAGCATTGAAAGAACAACTAGATATGCTAGAATTACCGGCAGGTTGTGTATTGTTACAGTATATAGATGACATCTTGATTGCTGCTGACACAGAAGAGATTTGTAAAAAGAATACTGTTTTACTATTAACACACTTAGCAGCACATGGCCATAAAGCAAGTCTAAAGAAATTCCAATATTGTCCAAAGGAGGTGACTTATTTGGGTTACCTACTTTCTAGAGAAGGGAGAAGACTGACGCCAGAGAGAATAGAAAGCATTTCTGGTATGCCTATTCCAAAGACACAGAAAGGAGTCAGTGCCATAATAGGCATGGCTTCCTATTGCCGGCAGTGGATTGTAAACTTTGCACTGATTGTAAAGCCAATGGTGGAATTGACAAAAAAGGATGTTGTGATGCATTTGCAGTGGAATGGAGAATGTCAGAGAGCATTTGATTTGCTCAAAACTGCATTGTGTTCTGCTCCAGTTTTGGGCACACCAAATTATGAGAACATTTTCAGATTGTTTGTACACAAGAGTGAAGGCTGCGCGTTGGCCGTTTTGACACAGGAACAAGGTGGAAGAAATAGGCCATGCGGCTATTTTTCTTCCGCGGTGTGTAAGAGGATTCGATTCAACACTACAGCTAAGTCAAGCCTAGTCTGGGATACTGAATGGAAACCCTTATTGATATATCTTTACGTCCAGTTCATGAGTTCTGGATGACTACCCCTATATAACACCCCTCTCTTGGAATCCCCCTGACCCCACTGAGCCAAGAAGTAGTTCTGTTTTGCAAGTTTAAACGGTTTATTTGATAATTTAAACAATATATATATATATCACACTTTATAATAAATTAATAATTGAATATCACACTTAATCTGAGCAGTAATCAATAATAGATAGTCCGGCACTAGCACACTTCTTTATAATCAATGATGAGTGGTTATAGGATGGATACGATAGCAACAATACTTTTATGGTTTTAAATGGATGCAATGTGGAATGAAATGCAGTACAGAAAATAACTTCATAGGATTTCAGCAAAAGACAATGTAATCACTTTCTTGGACAATTCACCCCCCCTTTAATGCAATGTAAGGAGATGAATAGAATGGGACTCAGTTCTTAGGAATGCAATCAAATAGAGTTCAGTTCAATTCCCCCCCAGCAGCTTATACAACAGATAGGAGTTTTGAAACACAGACCCAAGTGCTTTGAATATGGTGACAATGCAGTGAGAAATATGCTGAAAATGCTTTTAATTCCCTTCAAGAGGTTCACGGTGAGTGGTATCTAGTTAATATTAGTCCCGGCTCACTCTAGCAATTATTCAGGGATGGTTCTTAAGAGGCAAACGAATTTTTAGCAAGGAAAGAGATGACTGCTGATGGTTACACGTGGCTGGATTTTTAACCAAATCGCAAATTGCGGTAAAATTCGCGAGTGCGAGAATCGTGATTACGGCAAAAGTATACAGAGGAAGGTTAAACCAAGTTCCTAGCCCAAACGGTTCCAGAGATATGGACGATTAAATAAAGGTAGTTTTTCAGATTTGAAATTTTAAAAGTTCAAAGCGAAAGGTTACAGCTTGCAGCTAGAAAATGACAGGTGACAGTTAGGAGGCAGTTCTGGTTAGATTAAAATAGATTGAATTATATTATTTTAACTAAGAGATTGGTTCTGCACAGTTCTGCTAGGTACTCACAATATATTTTTGAACTAGGCCTCGCCACGGATCTGGTCAGGTTTTGGACTGGACTCCGGTTCTGGTCTCGGCACTTCACAGTGATCTGGGTCAGCTCTCTGGTTCTGCTAACAGCGGTCTGGGTCACTCTGGATCTCTGGCCTCTGGTTCTGGATACTGCTCTGCTTTCTCTGGGTACAGCACTGCTTCTGGATCTTTCTGCACAGCTTTCTCTGGATCCAGCGCTGATCTGCACGGCTCCTGGATGCTGCTACCGCTGTTAGGTTTGCTTGATGCTGAGGCCTACTGAGAAGAGTTCTCAGTTGGTGGGTTTAGGCCCTTGCTTTGAGTTCTGAATCAAGTTCTTTGGAGTTTTAAAGTCCAAGTGTTGAATCTGGTATCTTTGGGATGTTGTATGGTCCGGCAGAGCGCGTTGCAGCAAATGGATTTGAATGTCCTCTCTAGCTTCCAGTGGCTCTTTTTATGTCTTTTGAAAGTGGGTGTGTGTGCAGCATCACTAGCCAGCCCCTCTCTCAACTGCCCATTGGTCAAGCTTTCCTTTCTCTCTTGATTGGGGAAGGAACTGTGAGTCAGAGTGATGCTGTAGGTTTTATGGGTCAGAGGATCCTCCCCTGGTCAGTTTGCCCACAAATCTATATTTGATCAAAATACACATTTCTCAAATACATAGTGGTTTGTCATTGCATGTACATATTACCTATCACATGAGGTTGGCTCTGTCCCAAATTTGCTCTTCCTGAGGGCTTGCATTCAGAAACGGCAACATTTTCGATTTTAGTGGGTTATGCAACCTTGGTTCTTCATTAAAAATTATACACATATACACGGCCTGTCCATACATACTCCAGTAAATTCCCATGTCTCTAGCTTAAACACAGAGTCTGTAGTATCCATAAATAGCGGGGTTTTGCCCCAGAACATCACACAAATTCCCAACGCGTCTTAAAATGTGTACAGAAATTTCACAAGAATTATGGTATCATTTAAATAATTTTGACAAGTCCGCACTGTGAGTTATACATCTTTCTTAAAATCATATTCTGGCCAACAGGGGTGTGTCTTTTCAGGTCACATGGTGTAGAAACCAGTTTATCCAGTTTCTGCCAAGCTCAGAGACCCTGCCCCTCCCAGCTTCTGCCAAGAGGAAGCTGTTTTACGGTCCCCCCAATAAACCATCTGCCTGAGTCAAGGCAGGGCTTTGTTCAAAAGGAAGCCATATACGACCACCCTAATAAACCATCTGCCTGGGCCCAGGACAGGCCTTTGTTCAACTCCCTGTAGCTGCTCTACCCCTAATCTAATCAGAGAGGTGACAACTCCTTTTGGCAAGGGGAAGAGTGGCTGAGCAGGTTTTAACTCCTGTGGGGGTAGATGTCAGGCAGAATTCAGTTTCATTAAGCCAGGTTTCAGATAAAATGTCACTTTTTGTTCCCCAGTTTAAGTCAAGACAATTTTTTACATATGCAGCTAGAATGCTGATTCTAAGTTCAAAACTATGACATTTCAACAGTGAGAAACTATGTGACACTCAAAGTAGGTCACTCAGTTAATTTAAACATTTTCGATTTTTGGTAGTTTTAAATCCAGTTTCAGTTAGGCTGCTGCAGACCTGCGGCGCTCAGCCAGTCTTGTTATGAACATTGTTTTGGGGCTCTTCAACTTCCCAGATTTAGTATGCACACATACTTCATTCTGCCAGATGTCCGCTGGTGTTCAGTGAGATTTTTGGATGTGTTGCAATGTTTGAAAATAGGCTTCTTGAGATGGCATTCAGAGAAACAAAAGGTGATTTTAAAGTGCGGTTTTTCCTTTGGTACACATTTCACTCATGGCACCCCGGCCCATCCTGCTCGCACTGGTGGGTGGCAAGTTAGGCAACCATTTTAGTGTGCACAAACTGTGTGGTTCTCCTGGATTTTGGCGCACATGTGGGCTTTTTGGCCATCTTGGATTTTCTAAGCCCACAGCACCAAATGTTGCAGCATGATAGCTCAAAAGTGGGTCAGGACACCCAACAGGTGGACCCTGTAGCACGCGCACTACCACGCTGTTTGCGAGCTGTTGCAGCAGCTGCTGCATCAGTGAAACAAACTGAAGGAATGGTATTGGGGCAAACTTTGATATTGATGGTGCCACATGCCATAGACGTTCTATTAAATAGAACGCAGACGCAACACCTCACCTCTGCTAGATTGACTAGATACGAAATTGTCCTTTTTGCACCACACATCCAAATTATGAGGTGTATCGCTTTGAATCCTGCTGAATTAATGCCATTTCCCATGGAAGAACTTGGTGAAAATGAATCACCTCCCCACAATTGTTTAATGGTTACTGAGGAAAAAACAAAAGGAAGAATTGATTTAAGAGATACCCCACAAAAGGAGCAAGATGGAGAACTGTTTTGTGACGGCTCCTATTTTAAACTACCTGATGGCACATCAACTGCTGCCTATGCTATCACCACGTTAGAGAGTATTGCAGAAAGTAAAAGAATCCCCTACAACTCTGCACAAGCAGCGGAGATAATAGCTTTGACAAGAGCCTGTGAGATTTCTGAAAATCTGAGTGTAAACATATATACTGACAGCCAATACGCCTTTGGCGTGGTTCATACCTTTGGCCGACTTTGGGCTGAGAGGGGTTTCTTGACATCACATGGGGTCAGAATTCAACATGGCCCTTTGATTGTACGATTGCTGCCTGCACTTACGTGTCTGAAGCGCCTAGCAATAGTGAAATGCGAGACGCATAAAAAGGTAACATGTAAAGTGGGAGAAGGGAACGCATTTGCAGACAGGATTGCGAAGCAAACTGCCACTGACTTGAATACCAAAATGTTAACAGTACAGTCTGAGGAAGTGCCTTGCATGATAGAGAATGGAATTGCCACTGTCAAAGAGATGCAGGCGGAAGCCACTGCTGATGAAATACAAGGGTGGGCTGAGGGCTCTGCTGAATTAGACCTGGAGGGTTGCTGGGTGGACAAGAAGAGTAGAAATTGGATGCTGCCCAACTCCTATGTAACTGCAATGGTCACGATGGCCCACAGCCCTACTCATATTTGTGCCAAAAAGATAGTCCAACATCCAGCCACAGTATGGGAGAACACACACATAAAGAATAATGCTGAGAGAATGGTCCAGGATTGTATCACGTGCCTACAGCACAATGTGGGGAAGGGAACAGTGACTCCCACAGGCAGTTTTAGCCCTCCCTCTATGCCATTTGAGGTAATCCATTTTGATTTCATAGAAATGGAGGGATACCAACACTTGAAATATGTCCTAGTGGTTATATGTGCATTCAGTAAATGGGTGGAAGCATATCTATTAAAAGACTATAGCGCAATGAGCACGGCAAAAGTAATGTTAAAGGAGTACTTCTCCCGTTTTGGTCTGCCCGTGTCATATGGTCAGATAATGGTCCGCATTTTGTGGGCGCAGTGATATTGCAGATTTGCGCAGGTCTCCAGATTGACAAGAGATTCCATTGTTCTAGGCACCCCATGAGTGCTGGTCTTATTGAAAGCCACAGCGGCATTTTAAAGGCCAAAATAAGTACAATTTGTGCAGGAAACAAGTTAAGCTGGGTAGACGCATTACCACTAGCGTTACTGTGCATGCACACGTCTGTGCAGGCAAGAACTGGGCTCTCCCCATATGAAATAGTGATGGGGAGGCCGGCGAATGTTTGGTGTGCTCTGCAGCCGAAACAGTTAAGGGAGCTTGAATACCCTGTTAATCCAAAAAATTGCGTTTGATTCATCAGCAGGTGCAGGAGGCATTACCAAGCAGGTACACTGGTCCGGGGCATGCGCTGGAACCCAGAGAGTGGGTGCTAATCAAGAACTTTGAAAGGAAGACATCGCTTGCACCAAGGTGGCATGGACCCTACCAGATACTACCAGATACTCTTAACAACGCAGACCGCCATTCATGTAGACGGAAGGAAAGCGTGGATTCATGCAACGCACGCTAAAAAGGTCCCGTCACCGTCTGAAAAACTGCCTGATCGAGATGACCAGAAAGAGACAGCGGTCCCAGAAACGAAAGAAATGGTTGCCAGTTCTTTGCCACAAAATCTGCCTGATCCAGTGGCGTAACACAAAATGTGGGGGCCCCCCTGCAAGCAATGCTGAGGGGGCCCCCCCAAATCATCAACAAATCGCGGTTCGCGCCACACTCTGGCCCGGCCTAGGTTATCACGCTTGTGCAATATGCACACATGTGCTGTTGAAGGGGTATGCCACACACTGCCCTAGGAGAAAGATATAAATATGTGTTTTAATGCAATATACAGCACACTTTCTGAGATAAATTGGCTAAAAAGCCAGAGTGTTTGCAACGGTTCTGTAGGGTAACACCAATTCAATACATGCAAGTCACCAACAGTGCACAGGAACATTAATGCTTTGCCATTAAAAATGCCATACCACAATGAAAACATGTCAAACTGGCTGCACAATGTAGACCAGTGTAACAACATTACAGTAAAGCATGCCAGGCCACATTTAGACATAACTAGACTGGTTGCACCGAAATGCCAGTCGAAGCAGTAACACTCATCAAGAAGAGAACACACATTCAAGCCTGCGTCTCTGTGGCCTCTAACAACACGGCCAAACTCTTTCAAATCTGGCCATATTCCAGCTTACTCTCCACATTGAATCTGCCGGTTGTCTCCATGACCGTCAGTCTGGCTTTAGAGCTGCCAGAGGCATGGGAACTGTTCTACTGAACACCTGTGAAGATCCTCTCTCTAACCTTGGTTACAGCATTCCTTCTGTCCTCATCCTCCTTGATATTTCCTCTGCTTTCGACACGATCAACCACGCCATCCTGATTAATCGAGTCCATGAGAACCTGGGCATCACAGATCAGGCCCTTGAGTGGCTGACCTCCTCCCTCTTGGACTTCCCTTCCCAGGTGCAACTTGGTCCCTTTCTCTCCGCCACATCTCTCCATACCTGTGGCGTTCCCCAGGGCTCCATCCTCTCAGCCTGGTTTTTCAACCTATTGTGCCCTTTGGCCCACCTGATCTCTATCTTCCGCTCTTATGCAGATGACACTTAGCTTTCCTTCAGGCTCTCCTCAGACTCCTCTCCTCTCTCTCTCTCATTCCTGACTGTCTATCCGCGATTCAGGTTTGGTGCGCATCCACTGATCTCTCCCTTAATGCCAGTACGATGGAGATCCTTCTCATTGGGACCCCTGCCCCTGCTTTCCCTCTCACACTGTCTCTACCCACCTTGGGCCCTCTTCCTTCGTCTTCCTGTGAGGCAAAAAACCTTGTTGTTATCTTTGACTCCACTCTCTCTTTCTCTCCTCACATTTCGGACATCGCCAAGAAGTCCCCCTACCAGCTGCTCCTCCTCAAATTGACTCTTCCCTTTCTCACTTTCCCCCAGAAGCTCACTGTCTCTAGAGCCCTGGTTCTCTCTAGGCTGGTCTACTGCAACAGCCTCTTTCTCAACCTGCCTGCCTTCCTCTACTCTCTGCCCTCTGCAACTAATCCAGAACAGGACTGCAAGACTTAACCTTGGCCTCAAGCCCAGGCATCATATCTCTCCAGCACTGAAATCTCTCCACTGGCTCCTGGTTGCTGCAAGGATCAAGTTCAAGACCCTTTGCATTGTCCACAAAGTTTTCTGGGCCCAGGCCCACACTACATCTATCGCTCTCTTCCAAAATACCTTCCTTCTCAAGCCCTTTGCTCAGGGAGAGGGGAGGGAAAACAGGGCAGCAGTTCTCTGAGTAAGTGCAGCCAGGGCAGTGCAGCTCTGGGTAGTGCAAGGAGAACAAGGGACTTTAGGGTTACAGTTACAGCCCCTAAGTGCATGGTAGGCTCGGAGGCAGTGCAGGGGTGACTGATCAAGAATGAGTCTGGACATAGTGAGACTCTGAGGGTAGCCCTTAAACCACACGGTACAGCAGACAGGTAGATCAGGTAGGCCAGGAGTGGAGGGAGAGAGAGAAAGCAGAGGAGAAGAGGAAAGGTTTGAGCTGCTTCCGGAACTTCAGGTGTTCCAGCTCAAGTTTGAGAGGGGCTTGACAGCCATTCCAGAAGGAGGCACCTGCATAGGAGAGAGATCTACCCCACTCCCCATCACTCTCTGCCAGGGGAATTGTCTAACCCTTAGAGAGGGAACAGGAGACCCCTCAATTCTTGCAGCAGTCCATAAGTGGGAGCTTTAAACTTTAAAGGAGAGAGTGAACTGCTTGTGAAATTGAAGCTGCACTAGAATAGTCTCATTAAAATGCGTAAAGAAATTGGATGCCCCCACACAAATAAGTTTGCCCCCCCACCTCCCATGAAGTTAGCGCCTCTCCCAACATTTGAAGGGTTAGCCCCCCCGGAATGTAGGTTTTGTTGCACCCCTGATCACAAGCACACACCATTCATCATATATACACACATGCATACCCAGCCATCCATACATTTAAGTGTGCACTCTTTCACCATACAGGCACACCTAGGCAGCCACCCGTACATTTAGGTGTGCACCCTTTCACCATACACTCACACAGGCAGCCACCTATACATTTAAGTGTGCACCCTTTCACCATGCAGGCACACCCAGGCAGTCACTCGTACATTTAAGTGTGCACCCTTTCACCATACATTCACACATGCACCCGTCATGGGGTTAAGGGGAGCACTATTACTTCAAAAAGAAATTGGGCCTTATTACATATCAATCTGCTGCCACAGTTGTTTCCGGACCGGCTGATTCCGAGTCCTGCAGGCGGGAGGTGTCACTCCCTCAGGTCTGACCTGGCGGAAGTAACATCACACACTTGCAGGGGGATATGGAAACACCGGCTCTGTCATAGACGGAACCAGTATTTCCAGGATCCCCATCCCCATGGAGTCCTATGGGACTCCATGGTAATGGGCTTAACAGAATTCCGCCTCCAGAATTACCGGCTCACGGGGGTTGTAATGCCCCAGTGACTCCGGCAATCACAGAGGCGGAATGGAGTTACCGGCCCGGCGACAGCCTGCCAGTTTTTCCGGCACGGCTACCGCTGGACTCGTAATGAGGCCCAATGTTTCTTTTTGAAGTCACATTGACTTCATAAAGAAATTATTTCCCTTAAGGACTGAACCATAACGGAAATCATTTCTTTATGAAAGCATAGTGACTTCAAAAAGATGCTTGGGGTTATTATGACCCTAGAGGTAGCCAAGCCAGAAAATACTGGCACGGCTGCCGCCGGATCCATGAATTTTCTGGTGCCCGCGAAATGGGCAATTACCTGTGCATTACAGCCCCGGAGGACCCAGTAATTGCCCATTCCCGGACGCCGGAAAATATCACTCCCCATTCCCATTTGAGTGGGAATGGGGAGGCTGGATGCACCAGCACCATTCATGAATTGTGCCGGCGCATCCATCGAGTTCTGCATGCCGGGGACATTCCGTCCGCCAGGTCAGACCTGGTGGGCTGAAAGGCACCCGCTTGCAGAACTCGTAGGTCCGGAAATAACGGTACTGGCAAGCTTACCGGTACCATTGTTTCCGGACCAGCAAACTCATAATGAGGCTCACTGTTTCTTTTTGAAGTCATAGGGCTTCCCCACCCCATGACATGGAGACCTCCAGCCTAGGGTCTTGCATTGCATGGGGTAGGGGGATCCCTCGGAATTCAAAAATAAAGTTTCTTTTTGTAGTCACTTTGCCTTCATAAAGAAATTATTTCTATACAGAAATAATTTCTTTATGAATGCACAGTGAAACCAAAAAGAAACCAAAATATAATTTTTTTGGAAAAAAAATATTTTTCTTTTTTTTTCTCCAAGAGGGGCCCCCTCCTAGGACATGTGCTGGTGGGGTCCCCCGCACCACAGGGGCTGTGGGGGCCCCTGTTACGCCAGTGGCCTGATCCTAAAATAAAGCCTGAAAAGATTGCTGTAAAAGAGGAAGGGCAAAGAGTGCCCCTACGTTGTCCAGCAGAACCTGCATCACTGCTGGCTGACACAAAACGTGTACCGCTTTGGCGCCCACCCTCTTACATTGCACCACAGCCTGAAACGAAATCTGCATCTTCACTTTGGCGCCCACCATCATCTGCCATTGTGCCACAGGCTGACTCCGAGCTTGAGTCTGGAAGTGCGTCCGCACTATTCATTGATCACATGATACCAGGAGCAAGGCGGTATAAATTACAGAACCGGAAGAAGGAGTGATCAAATCTTTATTTCTTTTGATCTTTGTTGCCTCTGTTTCCTATCACGGATGAAATGGGAACCGGAGGCCCAGAGGAGAGCGGCGTGAGGGTTGTGCAAATCGGACAGCCCAAAAAGCGAGGCTTCTCTGTGCTAAAAAATCCATGTGCAGATCACCCCTCCCGGACAAGAGGGGCTCACATGGTACGAAGGCAATTGATAACTGCTCTGGAGTTCTTTGAGTAATGTGCAGATGCACAGAGATCTTGCCCAACGTATAGCAATCCAGGCTGCTAAGAACTGTCAGAATAGACTGTTGACAATTACCGAACTTATTGACATTCGAACGAGTGCAACAACAATAGATATTCACGATGAACATTGTTGGAGAAGAAGAAGAAAGCGAGAGATAAATGCCGGAACCAGCTTTTGCCCCCTCCTGCACCACTGCTGATAATGAGTTAAACATAGAGACTGGAAGGTTACACCAAAAGAATTGCCGAAAAAATTGTATGCTGATTTTAACAATAGTCATGTGTGTGATGAGTATAAGAGCCCCAATAACGACAGTACTGGTTTTATGGTACTTAGAATAAATACACCCATTAGAAGTGCTCTTGCCTGTAAGAAACATCTCCACTACTGAAAGCCCGGTTCATGTAATTACTTACACTCTGTCCCCAATGGAAGAAAGACACAGAGAAGGTTATGGGAATAACACACTACTGCTAATAACAAATATGACCCACTCCATATTAAGAAAAAATAATTGCTGGGTATGTGCCCACTTGCCGCAGCATGGTGGTAAAGGAATTGGTTGGTATGTGCAGCCCATGCCATTAAGTTCTGCATGTTACGCATCACTGAGTGCATTATATTGTGGAAAATGGAACAAAAGTGAAACTGGTCAACTAGATAGAACAAATATGAATTTGAAGAGATCATTATAAAACCCGTAGTTTGTTTTATATTTTACAAAGCGCGGCCTATCACACCAGTAGTGATGCGACAAGACAGACTATTCGTGCCCTATAAATAATCTGTAATCACGTTTCAAATGAACCCAGAAGGAAATAAAGATACAGTGCCCCCCTCCTATCCAGTAAATTACAGTCCACGCTCTGTCCCCTTTTGCCTGAGGAAGAAGGGTTCCTATTTGGTGGGGACATTCACTAGATGTATGAATATAGCATTCCTTGATAAGGAGGTAGAGCCAGTTTATGTAGGAGATCTGTTTATTTTATATGTGGAGAAAAAGCGTATCCCTGGTTACCTAGAAACTGTGGAGGTACTTGTTACTTAGGATTCCTGTTCCCGGGGGAATTCCTTTCAAAAACAGCAGACATAGCCAAATTGGCCAGGTCAAGCCCACGGCGGAGTGAGGTTTAATTGCAGAGGACATAGCAAAGTCATTCATACCATTTTGGGGCCAAGCAATACATTCGTATAATATAAGACAACTCTCCAGAATACTAGAGAAAACGATCAATGGGACAACAGATATATTATACAATATGAAATTAGAGGAAAAAGGAATTAGATTAATGACCCTCCAAAATAGAATGGCTCTCGATGTAATCCTGGTTGATCGTGGCAGTGTTTGCAAAATCGTGGGATCAGCGTGTTGCGTATTTGTAAGTGACTCCTCCCCTATGATTTTCAAAGCGATAAGAAAGTTGCACGTTTTAAGCTCTGATCTCCACCCCCGTGAAGGGAGTTGGAAATTAAACATAAACTCCTGATTCTGGGAAGTATTACGCTCATGGGGATGGAAATTATTTGCGATCCTAGTAGCAGTGCTAGGAATATTCATGACATGTTGTTGTTGCATACACTGCTTACCCATATTATGTACCGAAATAAGAGAGGAGTGTGTACAGATGGTAGAAAAAAAGAGCACTACTAAATCAAGTACTCCCGGTAATGATGAATTAAAAACAGTAAAAGAATTCATGTCAATCACTATTGATGATAATGAGGAGGAGACCAGTAGTGTGCAAGATTCAGAATCAGAATCAAATACTTGGTCGGAAGAGGATGCAATGTACGGATGAGGCGTTTGGCATACGTTTGGCATACGTCCAAAATGAGGGGTTGTCAGTCTAGAAAAAGTAGACACCCCTCAATCGTAAGGCAAGGTACTTTGTTGGCTGAAGACCAACCGCCTCATGTGTTTAGTATTAGACATATATAGCCATAAACTTGATTAAAGTGTGGCCATTTTAAGGTGATCAAAATCGCCATTTTGTTTTCTCTAACGTTTGCCTTTTCCTTTCTGTTAAAACTGCTTTGCTGAAAAGTTATTCTGCTCCACTAGTGCATAACGCAAGGCCACGAGAGGCATGTTGAAACATAACGCAGCAACCCAGACAGAAATGCCTGGTCTCCTCCCTCACGAGTCCTTGGAAGTAAGCAGCAAGGCATTCCAATCAGTACACAGGTGCCAGCTAGTCTCGTTAATACAGTAGAAATGTTAGAAGCGAACATTAAATGGCTTGAATTATGCTCTGCTTTGCAGCCCCCCTTTCCTGAGCCCTGTAGAGCCCTTGAGAGCAACTTCACCCCAGTACACAAATAGAAACTAGGAGATAGCAAAGCCTGGAATGTGTCTCTCCCCTGCACACAGCTTGCTTGCAAAAACAGAAGCATTATGTTCTTTAAAACAAAGACTTGTGTCTGTAGGCCCCCGAAATTGCAAACTGTTGCTAAATGAATGTTTGAAGGTGTCATACTCGTCACCATTGTCAGTCATCGTACCCAATTCAAAGGAAATGTATTAGGGGCGGTATTGAATGTGTCACTACTGATTGTAAGATGCTTGCTTTGTACATATGTAACTGTTGTACGATTCTCTTGGCTCTTGCGTCCCCCAAGGTCTGGTAACACACGTCGCGGGGCGTGGGACCCAGTTGGCCAACTGAGACTATTTGCTTTGCTATAAACCCTAGCTTTTGGGAATACAACCTCGTGTCTGGTGTATCAGTTTGTGTGTGGTGATTGTGCCTTGTTTCCATACGCGAGGGTCCCTCAGGGGCCCCTTCACTGACAGCGGCAGAAATAAATGTAAAGTAAGAAAGGGTAAGGCAGTGTAAAAACAGCAAGGAGAGCTGACACCAGCAGAAATAAATGTAAAGTAAAAAAAGGGTAAAGGAGTGTAAAACCATCAGATAGAGCTGACTGCGGCAGAAATAAATGTAAAGCAAGAAAGGGTAAGGGAGTGTAAAAACATCAGAGAGAGCTGACACAGGCATAAATTAATGTAAATTAAAAAAGGGTAAGGGAGTGTAAAACCATCAGAGAGAGCTGACTGGCAGAAATAAATGTAAAGCAAGAAAGGGTAAGGGAGTGTAAAAACATCAGAGAGAGCTGACACAGGCATACATAAATGTAAAGTAAGAAAGGGTAAGGGAGTGTAAAAACAGCAGAGAGAGCTGACACCGGCATGCCCTCTCTTTACCTACCGTCCCCCTTGAACCTTCTCATTGTTCATTCGTGAGTGAGGATACCTCAGGGGCCACACTTTTGTCTTGGAAAAAAGACAATGCAGCGTAACCCAGGTTCGGATCCCGATCCCACGCTTAGAAACCAGTCTCTGGTATTAAGCACGTTATAAAAAACAATTATATTTATAATAAATTATATAATTCTGTGGCAGCTGCTCACAAGTCACATGGGGGGAAGAGGATGCCATCAATGAAATAAGGTTGGAGGTGGTGGCGAATATCTCCCTTCTTCAGGAAATTAACGGAGGTGACACAGAAGTAAACGGAAGGTGGAAAAGGGGAACCGAATGTGGCAATGAGGGCCTAGAATCTTTTATTTTTTGACAACGGTCATTTAAGAGGAGTGTACAAATAAATAATATAAAGTGGTTGGTGGTGGCTGGTATTTCCCCTCTGTAGGATCTAAGTGGGGATGAACGCAATTAGCACCCGGTGGTGGGGAGGTGGCAGCCTCCCAACCAATCAGGAGGCTCTGAACGCGGTCTTTACCTCATGGTAAACCTGCCACAGCGAGCCTCGTCGGAAGCGCAATGCTGCCATCTTCACCTCTGGGAATTAAGGTCATTGTGGCCTGTGCTCCCTTTCCCATCTTTCCTCCCACCCTCAACCCCAATGTCTACATCCCCCACCCACCTCCATCCCATTCACTTTGCGCTCCTTTGTCCCTTGTCGGCGTTGGCAACATTATTGTTACCAGCGCATCTTTGTTGCGGTAATGGCTGCCATGTAAAGGGAGAAGGGACTATGGGTCTCATCACGACTTGGGCGGTAATGCCGGCGCTATTAGCGCCGGCGCTATCTGCCCTACCGCCGAAGTCCCCGGCGCTAATAGCGCCGGATCACGAGTTTGGCAGTAATGTTAATCCCCATTCCCCATTGAGCCCATTCGGGAAAGCCCCATTCCCCATTGGGCTCAATGGGGAAATTTTGCGCTGATACCACTGGCGGATTTCCCGCCGGCGGTATGAGCGTGAATTTTCGGTGGATTTCCACCCTGCTCAGAGCTGGGGCGAAATCCGCCGAAGTCCTGATTTGGCGGACCCTTAAATCCGGCGGTAATAGCGCTACTGCCGGATTTAAGGGTTACCGCCAAAGTCGTGATGAGGCCCCATGGGACTAATCCATGGTGACCATCTTGGTTTGTAGTTTTTTTAAAGTTGAGTAATGGCAACAGTGCCGTTTCTCAAATTAAAAAAACACTCTTAGCATCACAGTAAACATGCTGGGATACTAACAGCAATAAACCCCTCTGGGTCTGGGGCTTAACTGGGACAGGGAATGACCGGGCTAACATTAAAGCCCTTGCCTCGCTCGGCTTCTAGCTCACACGGTAAAGACCCTGTGAAGGATTCCAATCGGTCATCACACACCGGACCAGGACCTTCACCTTCAGCCTTAGATGTAGCGCGCAATTAGAATGCTTTTTCTTTATTTTCAACAAATTCGAATTGAGCCTATACCCGACCCGTCTCACACCCCCTTTTACAAATATCCTGGGTCACAATGGACCATGAACCAGGCCAGTGAGTGGAAACACAATATTTAATTTATTTTAATTTCAAAGAAAATCACACCATTTTTATATTGGGCAGCAATCACAAATGGGGTGATAATTACAGCGAGAACCACTGAAATACACTTGGGTAACTTTCTACAACATATCCAAAGCACCAATGAAAAGGAGCACTTTTTGAATTAGGATAGATAGCACCCAAGTTAAGGTTTCCCCCTGCAATGTTCCCTCAACCCACAATTGGATAGAAAGAAGCAGCATGTAGCCAGGGATATGTGGCAGCAAACAGAATCAAAATACAACCTTCCCTCACAAAATAAGAGGAAACACAGATTTTAAAGCCTTTGCAATGGCATAAAATGACACTCAGAAATTAATGTGTGGTTAAATCTATGAGGCAAATATGATTTCTCACAATAGCAGGCAGGTATAAACACTGGCAATCACAAGGCAAGGTATCAACAAAGGCATACAGTTCAAAAGCAAGCTGAAAATAAGAACACGATGCAGCCGGAATCACACGTTGGAAAGATGCATTTTACACAGAAGCAGTTTTAAATGTCAAACGGTTTTTAAGAAAAACGGGTGAAATACTTTGAATTGGAATGCGGTTTTTGGGCTGGGGAATAGATGCACATCACAAGGACAATATAGGAGTGAAAGGAGGGCTAGAGCTGAAGAACTGGATGAGGTTTGCACGAGAAAAGGAGGGTCGGTTTTGGTAAAATATAGCCATTAAAGGGAGGAAATCGGTTTGGAAAGAGACAGGACAAGTTTTACTCAAACTAGATTATTCAGACTAAATTGTTAAAGAAAGACACAGTACGATCCCAGGTTAATCTGCAACAAAACCCTTTAACCCCGCTTTCAGATCTAGGTGGGAATTAATTGAAATTATTCCAAATATTGCTAAGGAGTTACAAGGTGAGCTGAATGAAAGAATTGCGCTAACACTAGAAAAACAAGGACAAGGACAGGTGCACAGAGAATTAGAACAGTTTAGACACGTTATCAGGGTATGGATAGGACTACTTAGAAAATAGAGAAAAGACAAAGGATCAAGATGGGTAGGCTATTTGTTTCTATGGGATGGGGAGATGCTCACAGTCCACGCTTGAGCTTGTGATTTTTGAAAATTCAACAGGGTTCGGGTCACCGCACGACGGGCACCAGATAGCAGCGGACTCTCCTGGCAGAACCACAGCTAGGCCTGTCTGGCCTCTGGATGGCAAAGGTACAGCTGGATGCAGGTAGTGGTACAGCTGGATGGCAAAGGTACAGTGGGCCTGCAGCTAGCGGGCAAAAAGCTGGTCTGGTCTCAGGATGCTCCCCAAAAAGGGTACCACAGCTTTTCCTTTTTTTTGTGAGGTTTGTAGTTCAAGGCCTTGCTGAGATAGAGTCAGCTATGCTTTGGCCTTGGAGTGGAATCTGGAATCTGGCAAGATGAATATAGAATATCAGGAACACAGGCGCCCTGTGCCTGTGAGCTCCCAACCTTTATATAACAGCGGGTGACATGGGTACGCCCTTAAAAACTGGATTGGTCAGGGGTGATTGTTACCACCTTCCCATCAGCTGATTAGACTTTTGACTTTAGAGGCATGACATCAGCTTTATGATGTGGGTTTACTATGTCCAGAACCTCCCACAGTTAATTTTGCCACAACCCAGTTTTGACATAAATGTCCCCGTTTTACATTTGTGGCATCTTAACAAATTACATAAGCAGATTACACATTTTACGCAGAGCGTGGTAGTCAATCCTAGAGTTTGTGAAGCTTTGTTTTGTCCGCTTAACAATTTTTCATTGTTTTAGTGTCATGGTTCGCCAGCCCTGGAAGCTGTGGGGAAGGTGGAAATGGAAGAAGGACTATTACCTCCAGTAACGCCATGCGCGTTCTATTCTTCCCAGCCTTTTTAAACCCGGAAGTTGCTAACGCGCATGCATTGCAACTTCCAGTGTTTCGGAAGTTTTTCCAGTGCTCCGTTGTGTTTTTGAATCCACCCGCTCTCAGACGGGTTTCCCTCCTTGTTAACCCGCTGCTTACCTTTCCACTCCTACCCTTTTCCCTTTCCTCCCTGCTTACCTGCCTTTCCGCGCAGTACTCAGTGGTGCTTGCGTCCTCTCCATGGTCTCGCCCCTTCTTGCTTCGTTCTCTGTGTAACACTGCCCAGTTCCTTCGGTTCGTTCCTTGGCGGTGCTGCCGCTAATCTGTCAATTTACCCAGCCCCCTCCTGCTGTTACTCCACTTGGACACATTCTTGGAAGCCACGACTCCGCACTGCATTGCATTCTGGTAGTTGTAGTCATCAGCCGGAACCTTCTACTACCTGCCTGGGTTTTTCAGCAAGGCTTTTCCCTGGCCCGGAGTGGGCTCCCTGGAGTCCCCACTGCCAGGCAAAACAGCATTTCTGGCAAAGTGGCTTCCGGAGGAGCCCATACCCAATTCTTCAAACAGAAAGAGAGGACTCACAAGAAGAAGCCCAGCGAAACCTGGAGACAGGGAAGAAAAGGGATCTCATCAGACGATACTGACGATTCATCTACCTTCCAGACAGACTCAGGTGAGGAGGGGGTTGGTGAACCTAGCATTACTGAACAGACTAAATCTGAGAGATTGCAACGCCAAAAGATGGCCTATCTGGAACAATTTCAGGAAATGGTAAACGCCATTCAGGCATTAACCACAGAAGTACAGTCTCTAAGAGCAGATAATACTGCACTCAGGCACCAAGTTCAACAGATCCAACAGGTAGGGCAACACGTCCCACTGCGGGTTGACAACCAGGGAGAGTTGCCACCCATCCCACTGCCATGTGGGAAGTATGATGGAAATCCAAAAAGAATGAAGGAATTTTTGGATGCTTGTACAATCCAGATTACTTTTCGTCCTAGAACCTACTATTTGGATAGAACAAAGGTAGCGTTCTTAATTTCCAATCTGATAGGAAATGCCCTTGCATGGGCCACTCCTCTGGTGATGAGTTCAGATCCAGTTCTCACAAACTATACCACCTTTGTCCAAAGATTCCGGGACAGATTCGAAAGACCAGAAGTGATGTATTCCACTTTTGAAAACCTACTAGATATTCGTCAAGGTTCTTCTGATGTCCAGACATATGTCACAGGGTTCCAAAGGATAGCTGCCGAAGCCGGATGGCCCGAGACAGCTCAACAGACTATCTTCTAAAGAGGACTCCATGCGGATATCAAAGATGAGCTGGCGAGAATAGCCAGACCAAATCCTTTTCAAGAATTGGTATCTTAAGCTCTACAAATAGAGTTTCGTATGGCTGAAAGGAAAGCAGAAAGAAGAAGGCCACGAACCTTCATGTCAGTTCCTAACCCTCCCTCTATGCCTGAAAAAGGATCCATGGAAGAACCGATGCAAATAGGGACTACAAGAGGACCACTATCCGCCAGTGAACACAAGAGACGGAAGGATTTAGGGTTATGTTTGTATTGTGGTTCTAACGGTCACCTGCTACGGGATTGTCCAGAAGTTCCTCCCAGAAAACAGGGAAACGAAAGACCCCAACCTTAAACAGGGAAAGGGAAGGGATGAACAACGTAAATCCCTGTTCCCAAGCACAGCCTCCGGTCTTGAACGACAGCTGTTTAATGGTAATCAAGATCCAGATCGAGTGGGGCAAACACGATCCGGTGGAGTGTCTAGCCATGTTGGATTGCGGAGCAGCCGGCAATTTCGTGGATGATAAGTGGGCACTGGACCAGCAGATTCCTAGACGTCCCAAGATAAGGCCCATACCTGTTAAAGCAGTAGATGG
Organism: Ambystoma mexicanum; assembly: GCF_040938575.1. NCBI lineage: Eukaryota > Metazoa > Chordata > Amphibia > Caudata > Ambystomatidae > Ambystoma > Ambystoma mexicanum. The sequence continues at coordinate 1,422,066,009 of NC_090924.1, forward strand.
AAGCCCATTGACCTCTGGTCCCATCAGCCATGAAACACAGGATCTAAAGATCACGATGGCTAATCATCAGGAATACCTTACCTTTGATTTAATCAGGGGAGCACATTTCCCAGTGATATTGGGGATACCCTGGTTGAGAAAACACAACCCCCACATCGATTGGAGTTTGAACACGGTGGACTTTAGATCCCAGTTTTGTGATCAACATTGTTTAATTACGGAAAGATCACTGAGCATCCAAGCAGCACTGCATCCACCTTACAGTGTCAACACGGTTCCAGTACCATACCAGGAATTTGCAGATGTGTTCACACACACACAACCTCGTCTTTTGCCACCTCATCGCAAAGAAGATTGCAAGATAGACCTGATTCCAGATGCGGTCATTCCTTTTGGAAGAATGTTTCCATTGTCTCTACCTGAAAAGGAAGCCCTGAGGGAATACCTTGCTACCAATCTAAAGAATGGTCTCATCAGGGAGTCATCTTAGTCAGCAGGTGCTTCTCTCTTTTTTATTTCTAAAAAAGGGACAACTGAACTACGACCCTGTATAGACTACAGAGGCCTAAACATTCAAACCATACGGGACAGGTATCCTATGCCCCTGATGAAGGACATCATAGAAGCGGTCCAGGGAGCTCGGGTGTTCACCAAACTAGACCTGAGAGGGGCTTACCACCTCTTAAGAATCCATGAAGGAGATGAGTGGAAGACGGCCTTCCGGACACCACTGGGCCATTTTGAATACAGAGTCATGCCTTTTGGTTTAGTTAATGTACCTGCACAGTTTCAGCGATTTATGGACAATGTTTTTGCAGACATGCTCTTCTCCTCAGTAGTGGTTTACCTAGATGACATTCACATTTATTCTACCAATATGGTCGAACATCGCATCTTGGTCACAGAAGTCTTACACAGATTAAGAAGACACAGTCTACTAGCTAAGCCTGAAAAGTGCGTCTTTGAAGCAACCACTGTACCTTATTTAGGTTTTATTTTATCCACTGACAACATACAGATGGACCCAGCCAAGACGAATGCTATAACCAAGTGGCCTGTACCCTCCACCATTAAGGAAGTTCAGAAATTCTTAGGACTTGCTAACTTTTATAGGAAGTTCCTCCCTAATTTCTCGGAAATCATTCTACCCATCACAAATCTACTAAAGAAAGGAGTCAAATTTATTTGGGATACCAGCACTGAACAAGCTTTCCAACTATTAAAGAAGACCTTTGTAACAGCTCCTGTACTGAGACAACCAGACCAAACAAGACCATTCATAGTTGAAACTGATGCCTCCCAAGGTACCATTGGAGCTGCCCTATTACAGAAGGAGGAAGATGACTTGGAACACCCTGTGTCCTATTACTCGCGTACATTAAGTCCAAGTGAGCGGAACTATTCCGTCTTAGAATAGGAACATCTCAGCCCCTCGTTTACTACAGAAGTTTCATCGTCTCCATCCCGGAAAACCAGGGGGAAGAGCACTGAAAAGGGGTCATACTGTCATGGTTCGCCGGCCCTGGGAGCTCTGGGGAAGGTGGAAATGGAAGAAGGACTATTACCTCCAGTAACGCCATGTGCGTTCTATTCTTCCCAGCCTTTTTAAACCCGGACTGGCCCTGCCAACCCTCAACTATCCATCGCCGATGATGGATCGGCGCATGCGTTGCAACTTCTAGTGTTTTGGAAGTTTTTCCAGCGCTCTGTTGTGTTTTTGAATCCACCCACTCTCAGGCGGGTTTCCCTCCTTGTCAACCTGCTGCTTACCTTTCCGCTCCTACCCTTTTCCCTTGCCTCCCTGCTTACCTTGCTTTCCGCGCAGTACTCAGTGGTGCTTGCGTCCTCTCCATGGTCATGCCCCTTCTTGCTTCGTTCTCTGTGTAACACTGCCCAGTTCCTTCGGTTCGTTCCTTGGCGGTGCTGCCGCTACTCTGTCAACTTACCCCTGCTGTTACTCCACTTGGACACATTCTTGGAAGCCACGATTCTGCACCGCATTGCATTCTGGTAGTGGTAGTCATCAGCCGCAAACCTTCTACTACCTGCCAGAGTTTTTCAGGAAGGCTTTTCCCTGGCCCGGGGTGGGCTCCCTGGAGTCCCCACTGCCAGGCAAAACAGCATTTCTGGCAAAGTGGCTTCCGGAGGAGCCCATACCCAATTCTTCAAACAGAAAGAGAGGACTCACAAGAAGAAGCCCAGCAAAACCTGGAGACAGGGAAGAAAAGGGATCTCATCAGACGATACTGATGATTCATCTACCTTCCAGACAGACTCAGGTGAGGAGGGGGTTGGTGAACCTAGCATTACTGAACAGACTAAATCTGAGATTTAATGAGAGCCGCTTCACTCAAAATCCCACAACTTGAGGTGTGTACATATTTTCATAGGGCATATTTCTCTTAATTTTTAAAGTTCCACCATGTGTACCTTTACCATGATTCATATTTTCCTGGCCTTTGTGTCCTATACACGCTACGGACACCCACGATATCTTTTTTGAAATCCACGAAAATCATATTTAAAATGCACAACTTTTAGATTTCGGCGCTGTCCGATTGCAGAGTTGACAGTCTTAAACGTGCATTCATCAAATAATTTTTTGAGCCAAATGGGCCTGCCTTTGTCCTCCAAATATAGTCATGTCTTCCCAGGCTACCCCCAAAGGTCAGCTTCCCCAGGGTTGTCATGGAGGTTTTTTTTTAAACTCCTTGAATTGAGGGAATAATTGGTGTTACTTCCCAGGTCGCACATAGGTGTCCCAGATCTATTGTCTCAGCTTGGAGCACAGACAAAAGTCTGATGGGCAGGTTTATGTTTTAGTGCTCTTGGTCCATTCAAAGTTTTTAAGGTGGCAATTAGCATGCATGTGTCCTAGAAGTTTATGGTGGCTCCTTTTGGGGGAAGGCCTCAGTTTAGCCAGCAGAAAACCTGTTCTGGAGCTTGCAAAATCCAGCCAATACATTTTAATTCTTTATTTTCTTTATTCTGTTCTGAATCAAAAACAAGCCTCTTGAATACAACATCCCATATCTGTTTCCCCAGCAAAACCCCTTTTACATTGCTAGGCAAGTACATATTTTTATTCAACATTGTACTTTTAAAACAGGCATTTTCTTTTGGTTTGCAAAAGCCCATTTTGACACATGGTGAAAGCTGCTAGGATTTCTCTTTTAAATTCGGTTCTTCCATCTGACTTCCCAATATTGTTTTGCAGCCCTATTCAGTTTCTTTTATATAGCAGTTTGTACAAGGCAAAGGTTCACTGAAATTGACATATGCTCGTAGAGATAGGATTTCTTTAGAGCCTTGATTTTTAACATTTTGTTACCCAAAAGTTAAGCATTTCCTGCACAGCTGAAAGTGAAGTTTCTTTCGATTTTCCCAGATTTGGCTTGACACAGTCTAGTCATGCAGGGATCCCGCTCTCTTCTGCTGAAGCACAATGTGGATATGGATGGGCATGGCAGGGCCTTATTGATAAAAAGCAATGTGATGTGGAATAGATGAAAATAGCATCAGGTCAGCATCCTTTTAAATGTAAAATATTCCCTTTTCGATGGGAACTTTTTGCAAACAGCAGAGCAGCGCTTTTTTTCCGCTTCTTTTGGTGCACACAAGAACACACACTGGCACTTTTCTCGGTATGCTCCCTGTTCCAACTCGCCCAATAAGTGTTTGGCAAGATGGTGCAGCCATCATTTTGCAGCTGAAAAACACTGTTTTGATGCAGTGGTGCTCCAAGGAGCCAGTGCAGCCATTTTGCTGTTAACTGCTGCAACATGATCATGGATGGGTATTCTGCTGAGTGGGTCAATGTAGCCCACAAATAACCCCCACCCGACTATTCTGAGATCCTTGTCGAGGGAGAGTAGGGCAAAGTGGGGTTCATCAGTAGGGAAAAGTGGGGTTCATCAGGTGGAGTCCTTCCATCAGGGAGTGGTTCGCCACAATCCTCCCGCTATCTCTCGTTGGAGTGTGGGGCGACCCCCACAGCTTTCCCTTAGGTCTTTCTTTGTGGTATGGAGCGATACCCCCAGATTATTCTTCGATCTCTCCTTTCCAGGTCCCCGGGGAAGTCCTCCTTTTGGGAATCCCTTTCGCCCTGACAATGAAGAAAAATACTCCCTGTTAAATAATGATACCTATAAACCTACCTGTCCCCTTCTGGTTCTTCTTCTTCTTGTTTTTATTCTCCCAATGTCTCCTCTATTTGATTTTCTTAGATTTTCAACATATTCATGTGTTGTGGAGGCGTTTATCAGTGTCTGCTCTTGTGTTCTATAGAGCAGATGCTGAGGTAGCACCATCCTTCATCCAGTCATCTGCTCAAATGGAGACATCTCGGTCGCAGAAGAAGGTGTAGATCTGATGGCCATCAGGACAAGCGGTAATCGGATGTCCCAACTTGGCCCAGAGTCTGCCACAAACCTTTTTAGAATGCTCACAATTATTTTGTTGTACCTCTCAACTCCCCCACTAGAAGACTGTTGGTATGCAATGTGAAGTTTCCTTTTTACCCCAAGTATCTCCCACATCTTTGTCATCACTTCACTGGTGAACTACCTCGGTCTGACTCAATCCTTTGGGGTAGGCCAAAATGCGAGAAGATGTGGTTGATCATCAGGGCAGCTGCTGTTTCTGCCTTGCAATTTGGGCCGGTAGACATTCCACCCATTTGGTTAACAATCATGTTACGGTTAACATGTACTTGTTCCCCCTAGAGGAGCGTATCACCGGCCCGATGAAATCTACTTGTGAATCTGACCAAGGCAGTGTCATCCCCCTCTTCTGGAGGGGAGCTCGGTGTGTGAGTGAAGTTGGCTGAAATTGTGCACACACAAGTCACCCCTTCAAGTATTGGTTGAGGTCCTGCCCCACGTGTGGCAAGTATGCAACCTTCTGCAAGATTTCTAGAGTAGTGTGAAGGCCCTGATGACCGGTTGTGGCCGCGTCATGGGTGTGAGCAAGCATCAGGCTTCAGAATGAGGTAGGTACCACCCACTGGTCACAGCCAGAGACGGATCTCCTTACCAACAAACTGTCTTGGATTCGGAACATTTTTGGACACTTGCTCAACACCCTGAGGTCCTCTTTCCCAATGTAATCAGTATCCGTCAGAGGAAAGTTCTCAGGGTCCTCAATGTGTTGATAACATTTCCCAATAATTGGATCCCCTTTTTGCCATGATTAAATCAGCATCTGGGGTCTCCTTACTCCACTTGGCAGTTGAGAGTTCATTGTGAGCATTTGTCTGGGACCTAGTGATAGCAGTGACCTAGATTTCCACCAACAGGGAGTCAATCTCATGGAGATCTGTTAGATTCAGGGTCCAGCTATAAATGACTCTGACACTCCAGTGAACTGTTAACTTATTTACTTAAGTTCAGGTACATCAAATACAGTTCTTAGAGTCAGGTAAGTAAAAGGGAACATAGGACACCCACCGGCATCCTCTCTCAGGGCTTACATCCTTGCAACTGAGAAACCTGGAACACATTCATAGATACACATTCTAAGCCCTGCATTCCACCTCAAGATTCTAGTCACTTGCACCAGATGCATGCAAAGTTAATCACAACACATCTTCCCCCTATAGGCACAAAAACAACAGCAGTAAAATGTGAGTGACAAGATCAATATTTCATCAAAAAAATTAGTCCACCTGAAAAACAAAAGATTAAAGAAAGCATTTCACAATAACCACAAACAACTCCAAAATGTTTAGACCTTGTCACCACTTCAAAAATCAATTAACATTAATGTCCGTCTGAGGATTATAATTAAAGGTCCACCTGTGGAGAGAACATATTAATCTATCTACATGGAACAGCTAATGATGAACACTGTTATCAACTTAATAACTCTAATGAAGAAATAATCGACACTCATAACACTAATATCTCATCTCACTCCCTTCACACCACATCCACTGAAGGTACACCTCATACACTTATATCTAAAAATCCATGCACAGCATTTTCTCATTTAAACTTTAACCAAAGTCACTTCAATGTTCAGCTCCTCACAGCGCCTATAGCGCTACACTGAGCTCCAGTCCACTGCAGCTCCTCACAGCTCCCTGTAGCGCTTCCTTGAGACTCCAGCCTCTTCCATTCCTAACCAATGGACCTCTTGACAATCCACTGCCACTTTTAAGCAGCTCTCTTGGACCTCCTGTCCAATTACTTTTACTCTGCAATGCCGCTTGACAGCCTATTGCAGCACCTCACTGCACACTGCAGCACATCACATAGGGGCTCACTTGCCCTTACGAAAGCACCTCTTCACTTCAGCAAAGCGCTACACTTCAGCAAAATGCCTCTTCACACCTCTTCACATCTGCAGTGCCTCTTCACATTTGCAGCACCTCACTGTGCCATACAGTGCTTTGCTGCCTCTACAGCACCCCTTATGCAGCAACTCTTCACTGCATCTTGCAGTGCCTCACTGCCCCTGCAGCATCACTTCACTGCCTCAAGCAGCACCTGTTCACTGCCTCATGCAGCGCTCCTTCACTGCCCCATGCAGCATCTCACTGCCCTTGCAGCACCTCTTCACTGCCTCATGCAGCACCTCACTGCCTGTGCAGCGCCTCTTCACTGCCTGTTGCAGCGCCTCACTGCCCTCGCAGCACCTCTTCGATGCCTCAAGCAGCACCTATTCACTGCCTCATGCAGCGCCTAGTCACTGCCTGTTGCAGTGCCTCACTGCCTCTGCAGCACCTCATTGCACATAACAGGGCTCCACTGCCTCTGCAGCACCTCTTGACAGCCATGGCTGCTCTCTGATTCCAGTGCCTTCACAGCGCCTCTGTCTGGGCCTTTCTTATGTCTCTGCCTCTGTAGCACCTCTGTCTGGGCCACGCTTGCCCTCACTGTGCCTGCAGTGCCTCAGAGCCATCCAGCACTCTTATCTGAGAGAGGATCACTTCTCTTAGGGGGGGTGGTGGGTGTCTCCATTTGGTGCTATCCCCCCAGCACAGCCAGCTTCATCCTCGTCGCCAGTGTTAGATTCAGGGTCCGGCCATAAATGACTCTGACACTCCAGTGAACTGTTAACTTATTTACTTAAGTTCAGGTACATCAAATACAGTTCTTAGAGTCAGGTAAGTAAAAGGGAACATAGGACACCCACCGGCATCCTCTCTCAGGGCTTACATCCTTGCAACTGAGAAACCTGGGACACATTCATAGATACACATTCTAAGCCCTGCATTCCACCTCAAGATTCTAGTCACTTGCACCAGATGCATGCAAAGTTAATCACAACAAGATCCCCCTGGATGGCTCTGGTTTTGGCCAGCTGATCAGCTAGGTTGTTTCCAGTTTTGTCTGGCCCCTCTATTCTGGAATGACCCTTGATCTTCTTCCAATAGATGGTCATCCCACTAGAGGTAACCAGATCATCAATATTTTGGATTAGCTTGTCATGTTTGAGAGGTTTGTTATTGGCACACAGCATGACCAGGTGCTCCACAAACCCATTCCGGACATAATCTGAGTCAGTGATTATGAACAGTTCATGGAGTTGGTGTTGGACGGCAGTAAGGATGGCTTGATGAACTGCCATCAACTCCGCCACCTGACTACTGCGGGGAACGATTTTATACCCAGCGGAGATTTCCGAAGCATCATTCACCCAGGCATTCTCAACGCCGGCCACGAGTACTTTTTCCCCTTTGTTGTCAACATGGTAGGGTCACCCGTCCACATAAACTGTGGGCTTTCCCTCGTCTTCATAGACTTTGTGCGGGGAATTCAGCTACACCTCCATGTTGTCTTGGATTTTAAGACTTTCGCCTTGCAGACAGTTTTCTTTGGTACAATTATGCAAGACAGCCAGACCTTGCGTGAGGGGACTTTTCCTGTTTTGGCCATATCTGACCTCCACAGGAAAGCATTGCATTGACAGGATCCAGGATCCAGGAAGTAATTCTGGAATTACTCACATTTCCGGCCCGGATTCTGACACTTTGGAGGTATTGCAGAGGCTGGTGTGGAGTCTCCACTATGATGTGTTCCCCCTGGATGAATGGGCGGTAATTTTTCAATGCCCACACCATTGCCAGGAGCACCTTCTCACAATCGTTGAATTTTTCCTACACAGAGGATAAAGTCTTACCTGCATAGGAGAAGACTTTATTGACCTTGTCATGTTTTTGATATAATACTGCTGTCAAGCATGTATTTGAGAACCCTGTCTCCAAGAAAAACACCTTGTTTCTGACAGGGTAAGCTAGACAAGGTGCTTGTGAGAAGCTTCTTTTGAGTTGCTTTATTTCCTCAGCTTGTTCTGGACCTCACTTCCACTTGACCCCCCTTCAACAGATGAATCAGTGGTCTTGTGATCTCTGCGTAATCCTCAATGAAGTTCCTACTGTAATTGGTCAGTCCAAGGAGGCTTCTTAGCTCACGCAAAGTTGTGGGTCTTTCAGTTTTAGAAGTGCTTCCACTTTCTTCTCCTCGGGACAGAGACCCTCAGGAGTTATATCATGCCCCAAGAAGTTGACACGGGTTCTGCATCACTGTGCCTTTTGGAAGGACAGTTTTGCTCCAGCAACCCTCGACTGGGTCAGAACATAACGGATTTCCGCTATGTGTTCCTCCACAGTTGAGCTTTTTATCAAGACATTATCCACAGAGGCCAGGTTACCCCTTTCACCCGAGTTGGGAATGGCCTTATGTAGGAAGATGTTGAATTAATTGCCGAAGTTTATGTATCTGAAGGGAGTCCGGGTCCACGTGTACTGCTACCCCCAAAGGTAAAGGCCAGCTTTTATTGGTCCTCCCTACTCACGGGCAGGGTCAAGTGCCCATTTGTCAGGTCAATGGCAGTGTATACCTTTGACCCCTGGATCTGGGCCAGTCCCTGGTCAATGTATGGGAGGGGCCATTGGGACATGTGGACCTGTTTATTTAGCTCCCTAAGATCTGTGCAGTGTCTCCATTGGCCATTTGGTTTTCAAAATCCCTAGCACCGGATTATTAAAGGTGCTATGGCATGGACGAATTTTCCCATGGGACTCAAGGTTTTTGATGATTTCCGTCAGGGACTCCATGGATGCGAGAGGCAATTGATATTGCTTCACAAACACAGGAGTCATTCCAGGGTCCGTGGGAATTGTTGTAGTATGGTTTTTGGTGCGACTGCAGTCGTACGAGTCCACCGCAAATAGATCTTGAAAATCTAAGAACACCTGTTTCAACTTTTGCTTTTGCTCCGGAGTCTCACAGGCATCAGCTAGGTTGACCCGCTCTTCAACCATTTACCTGAAGCCTGGAAAGACTTCCGGTTTTGATATCTCAGTGGCCTCCTCCAGCTGGGTGGAGAGATCTCTGTTTAGAGTATTGACCTGGACAGAGGGTTTCAGGTAGGAGAGGCAGTCATTGTAGACCTGGAATATCACCTCATCCTGCCTGATGTCACAGGCCACCTCTTCCTCACCGTAAGGGCAGGAAGAGTACACCAGGAAATTCCCCCCTTGCCGGGTGAAGATCATGTCTGGTGGTAGGTCATTGTCACTGTCATTGTCAAAACAGTCATTGGGGATTGGTTCTATCAGTTCATTTACTAGATCCTTGGAAAAATGTTGGTCATCAACCGCCATTCCCATAATGGTGCCTGCGCCCAGAGTGATACTCGCGAGGTCGCTGTTATACACCACTATTGGAATGGTGTTGCGTTCTACATTGAGTAATGGGGCAGGGTTTAACCCTAGCCCCTGCTGTTGGAGATGGGCAGTGAGGTGTACATATGCGTCAGGATTTTGAAATTCCTGTCCTCTTTTAATTTTTAATTCAAGTAGGAATTGTCGGGTCCATCCTGGGATGGTGACCTCCTCTCCAATTTGAACTTCAACTGCATAGAGCAGCAATTGGGCTGACCAAAATGCTTTTTCAGAATCATCAAAGCACATATGGTTGCCCCCTAGGCCGGACTAGGCTTTGTAATTCATGAGGTCCAAATTAATGGCAAACCGATTGAGAATGTCACTGTCTAAATAAAATGCAGCAGAGACATCTCGCACGACCCAACAATTATGTTCTATGATTTTGTTACCTATAGACATTTTGATCATACACCTGCTAGGCAGGAGATGTTTGGAATTGGGAGTTTCCAGGCCCATATCCCACTTACTGATCAATTTAAATGTGGGAATGGGTGGATGTTTTGGGAGCTCTCTGAATGTGGTTTCGCTAATGAAGCTCTTTCCGGAATTCACGCACACTCAGGCGAGAACAAACTCCTTCCCCTCATTTAACTGAATAGGGATGAACACCTGTTCTCTAATTTTCTGAATATCAGCTAAACGTTGAGCTGGTTTCTCATCACTTTTGACTATTAAATTGGGGTTTTCAGATTGTGAATCAGTATAACATTTCAAAGTATTTCCTTCCAGTGTGGAATGCCACTTAAAACTGGAAGGAAGGTTGATTTTCAGGAATGGAGAGGAGTTCCCATCACCAGTTTGTTGTCCTACAGCAATTACTGTCACGTCAGGAATTTGATTATTCTGGAAATGAAACTCAATATGATCCGATTTTTGTTCAACCATGTGGCATGTGCCATTTAAACTAACATGGTTGACACTCTGTTTTAATTATATTGGCCTGTTAGTCTGAGTTCAGAGGACCTTGTTCACACAGTCTAATAGGGGGGACAACCTGTGCAGGATGTCATTCCCTAGTAGACAGGGTGTGCCCTCTGGAGTCACGACTATGACCGGGTTTTTCACCTTGAGTCGCCCAATTTTTATTTCCAAATCTGCAGTTCCCTCACCCTTGTTGACGGAAGAGTGGCTTGGGATCCAGTATCCACCAGTGCTGAAATCGGACATTGCGCTTGTACTTGAACAGGGGCATAAAATCTCCCCTCTTTCTCCTCAAGTGGGCAAGGGTAATGTGCATTTTGGGCAAGCTGGGTGGTCAATTTCTTTATTTTAGACTCTGACACAGTGGCAATGTGGAATATTTTCTGTGTCATAGTCTGGGAATCTGTAATAAAAATGCGGCATCCTGAAATAGTGCAGAATTGGAATCCCCTGTTTCCCTTAGCTCTGTGCTGCCCCCTCTTACTTGGTGGCAGTCCCTAAAACCAATTTGCGGAGAGGATCCCTCCATTACTATTTTCTTCTCAGGGTGACAATTCTGGGGTTCAGGGATGGGTGACTCTGCACCATTCCCCACACCCATCCAGTCTTCATTCGGATCTCTTGGGACCCATTTTTCTTTGGGAGGAGTTCCCCCGTCCCTGAAGGAGAAGATTGTTTTCCCAGAATCCTCTTAGGATTATTCCCCTTAAAACTGGAAGACACTGACTTCCTCCACAAAATGGGCCTTTTTACTGTCTTTATTTCTCCTTCCCACCCTCTGTTCATTGGGTTGCAGATTTTCGGGGCCAGGAGATTTTTGTTCCGGTTCCTGGGTGTCCAGGGGCTTTTCGCGGGTGAGGAAAGAAACTTCCTCTAGGGCCTTACAACCCCCTTTATCCCGTGCCTCTTCCTCTGGAACCGGTGAATTGTCGGGGTTCTCTCCCCGGCATTGATCTGGGGTACCAGACCCTTTGTTTGCGGGGTTCTGAGCCGCCATGTTCATCTGAGGGTTCTGCTGAGCCCTCAACATGCGTCATACAAAGCACTTTATTTTATACTGAATCCAGTTACAAAAGAACAGAACAAAATTCAGATAGCTATCGACCCTCAGTACAACACAGCGAACTCCGGCGTGGTTCGGTGTGCTCAGTGAGTGCAAAAATTAATTGAAACAGTCAGGCTTTTATACATTTCAAGCCTGCTGTTCAGCCCTCCTTTGGGTTAACCATTCCATAAATAAGTTACTGCTCTAGGGTCCCTTGCCTGGTCAAATCTAGTTCATCTTAGGTTTATACATTAACAAGAAGAAATGGTAATAATGTATGCTCTAGGCCTAACATTACAATGCGGGATTTACCTGGTCAATAATTGTGTCTGCAGATACAATGCGCCATATTCAAATTGTCAGGGTTGAATTAAGAGTCGGGTAACGACTCACCTGACCAAACCTAAGGAGGACCGATCGGTTTACAAAGGACCTACCTAACGAATTTTACCTTATGTATGGTGATTTCGGCAAATCTGCCCGCCTCAAAAAATTGACCCTCGTCAAGATGCCGTCTCAGACCACACGGCTATCGTCCAGGGAACGGATCGTGCAGCGCTGTTGAGGTGTCGCGTCTCGTTCATTCGGGCCCGTTATGTCACACCGTCCGATCCCGGTCCGATAGCGTGTGTCAACCTTCAATAATCCGGCATCAATCTTGAGGGTCCCTATTCCGGGCGCCAACTGTGAAAACAAGGAAATAATATGAGGCAGGGTAACCAAAAAAGGAAACACACCAAACACAGGTTACAAAGGAACATACAAAGCACTTTATTTTATACTGAATCCAGTTACAAAAGAACAGAACAAAATTCAGATAGCTATCGACCCTCAGTACAACACAGCGAACTCCGGCGTGGTTCGGTGTGCTCAGTGAGTGCAAAAATTCATTGAAACAGTCAGGCTTTTATTCATTTCAAGCCTGCTGTTCAGCCATCCTTTGGGTTAACCATTCCATAAATAAGTTACTGCTCTAGGGTCCCTTGCCAGGTCAAATCTAGTTCATCTTAGATTTATACATTAACAAAAAGAAATGGTAATAATGTATGCTCTAGGCCTAACATTACAATGCGGACTTAATTTATACAATATAGTTAAGCAGGTGTTCTCATTCAATTATAGATCAGTTTCGGTGATACAGGTAATCCATTGCACACAGGTCAGCAGAAGGACAAGGTCTCAGCTCATGACCCTAACAAGTGGCCTGCAGGCAAGTTATACATTAGCTGTACAGAGGTCATGACAATCGAGTTCTGTTCTGAATAACATAGGCTACCATTTTAGCTCACATGGTGACTTTATAGAGCAAGAAAACCTAAAACGGCGGCTTGACCCAAAACGACAGTTTACATGGTTTCTAAGGTCAGGACCTTGCAATGCGAGTTTATTCACATGTAGTTTATAAGCAGCTTGTTAGCAGCTTGGCGTAGGCCAATATACATATATTCATAGCAATAGGAGGCACGATATAATTTCTAGTTTGACAAACCCTCCTTTTGGCCTATGCCAAGTGCTAAACTACTTCTGATCTCCCTGCAAATAACTCCATGTGTCATCGTCCATACACCCTGAATAGCTGTCAGAAATATCTATCGCCATTAGATCTTTTACTAAGTTCTCTTTCAGTACATACTCCTTAGAGGTTTTATCCGGGGCATACACTTTATGTCCTATTGTACCTATCGCCTGAGCGCAACATCCCCCTAGCATTGAACATATACTTGGTAGACATTGGATACAACACAAAGAAATAGCAGAATTCCCAAAATAATCAGCAAGACTGAAAGCACTTTCCAACCCCAAGACCACAAGAAGTCCCAGAACCAAGCGCTAAAATCCCAGTTTCCCTCGGGAACATGCACTTCTGAACTAAGAATGTGCAGATTCTGTATTGCCTTAAAAATAGTTGGGGAGGAATCCGGTACGAAAACACAGAAAGCGGACCCCACTAGTTTACATACTCCACCACGTTCAGCCAAAATGACATCTAATGCCGTCCGGTTCTGAAGCGCTACCAATCTGATCGCTTTCTGCTCTAAAGTCATATTATAGAGTATATCTGTGGTCCGGTTGATGGTTCTCTCCAGTACTCTCGCTAGTTTCCTGATATCCTCGGAATTCGCTATCTGCCCAAGGAATGGAAGAAATGATTTCGCTACATCTCCTAAAACCTGTGCTGGAGTGTCGCCATTCTCGTCCCGCCGTGGACGAGCCTTCGAAACCTCTACAGTACTTGCTATAAACACCCCAGGTAACAGGATTCCTAGATAACAAGTTCCCTGCCAATCCCTGGGCAACCATGGAAATGCTACATTACCGCAAACAAAATAGACAGGTTCGCCTACATACAAAGGTCTGTCTTCCCCAGTCAAATTTGCAAGGTTGGCACAACCTTTAAAATCTCCCATTGACCGAGTGCCATTCCTCTGTATGCAGAAAGAAACTGAATCGGGGCTATGGTTAACAGTGTAAGAAGGAGGCACGGCATCCTTATTGCCTATCGGAGCCACTATAAAGGAAATCAAAGATTGGAAAGGACGAGACAGTCTATCATAAGGCCTAATAGAAGCAATATTGAGGTTACTCCTATTTGCTAAAAGCGAGCATCCCAGGGGAGTCAAAACACGTTTTCTCAAAACTATTCAAATTAGTGCCATCAAAGTTCCCCGAGATGCTATCGTTCCATCGGCCAAAGAACAGTGCTCTAAGTGAAGCATAACAAGCAGCTGTCAAAGGTAAAGGGTGAATATACCAACCTAGCCCCTTATCCCCATGTTGCGGTAAATGCGAGCAGATCCAACAATTGGTTCTGTTAAAGATTGCATGGGTAGCATTCATAATTAGAAGTAGAGTGTTATTTTGATAATTCCATCTATGCAAAAGATCTCTAGGTGACAAGGCATGTAGTTGCACAGAAGGAGTGGGAACAACAGTTATATTTTCAACAGGTAGGAAATCATTCAAAGGGTACATTCTCTCCAAATACCAAAACCCACAACCAACAGTTACTAAAAGTCCCGTGATTATCACCAGTAGACAACAAAACGTTTTTGGGGCCCCCATACATATCTGCTCATTGTCTCTCCTAGTCACATTTTTGTCCAAAAGTTCAGCACTAACGGTAGCGGATGCGGGCATTATCGTCTTCAATCGAGAAACACCAATTGTTCGTTTGCTGGCGACTCCGGTCGCGCGTCTTCTTAATGTCTTTTCCCACAACCCTTAGACAGCAGAACCCTTTATGCAATTGGGCCAAAAAAAGGCAAGCCCTCAAATTCTTTCAATTGTACAGCAAGAGCCGTATTGCAAACCTATCTCCTTGGGCGGAGATTATACTTCACAGTTTCCGGTGCAAAAGAATCAGCAGACAGGATGTCGTCACTTCCCACAGGAGGTGGCGAGTGAACGTAAGTTGGATCAGAAGATGGATGATCCACAAACGATGCAGTGGGAGAGCAAGGAGGCAAGATGGCCGTTTTGTCGGGCCTTACAACTTCCGGAACGGCCTCCGATTTCCACCATCTGCCGTTTCGGGTACCTTGGTTTCAATGTCGGAAAGGGGTTCTGCGTCTTCTGTATCGTATGGCACTGGGTGTGGGATCCGTTTGGTGTGGCTGCCGTGGATCCAGTGGCGACGTCCTCCTACCCGCACCGCAGTCTGAGTGACCAGGAGCACCTGGTAGGGGCCCCTCCAACGTGGTGCGAGGCAAGACGCTCTATCGAAGGATTTAACGAGGATCCAATCCCCTGGTCATAGACTGTGACCGGGGCCCTCGTACCTCACCGTCAATGCCTCTCGCACCTGGTGATAAATTGAAAACAGGTTTTTAGTCAATTGGTTACAATAGTTGGAGAGAAGTACATTTTCTACATCGCGCAATGAGCAGCTTTTAGGCAAGCCCCAAATAGTAGCAGGTCTCCCCATTACCACCTCAAAGGGAGAAAGCCCAGTCTTAGTTTGAGGGGTTGTCCGCATTGAAAGTAACACGATCGGTAAGGCGTCCGGCCATTTAAGTTTGGTGCCGGCACACATCTTAGCGAGCTTGTTTTTTATGATACCATTGTGTCTTTCCACTAATCCGGCGCTCTGAGCATGTCTGGCCGAATGGAATCGTTTGTCAATTTGCAATGCTGTACATATCTGTAGAATTACAGCAGCGATAAAATGCGGACCATTATCCGACCAGATAACTCTCGGCAAACCGAACCGTGGGAAGAATTCCTTTAACATGGTCTTTGCAGTGGTCATGGCTGTAGCGTCTTTAACAGGGAAAGCCTCGACCCACTTACTAAAGGTGCAAATGACCACAAGGACATATTTTAGATTGTTACAATGCTCCATTTCAATAAAGTCAAAGTGAATCACTTCAAACGGGACAGAAGGAGGCCCAAAGCTACCTCTTGGAGTTGCTGTCCCCTTTCCCACATTGTGTTGTAGGCAAATCATGCAATTTTGGACATAATGCTGGGCAATTTTTGAAATCTTATCATTTACCCAGACTTTCTCTAACATTCTCGTGATCTGTTGAGCGCACACATGTGTGGGACCGTGTGCCATGGTAACCATCATTACTATATAGGCATTAGGAAGCAACCATTTCCCTTCAACCATGTCCACCCAACACCCATCAGCATCGAGTTTCCCCAAGCCCTCAGCCCACCTCTTGGATTCTTCTAATGTGGCATCAGCTTGGATATCCCGTACAGACCCAACACTCTCATCCATTGCATAGGCATCTACAGTCTCCCTTGAAACATACATCTCTGTGAAGAGATCAGAGGCAGTTTGTCTAGCTATTTGATCAGCGAAAGCATTCCCTTTCCCTACATCATCTATAATCTTGCGATGTGCTGCGCACTTAATGATCGCTAACTGACTAGGGAGCGCAAGCGCTGAAAGCAATTGTACTATCAGGGAGCCATGTTGGATCTTGGTGCCATGCGAAGTTAAACCTCTGACCAAAGTCTCCCAAAGTTGTGAGCCACCCCAAAGGCATACTGGCTATCAGTATATATGTTTACTGTTAGCCCTTCGGAAATCTCACAAGCTCGAGTCAATGCTATAATCTCTGCGGCCTGCGCAGAGTTATGCGTAATTCTCTTGGTCTCCACAACCGTACTCAATGTAGTGACTGCATAAGCAGCTGTGGATGTACCATCCAGTAGTTTGAAGCAGGGGCCATCGCAAAACAGCTCCCCTTGTGGGTTATCCAAAGGAGTGTCCCTCAAATCAACTCTGCCTTTTGTATCTTGTTCAGTAGTATACAGGCAGTCATGTGACTCTTCGTCACTGCAAACAGTATTTTGCGGGAAAGGTAGGAGTTCAGCCGGATTAAGAACGCAGCACCTCCTAATTTCAATGTGGGGAGCAAACAAGATTAATTCATATCCTGTCAGTCGTGCGGAAGTGAGGTGTTGCGTTTGGGTTTTGTTCAATAGAATATCTACAGAGTGAGGCATCATCAGGGTTAAATCATGGCCTAGGACCATTCCCTTACTCTGTTTTACAGATGCAGCAGCAGCAGCGACAGCGCGCAAACATCTTGGCAAAGCGCATGCAACAGGATCAAGGGCGGAAGAGTAGTAACCGCATGGCCTATTCTTCCCTCCATGTTCCTGCGTTAATACAGCCAAAGCACATCCATCACATTCATGCAGAAACAACACAAAGGCCTTCTCATAGTTCGGTGTGCCCAAAACTGGCGCCGAACATAATGCAGTCTTGAGCAACTCGAATGAATGTTGATGCTCCGTATTCCATGGCAATGGCGAAGAAATACCCTTCTTCGTCAAGGTCAACATCGGTTTTATCACTAGTGAGAAGTTTGGGATCCATAACCTACAGTAAGAAGCCATACCTATCAAGGCTCTAACTTCCTTTTGTGTATTTGGGACAGACATGCCAGAAATGTGTTTTATTCTTTCAGGTATCAATCTTCTTCCCTCCTTTGACAGGAGATAGCCTTAATAGGCGACCTCCTGGCAACAATATTGAAACTTTTTGAGCGAAGCTTTGTGACCATGCTTAGCTAGATGGATGAGCAACAACACAGTGCCCTCTTTACAAGAGCTCTCAGAGTCAGCGGCTAAAAGCAAATCATCAACATATTGAAGCAACGTACAAGTAGGGGGACAATCCAACGGTATCAAGCTGCTCTTTCAAAGCCCTACTATAAATACTAGGACTCTCAGTATAACCTTGAGGTGCACGAGTAAATGTGAATGAGCGTCCCCCTAAGGTGAACGCAAACAAGTATCTACCATCCTCATGTATAGGAATACTGAAGAAAGCATTCTTTAGGTCCACAACACTGAAGTGAGTAGCCGTAGCTGGAATCATGGTTAATATTGTCGTCACATCAGGCACAATTGGAAATTGTGGAGCAACGACTTTATTAATGGCACGTAAATCAATTATAAAACGAAATGGAATTGCATTATCACCTTTTTTGTACATGGGTAAAATCGGACTATTGCACAAACTTCCTGCAATCTCCTCAATCACCCCACGATGCACACAATCGGAAACAATGCTCTTCAAAGCTCGCTCGCCTTCAACTGAGATCTTATACTGTGGAATACGGGGCAGCTTAATTCCATGTTTCAAAACTATTTTAACAGGCTCAATCTGCAAAACACCGACATTATTGTCATCAACTGCCCACAAACACTCTGGTACATTACTGAATTCTGGCGGCAAAGGTCTAGTCAAGAATTGCGAAACAGAACATTGCTGTGGTGAAATCGTCAAATGCACTCCATCAGAAGAACAATGAATTACCGCATTTAATTCCTTCAACAGATTCAACCCCACCAAAATTCTCTCCACAATTCGAAGTCAAGAGAAATGGACAGTGGTCCGTAAAGGGACCCAAAGAAATAGGTACCGGTGAAGAAACCGGACAAACAACTGGTGTGTCAGAAAACCCTACAGAAACATTGGTTTGCCCTGACAGTGGAATGTTTGGAACCAGAGAATGATCAATGGAGCACTTCTGTGCTCCAGTGTCTATCAAAAATTGATGTTTCCTATTTCCCACTACCATTTCAACGTAGGGACCTTTCTGATTAACGGGAATAGGTGTAGGTTCCAAACCCTGCTTCGGGCAATCCTAACGAAACAAAATATCATCAAAAGGAAGCTCTTCAGATAGATATGCAGCAGAAGGATGATCAAATATGTTTCTAGTATCCACACTCGAAGTCTGATTATCCTGTGAAAAAGGTTGTTGGGGATCCTGCGAAAACTGGCCTCTACCAGGGCCCCCTGTACCCGGGTGACCTCTGGATCGTCTACCCATATTTCCAAATGTGTTATTCGACCTCTGTCGAAGGACGGGGCATTGTGCACGCCAATGACCCTCCTGGCGACAATAGGCACACTGGTTAATATTCACAGGACCCAAGGGCACATTCCCTTGCGGAACATACTGACCTCTAATCTGCGAACTACCCCCTCTGGGGCCTCTAACAATTTGCTGTAACAATACTTTAGTCTTCAAATCACCTTTTCTCTTCTCGACTTTTTCATTATTGACACGGTTCTCGTAGTACTGAGCCATATGCAGTACTTCTGATTGGGATTTCGCCTTCCAAGCGCTCTGAGAAGACATAATTTGTGACTGGATGTCAGGCAGCAATCCACATACAAATTTGTCCACAAATAATCTTTTCCCAGACTCTGTGCCTAAGTCTTGTCCACTGAAATCCGAGAATACCTGTTTGAACCGATTAAAGAACTCGGTAGCACCCTCAGATTTTCCTTGGACACAGGCCGTAAGCTTGTCCCAAATAATTCTCTTTTCAGAGATTATAGTTTTCAGTTTTGCAATGATTCTGTCAGGCAAAGTTAGTATCACCTGAGGTGGTCTCTCACCAGCTGGCCTTTCCCCATCAAGCCTAACTATGTTAGCCCATGTATCTCCCAACCCTGGTACATCGTCTATAGTTCTAACTTGTTTCCACAAATCTACAGGCAGGAGTACATGGAATAGCAAATCAATGTCGCCTAGGGTAAACACTGAGGACTGCAAAACGGACTCTATCTCTTTATAGAACCCTGTCGGATTTTTCCTAATGTCAGGAATAGTTTGTCTAATAGTATTCACTTCCTGTCGTGAAAACGGGACGTGAACAAACTGCGATACATAATGTGCAGGAATGTCCACAGCAGGTGTACCTGCTGCAGCATTAGCAGGAATCTCAACCTTTGGGACAAATGTCGGAGGAACCTCTCTCATAGGCAACTGAGATGTAGGCAACTCCGAACGCTTACTAAGCAACAGAGCTAAGTCGAGCGCTAAAGCAGTTGAAGAAGTGTCAAGTGAAAAAGCTCTCTTATAAATGCTCAATAACTCTGTGGGACAACTAACCTTTCTCTTTAAACATTCATCCTGTGGGTACTCTACCATTACCTGTATCACTTTCCTCTGCATTTCTAGACTATATTGACTGTATGTGTCATATACCTCAACTGGAGTTATCGATATGTCTGAAATCCATCTAATCGCATCTTTTGTACAAATTCGCGCCTCCTCAGATGTCGATTTACGACACGGAAGAAATCGTTTCTGTACATACATACTTTCTTCTTCGTCATACTCATTCCGTAACCTTTCCAACTCCTTTCTATACTCAAATATCCTCTCAACATGAACATGTACCTTCTCCACAGTGTCTCTTGAAAACGCTAAAGTATTCAGGTCCCTCAACCCTTGTGGGAGGTCTGCATTATTTAATTTACCCCACATTACACATAAATGAATCCCTAAACCTTCAATGAAAACATTTTTCTCAGGAAAATTATCCATATTAGAAAGTGTGGCAAGAACATTAGCTCGATCATCTCTCTCCATACAATGCTTAGCCCATGCAAACAAATCCTGTTTCTTTTCTGTAGGAACAGTATTACGAGTAACAATCCTCGACCCCGCACCCTGATCAACTACAAGCGGTACAGAACTACTTGGGAGTGAGGGTGCAGGCAAATTCAATGGAGGTACTATTACTGGTGCAATGGGAAGAGGCAGAGGAGCAGGTGGAGGAACAACAACTGGAGGAATAGGAACAACAGGTTGAGCAGGAAGAGCAGGAATAACAGCAGGAAGAGGTACAGCAGGAGGAAGAGGAACATACGGAGGTGGTGCAGAGGCACCAGGCCTTTGTTCATTTAACAATCTGTCGATAAACTCATCAGAAACATGAAGATCTTTAGAAGGATAGATTTTCTGAATACCGAGTGAGAAAGCCCTGTCCATATTCCTATATACTGTTTGTCCTGATCATATAACAACGCCTTTTCAGCATTTGTTTTATGACGGCGCACATGTTTTTCCCTACTTTTAAGCTGCTGCAACGCTTCTCTTTTCCAATTTTGCAAAACATCAAATGCTGCAGGTCTGGCCTTCTTTTTTAACAAGTCTGACTCTAAATATTCAATATGAGGGATCTCAAAACTACCATTGACTGGCCACTGAAGTTCGGAGGCATGTCTGGTTTGTCTGTGCCAAATTTTATTAAATACTACACTTCCAATGCCATGCTTACAGTACATAGTACATGCCGGTGACCCCTCCTGTGGTGCCGGAACGATAAATTCCAAAGATTGTCTATCGCTGCGGAATAATGCCCTAAAGCAGCTAGACAATTTCCCAGGCATTTCTCAAATACTCGGTGTTACCTGGTCAATAATTGTGTCTGCAGATACAATGCGCCATATTCAAATTGTCAGGGTTGAATTGAGAGTCGGGTAACGACTCACCTGACCAAACCTAAGGAGGACCGATCGGTTTACAAAGGACCTACCTAACAAATTTTACCTTGTGTATGGTGATTTCGACAAATCTGCCCGCCTCAAAAATTGACCCTCGTCAAGATGCCGTCTCAGACCACACGGCTATCGTCCAGGGAACGTATCGTGGAGTGCTGTTGAGGTGTCGCGTCTCGTTCAGTCGGGCCCGTTATGTCACACCATCCGATCACGGTCCGATAGCGTGTGTCAACCTTCAATAATCCGGCATCAATCTTGAGGGTCCCTATTCCGGGCGCCAACTGTGAAAACAAGGAAATAATATGAGGCAGGGTAACCAAAAAAGGAAACACACCAAACACAGGTTACAAAGGAACATACAAAGCACTTTATTTTATACTGAATCCAGTTACAAAAGAACAGAACAAAATTCAGATAGCTATCGACCCTCAGTACAACACAGCAAACTCCAACGTGGTTCGGTGTGCTCAGTGAGTGCAGAAATTCATTGAAACAGTCAGGCTTTTATACATTTCAAGCCTGCTGTTCAGCCCTCCTTTGGGTTAACCATTCCATAAATAAGTTACTGCTCTAGGGTCCCTTGCCAGGTCAAATCTAGTTCATCTTAGGTTTATACATTAACAAGAAGAAATGGTAATAATGTATGCTCTAGGCCTAACATTACAATGCGGGACTTAATTTATACAATATAGATTAGCAGGTGTTCTCATTCAATTATAGATCAGTTTCGGTGATACAGGTAATCCATTGCACACAGGTCAGCAGAAGGACAAGGTCTCAGCTCATGACCCTAACAAGTGGCCTGCAGGCAAGTTATACATTAACTGTACAGAGGTCATGACAATCGAGTTCTGTTCTGAATAACATAGGCTACCATTTTAGCTCACATGGTGACTTTATAGAGCAAGAAAACCTAAAATGGCGGCTTGACCCAAAATTACAGTTTACATGGTTTCTAAGGTCGTGGACCTTGCAATGCAAGTTTATTCACATGGCGTAGGCCAATATACATATATTCATAGCAATAGGAGGCACGATATAATTTCTAGTTTGACAGCTCCAGTTGGGACACCCGTTCAGGCTAGTACTTGGGTCTCTGTTCATATCTAGGTGGTACACGGGAAGGGTAACTATCCCTTCTCCCAGCGTACCCTAGGAATTGTGGATTTTGGTAACCCTCCACCCTTGGCCTTCCTTCTCCCAGATTGCGCAGTCTGGACTCCTGAAACCGGGGAAAGAAAGGAGGGTTGCCCTGCAGTTTGGGGTATTGAGGGTACTGGGGAAAGGAACTTAACCCAGGATTTGGGGAATTACTGCCCTCCTGAGGGAAGTTAGGAGGGAAGTTTCCCAGGGGAGTACTTACCTGATTGGATCCCCCCTTGAGCTGGGGGAGTCCATACATACCCCAAGATCGGTTGGTTACTCTTGTACCTAAGACTAATATAATCAGGAGAGATAGGGGTCCCATTGGTAGGATTGCCTCCCTGACCGCCACCTGTTTGTGATTGGCCAGAAGGCCTTCTTGGCCTCTGGTTTTGCTGGTTTGGATTGGTGCTTTTTTAGGCTTCCCCATTTCTAGGTCCAAAATGGAGGCAACCTTCACCTCCGCCACCTTAGCAGCAGCAGGGGTGTTGGTTGGCTTGGAGTTTTTAACCTGATTTTTATTTTCTGCAGGTTTTTGGACTGCATAAATCTGGGTAGCCTGCTCGATTACCCAGTCCAAAGATATTTTATCATGGAAATCCCTCACCAGCTGGGTCATGATGTATTTTGGGAGCGCATGAAAGTAGGTAGTGATAAACTCTCTGCTATCCGTGCGCTCCCTCCTGCTGGTTTGGGCAAAGGCGCGTTTTAATTCCTGCACAAACTCTCGTGGGGCCTGATCTTGTAGGCCGCTTTGTGAGCTTTTGGGGGGTTTCTATGTGTACGGAAGTGCTTCAAGATGGCCACCATGTAGGTGGACCATCTTGAATGTTTTCGGTCTTCCAGTCCAGCAAAGAAGCTGGAGTATTCTGGAGAGAATGTCCATTTGGCATAATCTATACAGTTCTGGATATCTTTTATGTGAAATATGTCCATCGTTTGTTCATAGAGTTTCAAATGCTCACAGACTGAATATTTTGCGTTTTTATTGTACAGTGTTATGAAATTCCTGATGGCCTTGATCTGTCTAAGAGGGTCTTTCACCAGAACTCTTTTTGGTTTATCTGTCTTCTTTCGCTGCATCACCCGAGTCCATTCGCTCTCAGACTCAGAGGCACTGCTATTTGAGGTCCCCTCATGATCATTTAGGCGCTCCCTGATCCTGTGAGCTTGAGAGGGGCTTGCAGAATGGTGGGGCCTAGTTTCCTCTCCCCTGTGGCGCACAGGAGAGTGGTCTTCTGACTCCACCCTGCTTCCAGGGTTAGCAGCGCATCCCCCCCACTGCTTCCAGGGTTAGCAGAGTATCCCCACCACTGCCCTAATTGGGTGGAGATCTTCAGGATTCTCTTTTGGGGCCTCTTTTCCTCTTGTTCTTGTGCAAAATGAACCAACTACTCCCTTTGGAGGTAGTGATTCTGCAGATTGAATTCCCTGACTTTCTCCTTAAAGGAGGTTTCCGGGTCAGAGACATCAGCCATTATATTTTTGTATCTATCCAGGGATGCCCTTCTATCACTTTCTGGGGGCGCTGACCGGTCCCCTCCATCATGCAAGGCCTATTCAATTCTGATGGCCTCATGGTTTCTGGCTCATGTGAACCGGTAGCTATGAAGTCAGCAGTGTGCAAAGTATTAAAT
Organism: Ambystoma mexicanum; assembly: GCF_040938575.1. Taxonomy (NCBI): domain Eukaryota; kingdom Metazoa; phylum Chordata; class Amphibia; order Caudata; family Ambystomatidae; genus Ambystoma; species Ambystoma mexicanum. The sequence continues at coordinate 1,422,090,197 of NC_090924.1, forward strand.
GGGTTGGAATCCCTCAGTACCAAGGTCATCATACTATGATCAGGGGTTGCCCTGTCCCTCTCTACCTGTTTGGGGTCCCTCCAGTCTCGATAGGATCTAGTATACCCTTCCTCCAACCTTGCTAGTTTTTCCTTCTCAGCCCCTAACTCATGATAATAGGCAAAGATCTGAGCCTTTTGCTCGTCTATCAGGGCTTACTGGCCTCTATGATCCATTCTTAAGCTACTACCTGCCGGTGGAGTCCATTTTTCTCCTTACAGAGGGTCTCATTATCTCTTTGCGCTGCCTGTATCATTTGGGAACAGTGAGCCAATTTTTGTTGCAGGAGACTCACCTCCTGAATCTATGCATTTTTAGTTTGGGTGTTATCTTCCAGAGCACCTTCTACCCGTCTGGTGTGCTCCAATAACTTTCCATTCTGTTTTGAGTTCATTTAGTTTCTAGAGGCCAAACTCCCTTTCCTGTAACTCTGTTTTTAAATTGTTTACTTACTGACATAGGACATCTTTCTCCTGATTTAGGGTGCCCCTCTGTTCAGCCAGGTCATCCCTTTGTTGCTTGATGGTATTTAATTTCTGGCGCTCTTGATCAAATTTTGCTTGGGAGCGGAGTTCTTTAATAATGAGCTTATTATTCCCCTCTTCCAACCTTTTGACTTGATCTTGCAGCATGGTTATTTGTCCTGAGCAGGCCCTGTTATATGTTAATTGTTGAGTCAGCTTCTGTTGACTCTCTTCCAAAGAAGACTTTTAATGCATCTACTTGGACCTCTTGATCTACATTATTCTGCTGTTGGAGAGCCAAGTCCTCTTTATTTTTTATGTAATTTTCAGATTCTGCCTCAGAATCTTGGCTCTTTTGCAGTTTTTGTTCTGCTAATTTTAGTTCAGACTGTATTTTAGTTAAGAGTTCAGATGGATTTTGCGCAATAGTTTTATTTTCCTCATGCTTTTCCCGCATCACTCCTATATGGGGATACATTTAGGCTGCGATTCTGACAATTTTAGTCTGCTCCTCTTTAATTTTCGGAGTCATATATAACTCACTCAAAGCTTGGTGTAATAGGCCACCATCCTGCCATGTATACATGTCTGTGGCGGTGACCTGTCGCGTTATTTCTTCTAGCAAGACTTTTTCATCTTGCTATGGCCATTCCCCCCTGACAAATAATTTGTGCAGAGGGTGCTCCAAGCTATATTGAGCTCTAATGTGGCCATTTTGGAAAGTGGCCTTTCTTTATTAATTTATTTCTATAAGGGTAATCTGTATCCTGTTGCTTTTTGTCTATTTTTAGAGTTGATTTAGCTTTAATGTTATACACAGGCCTGTTACTTAGGAATTTTGTTTTGGGGAGGTGCTTCTACTGCATAACACAGTGTTCCAGCCACACAAAGAATTACTACCTTGAAGGTTAGCCTGCTGTGTTAAGCTGTCACGGGTGAAAAAACAAACCCAACCCCTGGCAACGAGCCCCCAATTTGTGAAGGATTCCAATCGGGCATCACACACCAGACCAGGACCTTCGCACTCAGCCTTAGATGTAGCACATGATTAGAATGCTTTTTATTTATTTTCAACTAATTCAAATTGAGCCGATACCCAAACCGTATCACACCCCCTTTTACAAATATCCAGGGTCACAATGGACCATGAACCAGGCCGGTGGGTGGTAACACAATATTTATTTATTTTAATTTTAAAGAAAATCACACAATGTTTATATTGGGCAGCAATCACCAATGGGGTGATAATTACAATGAAAACCACTGAAATACACTTGGGTAACCTTCTAAAAGAACATACCAAAAGCACCAATGAATAGGAGTACTTTTTGAATTAGGATAGTTAGCACCCAGGTTAAGGTTTACCCCTGCAATGGTCCCTCAACTCACAATTTCTCGAATTCTAATTGGATACAAAGAAGCAGTAGGTAGTCAGTGATATGTGGCAGCAAACAGAATCAAAATCGGACCTTTAAAGACCTTTGCAATTGCATAAAATGACACTCGTAAATTGACAAATAAATAATTAATGTGTGGTTAAATCTATGAGGCAAATATGATTTCTCGCAATAGCAGGAACATATAAAAACTGGCAATCACAAGGCAAGGTATCAACAAAGGCATACAGTTCAAATGCAAGCTGAAAGTAAGAACACGATGCAGCCGGAATCACACTTTGGAAAGTTGCATTTTACACAGAAGCAGTTTTAAATGTCAAACGGTTTTTAAGAAAAACGGGTGAAATACTTTGAATTGGAATGCGGGTTTTGCGCTGGGGAATAGATGCACATCACAAGGACAATATAGGAGTGAAAGGAGGGCTAGAGCTGAAGAACTGGATGAGGTTTGCAAGCGAAAAGGAGGGTAGGTTTTGGTAAAATAAAGCCGTTAAAGTGAGGAAGTCGGTTTGGAAAGAGACAGGCCAAGTTTTTCTTAAACTAGATTATTCAGACTAAATTGTTAAAGAAAGATATGGTACAATCCCGGGTTAATTTTCAACTTAACCGTTTCACCCCGTGTTCAGATCTATGTGGTAATTAATTTAAATTATTCCAAATATTGCTAAGGAATTACAAGGTGAGGTGAATGAAAGAATTGTGCTAACACTAGAAAAACAAGGACAGGGTACACAGAGAATTAGAACAGCTTAGACAAGTTATCTGGTTATGGATAGGATTACTTAGAATATAGGGCAAAGAGAAAGGATCAAGATGTGTGGGCTATGTGTTTCTATGGGATGGGGAGATACAGTCCACGCTTGAGCTTGGGATTTTGGAACAGTCAACCAGGTTCTGGTCACTGTACAAGGGGCACCAAATAGCAGTGGACTCTCCTGGCAGAACCACAGCTAGGCCTGTCTGGTCACTGGATGGCAAAGGTACAGCTGGATGCAGGTAGTGGTACAGCTGGATGGCAGAAGTACAGCAGGCATGCAGCTAGCGTGCAAAAAGCTGGTCTGGTCTCAGAATGCTCCCCAAAAAGGGTACCACAGCTTTTCTCTTTTTTTTTAGAGAGGTTTTAGTTCGAGGCCTTGCTGGGATAGAGTCAGCTATGCTATGGCCTTGGAGTGGAATCTGGAATCTGTCAAGATGAATGTAGAATATCAGGAAAGCAGACGCTGGAAATTCAGGAGACCCCTATCTGTGAGCTCCCACCTTTTATATAACAGTCGGTGACATCATAGGACGATACAGTGGGGCAGGCTTGGGCTGGGTACGCCCCTAACAACTGGATTGGTCAGGGGTGATTGTTACTGCCTTCCCGTCAGCTGATTGGACTTTTAGAGACACAACATCAGCTTTATGATGTGGGTTTACTATGTATAGAACCTCCCACAGTTAATTTTGCCACAACCCAGTTTTGACATAAATGGCACCATTTTACATTTGTGGCATCTTACCAAATTACATAAGCAGATTACATATTTTATGCAGAGCCTGGTAGTCCAATCCTACAGTTTGTGAGACTTTGTTTCGTCCACTTAACAATTTTCTGTTGTTTTAGTGAGAACCGCTTCACCCAGAATCCTACAACTTAATGTGTGTGTACATATTATTAAATGGCATATTTCTGTTAATTTTTAATGTTCACCATGTGTACTTTTACCATGATTCATATGTTCCTGGTGTTTGTGTCCCATACACGCTACGGACAGCCATGATATCTTGTTTGAAAGCAACGAAAATCATATTTAAACTGTACAACATTTACATTTCTGCGCTGTCCGGATCCAGAATTAAAAGTGTATTCTTCGAATAGTATTTTGAGCCAAATGGGGCTGCCTTTGTCCTCCAAATATGGTCATGTCTTTCCAGGCTACCCCCAAAGGTCAGCTTCCCCAGGGTTGTCATGGAGTTTTTCTTTGAAACTCCTTGGATTGAGTGAATAATTGGTGTCACTTCCCAGGTCGCACGTAGGTGTCCCAGATTTATTGTCTCAGCCTGGAGCACAGACAAAAGTCTGATGGGCAGCGGATGTTTTAGTGCTTTTGGTCCAAGCAACGCTTTCAAGGTGGAAATTAGCATGCATGTGTCCTAGAAGTATATTGTGGCTCCTTTTGGGAGAAAGCCTCAGTTTAGCCAGCGGAAAACCTGTTCTGGAGCTTGCAAAATCCAGCCAATACATTTTAATTCTTTATTTTCTTTATTCTGTTCTGAATTAAAAACAAGCCTGTTGAATAAAACATCCCATATCTGTTTCCCCAGCAAAACCCCCTTTACATTGCTAGGCAAGGACACTCTTTTTATTCAACATTGTGCTTTTAAAACAGGCATTTTCTTTTGGTTTGCAAAAGCCCATTTTGACATATGGTGAAAGCTGCTAGGATTTCTCTTTTACATCTGGTTCTTCCATCGGACTTTGCAATATTGTTTTGCAGCCCTATTCAGTTTCTTTTATACAGCAGTTTGTACAAGGCAAAGGTTCACTGAAATTGACATATGCCCGTAGAGCTAGGATTTCTTTAAAGCCTTGATTTTTAACATTTTGTAACCCAAAAGTTAAGCGTTTCCTGCATGGTTGAAAGCGCAGTTTCTCTCGATTTTCCCAGTTTTGGCTTGACACAGTCTTATCATGCAGGGATCCCTCTCTCTTCTGCTGAAGCACAACGTGGATATGGATGGGCATGGCAGGGCCTTATTGATAAAAGCAATGTGATGTGGAATAGATGAAAATAGCGTCAGGGCAGTGTAGTAATTTAGGTTTCCGTGTTGTCTTTGCAGAATGCGTAGAATGCTGAGTGAGTGACATGGAATCTTGCTGGTGAGAATTTCGTTGTATGGTTGAAAGTTCTGAGTGAGTCCGTTGGAGTGATGTAGCCTACCTGGGAGGATGCAGGTGCATGTGGCCTGAAGCTCAGATTAACTTTTCGGGTGGGGTGCTGTGAGCATCTGATGATGTAAGACTGGCAGCGTACAAACAAGGGTTTGTGTATGTGCTTGGCATCGGCAAAAGCAGGAGCACAGACTGTACGGATAGGGGAATTTATTTTTAAAATGTGAATTTTGAAGTACTAAAGTTCAAATAAGTTGCCTGCTAGTTTTTTTACTGTTGACATTGTGGGGGTGAAGAAAAATGTGTGCTAAGAGCTGGTTATTAGCTAACTGTCATGTGAGGCCTGTTATTAACAAAGCATTTGGTTGGTCGTTACTGGAATGTGGTAAGGTGAATGGAAAGCATGGATGTCGTGGCCTTTGTAAGTTTAGCACATGATGTTAGGACAATGTGTTAGTTCATTAGTTATGTTTAACACATTTATTTCCCACAGATGGACTTTTCTATGCAATAGGCAATGGGGACTGATATGATATAGTACAAGGCTTTGAAGAAATGTGATTAATAGAACATGTTTACTAATATTTTCCTTTGCAGGTGGCACTGTTTAAGGACTTTTGTGCCATATAGCTTAGTCAGAGCTTTAAGATTTGTTAGAGTTCTTGCAGAAATGTTATTAAATTTAAGCAGTGTTAGCTTGTTGCAGTGTGGTGTTCTGCATGTTAGAGTCTTTGTGGTGTGCTAGAGTTTTAGCATTTTGGTAATTTTTTGTAGTTGTGTGCTTGATGGCCTAGTGCATGGTATGTTCAAAGTGGTTCTTCACAACAGTGGTGTTGTTTTTTTTGTTTTAAGGAACACAGGTGACGGATAATCATAGTTTTGTGGTTTAATATGGCTGTGAACATATGAGTGGCTGTGTGCGACAAGTGTGTGGTTGTTCTGGTGAAAGTGATGCATTTATTTATGTGAGGTGTGTGATGATGCTTCCTCATAGTTGTGTTTGGTCTTTATGGTGGATCTTTAGGACACAGGCGATAAATTGGGGTGGCGGCATAGGTACCTTTGGGGTGTAATGTGTTATTGCGTTGTTTCACTCGGGTGTTGGGAATACCCTGCTTTGTTCTTTGGAGGTGTGGGTGCACAGCTCAGAGTTGTGTGTGTGGTGTGGCTATGAGGTTAGTACTGGTTATAGTTTTTGTGTGATAGAGGAGGAGAGAGGTTAGAGAGATACCTGAGCTGTTGAAGATTGATTGCTAGTGGTACAATTTTCATTGGTAGGTGTCCTTCCTTTACTGTAGAAAAGGGGAGGGGCATCATTAGTATGTGTTATGGTACCATTTGAACTGGTGACACGTTCACGTTGTACGAGTGTGGTGATAGTTCATGTGGTTGAGGTGCACGCGCATGTGTTGGAGTGTGTGTACTGTGTGTTGTGAGTGTGACCGGTTTTGGTAGGCGTTGTTGTTGTTGTGTAAGGAAGGGAGATATGTAGTGATTTAGGTTTCCATGTTGCCTTTCCAGAATGAGTAGAATGCTGAGTGAGTAACATGGAATCTTGCTGGTGAGAATGGTGTTGTATGGTTGAGAGTTCTGAGTGAGTCAGTTGGAGTGATGTAGCCTACCTGGGAGGATGCCGGTGCATGTTGCCTGGAGCTCAGATTAACTTGACAAGATAAACATAAAAGATGTACTGGAACTTCATTAAAGGAACAACTGGAACATCACCAGATGTCACAGTCCTCATTGGGAACTCAGAACGTTACAGGCAGCATCCTTTTAAATGTAAAATATTCCCTTTTCAAAGGGAACTTTTTGCAAAAAGCAGAGCAGCACTGTTTTTTTCCACTTCTTTTGGTGCACACAAGAACACACACTGGGACTTTTCTCGGTGTGCTCCCTGTTCCAACTCACCCAATTGGTGTTTGGCAAGATGTTGCAGCCATTATTCTGAAGCTGCAAAACACAGTTTTGATGCGGTGGTGCTCCAAGTAGCCAGCGCAGCCATTTTGCTGTTAACTGTTGCAGCTTGATCATGGATGGGGATTCTGCTGAGTGGGTCAATGTAGCCCACAAACCCGCTTGTCAGGGTTTATTGCTTAAGTAAACGGAGGATGAGTGAGTGTAAATGGATGTACAAACAAGAGAGGGAGCCTAGAAGTGCTCAGGTTGTGGTATGGCTGAAGGATAATTATGCCGCCTCTCTTACATCCTCACACTTACCTTTCAACTGGTTGCACCGGAAAGGATAGCTCAGGGGTAACACTCTGGTCTTGACTACACTGAGCAGCATATGCACAGTTCCCAGTTGAGGTACTGTGCTTAGAAGCTGGAGTACAACATTAAATGCAATATAAAAAAACGATTTACACTGCATATCACGTGTGGACGCTTTGAGGCACTCTGCTCATGACACACCATACAGCCTTTCTCACACCACCATACCAACCTCTGGGAGCGTCCAAATAAATGATGCCACCACCACTGCTGTGCTCTAGTCTCTGACTGGTCCATCCCATCGGCCCATCAACACAGAGCAACACACCCTCATAGGCCGAGCTGCATGCTACAAGCAACTTTCCTCCATCCAACGGGGCATGGTGGCAGCCCTGGGCATCCACACCACAGTCACGACTGAGGGGTAGTAGGCTGTGTCTCAACCCTCTTCACACTTACCCTTGCACTGGTTACACTGTGTGGATTTAAATGATGCCGCTGAGACTGTTCTGTATTTCTCTCCACCTGGACTGCCCATCAACACTTTGCAACATAACCCCTCTTCCTCTCCACGCTCCTGGCTCCAGGATAGAATGGGCTCTATCATGACAGTGGCGGTATCCTGGCGGTAATACCGCCGGTATATACCGCCAATGCAAATAGCGTTACCGGTGCTTGGTCCGGCGCAATTTGCGCCAGATCACGATTAGTGGTAAGGCTGTAATTCACTATTTTCTATGGGTATTTTTGGCGCTATTATCGCCAGCGGTAATAGCGCCCGCAGTAATGATGCTGAAAATGGCCAAAAATGGGTGGAAAGCTACATTTTGACCTCCAGCAAAAACTCCAACTTTCTGCCCAACTCGAAACAGGGGGATCCTTAAATACGGTGGTAATAGCGTTAAAGCTGCATTTAAAGCTGCAACTCGTAATGAGGCCCAATATATCTTTAATCCTCAATCTCTCCACTAATTGGATAGCTCCACTCGCTCCTACAAAATAGCTGCTGCTGGAACAGAGCTTTCAGGTTCATTATGCATTATAACGCTGTTGACTGACACCAGGATTGCTTTAAATATGTGCCTACAAGAGCTCTGGCATACAGCAAAGCTCTCTCTAACCGGACCTAAATAGGTGGTGAAGAAAGAGAGGAAGAGCCAGGTGGTTGGAGGTCAATTTATATGGGTCAGAGGAGCGACTAGGCTAACATTTTAGTGGGGTGGCGGGGTTAACCCTTCAAATGTTGGGAGAAGGGATAACCTCCGAGACTGGGGGAAGAAGAAACTTACTTGTTTAGGGGCATATCATTTCTTTCACAGCTGGGTCTATGGCCTGACCCTCATCTTGGGTAATTGCTTGCCCAAAGCAGGGGCCGGGTACGACCCCCAATCGGGCATCACACACCAGACCAGGACCTTTGCACTCAGCCTTAGATGTAGCACATGATTTGAATGCTTTTTATTTATTTTCAACTAATTCAAATTGAGCCGATACCCGACCCGTCTCACACCCCCTTTTACAAATATCCAGGGTCACAATGGACCATGAACCAGGCCGGTGGGTGGTAACACAATATTTATATATTTTAATTTTAAAGAAAATCACACAATTTTTATATTGGGCAGCAATCACCAATGGGGTGATAATTACAATGAAAACCACTGAAATACACTTGGGTAACCTTCTAAAAGAACATATCAAAAGCACCAATGAATAGGAGTACTTTTTGAATTAGGATAGTTAGCACCCAGGTTAAGGTTTACCCCTGCAATGGTCCCTCAACTCACAATTTCTCGAATTCTAATTGGATACAAAGAAGCAGCAGGTAGTCAGTGATATGTGGCAGCAAACAGAATCAAAATCGGACCTTTAAAGACCTTTGCAATTGCATAAAATGACACTCGTAAATTGACAAATAAATAATTAATGTGTGGTTAAATCTATGAGGCAAATATGATTTCTCACAATAGCAGGAACATATAAAAACTGGCAATCACAAGGCAAGGTATCAACAAAGGCATACAGTTCAAAAGCAAGCTGAAAGTAAGAACACGATACAGCCGGAATCACACTTTGGAAAGTTGCATTTTACACAGAAGCAGTTTTAAATGTCAAACGGTTTTTAAGAAAAACGGGTGAAATACTTTGAATTGGAATGCGGGTTTTGGGCTGGGGAATAGATGCACATCACAAGGACAATATAGGAGTGAAAGGAGGGCTAGAGCTGAAGAGCTGGATGAGTTTTGCAAGCGAAAAGGAGGGTAGGTTTTGGTAAAATAAAGCCGTTAAAGTGAGGAAGTCGGTTTGGAAAGAGACAGGACAAGTTTTTCTTAAACTAGATTATTCAGACTAAATTGTTAAAGAAAGATACAGTACAATCCCGGGTTAATTTTCAACGTAACCGTTTCACCCCGTGTTCAGATCTAGGTGGTAATTAATTTAAATTATTCCAAATATTGCTAACGAATTACAAGGTGAGGTGAATGAAAGAATTGTGCTAACAATAGAAAAACAAGGACAGGGTACACAGAGAATTAGAACAGCTTAGACAAGTTATCAGGTTATGGATAGGATTACTTAGAATATAGGGCAAAGAGAAAGGATCAAGATGGGTGGGCTATGTGTTTCTATGGGATGGGGAGATACAGTCCACGCTTGAGCTTGGGATTTTGGAACAGTCAACCAGGTTCTGGTCACTGTACAAGGGGCACCAAATAGCAGTGGACTCTCCTGGCAGAACCACAGCTAGGCCTGTCTGGTCACTGGATGGCAAAGGTACTGCTGGAACAGAGCTTTCAGGCTCATTATGCATTATAAAACTGTTGACTGACACCAGGATTGCTTTAAATATGTGCCTACAAGAGCTCTGGCATACAGCAAAGCTCTCTCTAACCGGACCTAAATAGGTGGTGAAGAAAGAGAGGAAGAGCCAGGTGGTTGGAGGTCAATTTATATGGGTCAGAGGAGCGACTAAGCTAACATTTTAGTGGGGTGGCGGGGTTAACCCTTCAAATGTTGGGAGAAGGGATAACCTCAGAGACTGGGGGAAGAAGAAACTTACTTGTTTAGGGGCATATCATTTCTTTCACAGCTGGGTCTATGGCCTGACCCTCATCTTGGGTAATTGCTTGCCCAAAGCAGGGGCCGGGTACGACCCCCACTGGCTGCTCTTCCAACCCCTGGGCTAATAAAATTGAAAAAGAAAAAATAAACAGGCTCCTGTCCTGTTGCAGCCTATGAATGAGTGGCTGGAGCGGGACAGGAAGTCAGGCAGCCAGGATAGGAAGTCAGGTGGCGCCTTACAGTAGCTCGGGTGCCTGATTTCCTGTCCCACCACAGCCACTCATTGATTGGCTGGGACAGGACAGAAGTGTGCAGCAGATGGCCGTGGCAGCGAATTTCAAGATGAGTGAAATGGAACACAAAGAGCTGGCAGGCACTTCCTAAGATCTCTTTGTGCTTCTACACACTCGCGCTCCTTGCTATTCTCCATAGCCCCCACCCTTCCCATCAACATTCAAAAAGCACTGGCGCTGTCCCTGCCCCTCCCCAAACCTTTTCTGCCCTCCAGGCCTTAGCTGCCCCTGCCCCCTTTATCTCCTGTTCTTACCTCCTAAGCCCCTTTTGTGCCCCAACCCCTTTTGACCCTTATGCTGCACCAATCTGTGGAATTGGTGACAATGAGGAGCCTGGATTGTTATCATTAGGAGAATCATAAGACCCAATGATAGAGAATCATAAGACCCAATGATAGAGAATCATAAGACCCAATGATAGAGAATCATTAGACCCAATGATAGAGAATCATAAGACCCAATGATAGAGAACCATAAGACCCAATGATAGAGAATCATAAGACCCATTGTTAGAGAATCATAAGACCCAATGATAGAGAATCATAAGACCCAATGATAGAGAATCATAAGACCCAATGATAGAGAATCATAAGACCCATTGTTAGAGAATCATAAGACCCAATGATAGAGAATCATAAGACCCAATGATAGAGAATCATAAGACCCATTGTTAGAGAATCATTAGAATCACCATTACCCAATTATTACTCTTTGCTATGGAATCATTCCATTGTTGCATTGTGTTTAGTTCTGATTAGTACATTGCTGAAGTAGACACTATCCACATTATTAGACTGCCACTTTTGCCATTTGCAATAGAATGACACTTGCACGTATGTGAAGTGCCATTGTAGTGTTTTAGAGACATGGTATATTTGTAGAGTGACAGAGAATGATTTGCTATGCATCTATGTTTGCATTAGAAATAGCGCTTAGGCTGAGAGAAACGTATTGTTTGCAGGAGAGCAGAACGAATTAGGCCTGGAATGACACACACGGGCATATTTGAAATGCACGTAGAGCCATTTAGTACACATGTATGCTTTGTAGTTACACATTTAGAGATATGTTTGGTATGTATGTATGTATGTTGAGTCACTTAGAATGAGTTTGCATTATAGTGCTTGGATTTGCGTAAACGCTAGGAAGCATTAGCACGAGGCCTGAGCCATTTTCTGATGGAGAAAGACAGAAGTTGGTTTTGCACTGGGCTCAGCACGAAGAAATGTTATGGTACACTGTGATAGAAAGTATCATACACATTGGCAGAGAGACATAGATAACATGAACCTTGTCCAAGTAGAGACGGCCTAGGCTAATCAGCTCGAGCTCTGTGCTTCGTGGAGACAACACAAGGGTGGGGGCTGCACCAAGGGAGCGACATGGACACATGGAGGGAGTGCTTTTGCATGCGAGAGACGGGGCCTAAGAGAGCATTTTTGTAATGCAGAGAGAGCCTACAGTGGAGTAATGCAGAAATAGATGGAAATAGATGGTATTTTTCACTGCACACAGAATGGCCATGAAAGAAAGATATGATGTTCAAATGTCACGCTGACAGCACACGAAGTGAAAGGACATGCCGTGAAAGCACACGCACGAGACATGAACACGCAAACACAATCTGGCAGGCATTTTGCTATATGCTGACACAGAAGGAGACATTCTTAGCTTAGGGAATGTATGTAACCATGGAGAGATATGTGCGTCTTTGGAGACTATAACCAGAAGGGCTGGAGAGAAAGGAGTGAGTTAGTTCGAGGGAGATCGGGAGAGCCAGAGAGTTGGAGAGAAGTTGGTTGATGAAGGCTAGTTGGCTGGAGTTTGTTGCTGAGAGAGCTGGTGCAAGACGAGATGCGATGAGAGAGAGATGTCTTGGTGCAGCAGACTAATAAGGCCTTGATGAGATCGATCTGGCAGAAAGAGAGCTTGGCAGTTACCAGATCTTGAGGTCTGCCACTGACAGAGGAGTCGTGCTGGCAAAGACAGAGCTGGAAACACATGCAGAATGGGAAGTATGGTTTTGGCCTACACTAAATTCATTGATTAGGACAGACACTCACATAAGGGGATAAGGGGAAACCAGACAGGGATTGTGTAGAGTGAGAGTGTGAAGATGGGGTGGATTGGGGTGGATTTGCCCATGGAGGTGATGGATGCTAGCGCTTGCATTAGACTGCATTAGAACCACACATTAGGCAGCACAGGCTTGCATTAGAAACCTGAAAGGCTTATAGTTATTGCAAGATTTGCTTTGCACCACCAGAAGTATAAAAGGTGCAAATTAGACATAGCATTAGAACTGCCTGCATTGTAATGCATTATGCTTAGCTGTGTGATCATAAATAAATGTATCCCATTTTTATAAATTGAATCGACTCTTTGTGTTTTCTTTGTGTGGTGTTTTATGTTATTTGTTATTCTGTTACCAGTAGTAATCTAGGAGTAACACAGTGCACATAGGGCCTGAGATACGAATGCAGCAAGGGGGGGTATAGTGATCCATAAACCCCTAGGAGGTTGTCAAAGATTGTCTGAGACCGGAGCGTGCTTGATCCGGGGGGGGCAGCACGATGGTTAGGGGTTTTGTTTTTTCAGACTGACAAATGGAGGGGACACACAGATCTTCACTAAATGCGGACTGATAAGAGGTGGATTGCAGCTGGTCTGTTGATATACTTATCGGTTTTGCAGGTTGTCGAAGTTTGAACATTTTGTGCAACTGTGATTTGTTTTTTTCCTGTTAGTTCGTCGTTGGAAGAGATTTTTTGTTTCATGTTTTGTCTGTCTTGGGGATGTTATGTTATTGATTTAGAACATGCTGTCTGCAATTTCGTTCATTGGAGGAAGGGGAACGTAAATGTTTGACCTTGATTGCCGGAATTGGTTGACATTAGTCACATTTGGATGACATTGACCAAGAGCAGTATTTTATGACTGGCAATGTTTTATGAATAAATGTACATTAATTCGCCGAGTGAGAGAAACAGTTTATTTTTCTTGAAGACGCTCGGAATAATTGAAACTGCAGAATGAGTTTATTTCTTAGTGACCTGAAGGCAATAAGAAATCGGCTTAAAAATATGCTTGAGGCCTGGGATGTATCACAGGCATCAACTGTATTGAAAGTGAAAATTGACATAGCTATGAGAGAGGGGAGCCCATTTATTGTTGATTTGCACTCAGTAATATATTGTCTCAGAGATATGATTAGTAACTGGGAAAATGTCCCATTGAAAGCAGAAGCAGACCCATTGAATTCAATTTCATCAGCAGTGATGGGCAGGAATAAAGTTCCTAGAGTAATGCATGTTGTCCGTGTGGAGAGAGAGTTATTTCAGACTAATGGGAGAGATAGTACATATTTGACAGACATGTGCAGTGTGCATAGAGAATTGGCTAGAGGAATGCATAGAGGGGTTGCCTATGAAGATCATTGTGAAACTGTGTCATTAGAGAGACGCCTGCATGAGAAGAGTTATGTGAAGATTTTTGATTTGAATAGAAAAAATAATTGCAGCAGTGGTAGCACCAGTATTTTGATTCCTACGTTTTCGAGTGAGAAAAAAATATTGTGCAATGACCTAGATATTTTAACAACATTGCAAGAGAACGTTGATAAAGGGAATCGTGCTAAATTTGGATGTTATGAAACCTTGAATGCCTGGAATTTTTGTAGTTTGAATGGGTGCATGGAAAAAAAGTTTGTTGACATTGGAGATCGTGCGGGACTGGCAGACTGTGTATTTGAAGCAGGAGATAGCAGTGCATCTCTCGCAGGAATGCAGCAATGTGTGAATGTGAATTGTATTGTATATGAGAGAGGCTGTTTGAATTAAACTGATTTGATTTTTCAGCATGTAGTAATTCAACGTTGTGAATTCTTAATGAAGAAAAATGGGGAGAGAGTTGTGACATTTATAGGACATGGAAGTGACACAGAGAATGCAGTTGTGACATTTTTGAATGTGCATTTGAAAGGGAGATGTCTGGAGTATGTGAAATTGATTGTTTTGTTTTGTTTTGAAAAGGATAGGGATGGAACTGCAGGAGTCATGCATTAAGCATGCATGCATTATGAGGCATGGAGAGACAGGCATGGAGAGACAGGAACAGTAGTTAGAGGCACTGACACATTGATGACACACAGGGGAGATAGCATGGGTGTCTTTTGAGAGACATGCAGAGAACCAGCGATGTACACTTCAACGCACAATGAGAAATGCTGTTTTATTTTTTGGCTATGAAAACACCTGAAACTGAGCAAGACTGATACTAGCACGTTTGTTTTCTTTGCATGAAATCTGAGGAGACAACTTGACCAGACCGAGATTGCATTGACCAGACCAGATGGCATCGCCGCATGAAATGACCAGACCATGATTTGCACCAGCATGACGCCTGAGAGCAACATGTCCAGATAACCTGCATGACCAGACCAAATGACCAGACTTTTTTGATGGCTGACACCTTGTGACTTTGCAGCATCAGAAAGAGACTGGCTTTTGTCACCTTGTAATGTGACTTTGCATCATGGCTGTTTGTTTGCAGCAATGATGATACATTGGCATCTGACCTTGACGCTTTGCAGCAGCACTTTTGGGGAATGCTGACCGACCGATTTGAGGCCTTAGGGTGTGGCCTTGTCCAATGGCTGTGCTCTGAGAGTGTACGCAGAAAATCTGCTTGCTACCCAGACTAAAGAGACTTTGTGGCATGACACCTATTGCCATGGGGAGTGAAGATCATGACCGACTGTGCAGAGAGAATACACCTTGCAGCATCCTGTGCCAAGAAGTGAGAGAGAAAGAGTAGTGAAAGAAATTGTTCAGCAGAGAGAGAAATTCGAATTGCTTTGTGAGCAGCTTTTGTAATCTGCAGCGAGAAGAGAAACCATTTGGAATGCCTTACTTTGTGAAGCAACCGCAGACAAGTTTGTGCCTGAGCGGAGAAAGAGAAAAATGCAGCAATGAGCAGGAAGACATGCTCTGAAAGCATTTCTTGCCTGATCCACGTTTGAAAGCAATGAAGATTTTGAAATTTGCACTTGTGTTCAACGCTGGCTCTCCCTCATTTGAGGAGCATTGGACATGGCAATGGCATGGCAACAGCATGACCTGGCGAGGAAGGAGAGATTTGAAGATGGAGATGGGCCTATGGAGAAGGGCCAATGTGCATGAAATTGCACTGTGCATGGGATTGCACTGTAGAGTCACCATCAGCATGTTTTGTAAACACTCTGAATGAGTTCACCTGTGCTTAAGGACTAGGGAAAAAGGGAGCGTATGCATCAATTGGCATCAATTGAAAGTCCTGACACACAGTCTTTCCCGGTGCTACCTTTGAAGTGAAAGGGCATATATTGATCAGTCCATGGAGACTAAATGGGGCACATATGGTACCTGACACTTTCTTGCTCCTGTCGTTTTGGAGCTCTGTGCAAAATCTTGCTGCCATTTATCAAGCAGGCCAACTTTAATTGGCTTGTACACGTTTCTGCCTGCCTGAACATTGATTGTCTTGAACACTTTGCTGTTTTCACACTTTGTTGCTGTGGAGAACACTTTGCTACCTGAACTTTGACCTTTTGCTGAACACTGATATGCTTGTTGTGAACACATGATCCAATTTGTGAACACTTGCTTTGTTGACATTGCATCTTTGTTGACATTCCTTGGCTGAACCTTTTGCATTAGACTTGATTTGTACTGACATGGAACTGTGCACGGTTGTGAGGACACACATACCTCATGAGAACTTGGTAATACCTTGGACTGGAATATAACTGAATATGACTGCATGTAGTTACTGATATGTATGCATTGATCTATGGAATGTTTGGCCTGTTTGGCTACTGACATCTGTACTGACCTTTGACACCTGTGAAAGTGATTGTCATATTTGGTGCTTGACACATTGAATTGGAAACACCTGTATACACAGTACTTGTGCATTGATTCTATGCATTGGATTTTCGTTTTCTGCTTGTAGAGACACTTTCACACCTTTGGATTGTGTAGACACTTTTTGACTCGACTTGTGGCTTGACTTTTGACCTTTGACATTTGGCTATGCTATTCTGATTTCTGACACATTTGCAGTTTTGCCTTTGATATTTTAGCTTGCCACTGATAGAGTGAAATGCTTGCATTTTGAAGAAGGGTTTTTTCTGCATCATGAAATAATCTGCATCATGAAATGTATGCTTTTTCCCTTCAGTAATGTTGCTTGGTATTAGAGATACCACATTGCTATGTTATGTATGACATATGTTATGTTGTGATTTATTTAACGATAAAAAGGGAGAATTGTGGAATTGGTGAAAATGAGGAGCCTGGATTGTTATCATTAGAAGAATCATAAGACCCAATGATAGAGAATCATAAGACCCATTGTTAGAGAACCATTAGAATCACCATTACCCAATCATTACTCTTTGCTATGGAATCATTCCATTGTTGCATTCTGTTTAGTTCTGATTAGTACATTGCTGAAGTAGACACTATCCACATTATTAGACTGCCACTTTTGCCATTTGCAATAGAATGACACTTGCACGTATTTGAAGTGCCATGGTAGTGTTTTAGAGACATGGTATATTTGTAGAGTGACAGAGAATGATTTGCTATGCATCTATGTTTGCATTAGAAATAGCGCTTAGGCTGAGAGAAACTCATTGTTTGCAGGAGAGCAGAACGAATTAGGCCTGGAATGACACACACGGGCATATCTGAAATGCACGTAAACCCATTTAGTACACATGTATGCTTTGTAGTTACACATTTAGAGATATGTTTGGTATGTATGTAGTATGTTGAGTCACTTAGAATGAGTTTGCATTATAGTTCTTGGATTTGCGTAAATGCTAGGAAGCATTTAGCACGAGGACTGAGCCATTTTCTGATGGCGAAAGACAGAAGTTGGTTTTGCACTGGGCTCAGCATGAAGAAATGTTATGGTACACTATGATAGAAAGTATTTGTAAACATTGGCAGAGAGACATAGATAACATGAACCTTGTCCAAGTAGGGACGGCCTAGGCTTATCAGCTCGAGCTCTGTGCTTCGCGGAGACAACATGAGGGTGGGGGCTGCGCCAAGGGAGCGACATGGACACATGGAGGGAGTGCTTTTGCATGAGAGAGACGGGGCCTAAGAGAGCATTTTTGTAATGCAGAGAGAGCCTACAGTGGAGTAATGCAGAAATAGATGGAAATAGATGGTGATTTTCACGGTGGTCAGTCAAAATATCGAGAAAAAAAATCTCGACTAACAATAAGGTCGAAAAAAAAAGACAGAAAAAAAAAGTCGAATTTCTATTTTTTTAATTATATATTTATTTTGGGGTCCGGGATTAAAAAATAAATTGTTAAAAAAAAAAAAGGGGGGGGTTGGGGGTGAACCCCCCCATTTCGAATAAAAAACGTTATAAAAAAAAATTCAGACTTTTTTTTGGGATTTTTTTTTTTCGTGATTTATTTTTTCGAGATTATGACCATAAACCGGTTTTCACCGCACACAGAATGGCCATGAAAGGAAGATATGATGTTCAAATGTCACGCTGACAGCACACAAAGTGAAAGGACATGCCATGAAAGCACACGCACGAGACAGGAACATGCAAACACAGTCTGGCAGGCATTTCGCTATATGCTGACACAGAAGGAGACATTCTTAGTTTAGGGAATGTATGTAACCATGGAGAGATATGTGCGTCATTGGAGACTATAACCAGAAGGACTGGAGAGAAAGGAGTGAGATAGTTTGAGGGAGATCAGGCGAGCCAGAGAGTTGGAGAGAAGTTGGTTGATGAAGGGGAGTTGGCTGGAGTTTGTTGCTGAGAGAGATGGTGCAAGACGAGATGCGATGAGAGAGAGGTGTCTTGGTGCAGCAGACTAATAAGGCCTTGATGAGATCGATCTGGCAGAGAGAGAGCTTGGCAGTTGGCAGTTACCAGATCTTGAGGCCTGCCACTGACAGAGGAGTCGTGCTGGCAAAGACAGAGTTGGAAACACATGCAGAATGGAAAGTATGGTTTTGGCCTACACTAAATTCATTGATTAGGACAGACACTCACATAAGGGGAGAAGGGGAAACCAGACAGGGATTGTGTAGAGTGAGAGTGTGAAGATGGTGTGGATTGGGATGGATTTGCCCATGGAGGTGATGGATGCTAGCGCTTGCATTAGACTGCATTAGAACCACACATTAGGCAGCACAGGCTTGCATTAGAAACCTGAAAGGCTTATAGTTATTGCAAGATTTGCTTTGCACCACCAGAAGTATAAAAGGTGCAAATTAGACATAGCATAAGAACTGCCTGCATTGTTATGCATTATGCTTAGCTGTGTGAACATAAATAAATGTATCCCATTGTTATAAATTGAACCGATTCTTTGTGTTTTCTTTGTGTGGTGTTTTATGTTATTTGTTATTCTGTTACCAATGGTAATCTAGGAGTAACATAGTGCACATAGGGCCTGAGATACGAATGCAGCAAGGGGTGGGGGCTATAGTGATCCATAACCCCCTAGGAGGTGTCAAAGATTGTCTGAGACCAGAGTGTGCTTGCCAAGGGGGGAGGGTAACACGATGGTTAGGGGTTTTGTTTTTTCAGACTGACAAATCTGTTTTAGCCCCTAGCCCTTGTTCTTGCCCTCATCCCTCTTAAGCCCCTGCACCAATCTCGTTTAGCCTGTTCTTTCCCCAGTCCCCTTTAGCCCTCAGTCCCTTTAGCCAACTGTGTTGCCCCAGTCCTATTTAGCCCCTTTTCTTACCCTCAACCGCCTTTAGCCCCTCTTCTCACCCAGTCCCTTTTGTTGCCCCAAATCTCTTTAGCCCCTTTTATTGCCCCAATACCTTTTCATACCCCCAGCCCCATGACACAGGACTCTTCCTTGGGCTTGGCTCATGGGGGGCTCTAAGAGCCAGGCCAGTCTCCCAGGCTCAGCCCTGTCTCAGCCCTACCCACATATTACCTGGCACTCCCAGGTCTAATTCTAATGAGACTATGCCGGTGCATCTTCAATGTTACAAGCAGTTAACTCTCTTTTCCTTCCACACACTCAAGGAATGTTGTGAGAATGAGCTGTCTCTTGTCCCCCCCTACCCATCCAATCACTCCCCTGGCTTGGAAGTACTAACCCCATAACAGTTTCAATTTCCTAAACATGTATGCATAAGAATGTAGGTGCTAATAGTGAAATTATTATATTAGTAACTGCCAGGCCTTTGTTAACTATGCAGCCACTGGAACCCTTTATTGTCTATGTCCTGGCCTGCACTCCCACCACTGTAGTTCAGCCAGGTCAAGTCAATTTAACCCAAAGTGTCAGGGTGGAGGGTCGTAAAGCCCAATCTGCCCAATGGTCATTGTGCCACCGATGTGGGTCAGCCCATGGAAGCCAGTTCACATATATGAAGAACTCCAGAGATTGTATGCATATGTTTGCCGGAGTCCTTTCTGCCTTTCATTCTAACACATGCGATGATCATTTAGTTTGGTGATAGGAACATCTGGTATTCACAACGCACTGAACTTGGCCAGTGTTGTGACGTAGGATGCCATCCGAGACACCCCATAACAAGTGGCAATGAGGTGGGTCTTTGGCAGTGCTTTAAGTGGGGTAAGAAGAAGGGGCTCATTTGGGGGTGTGGCCTGAAAAGTACACAAACCATAGTAAGGTGCGCAAACAAATATACAAACGTATGTAAGCATTTATATATTTATGTGCGTACCTGACTATGTTTTGTGTACTTTTCAAGCCATCTTTTATAAACATAGAAATATGTAACATATTTCTATGTTTATAAAAGATGGCTTGCTTGAAAAGTAGACAATTCAAGCCATCTTTTATAAAGCATTGCCAATGGACAAAGACGCCTGAGGCTCAGTGATCTGTGCACGGAGCCCCCATGTTTGCCAAGGGTCAGTGACCTGGGGAGTGGAAACAAAGGGATCATAATGGCCTCTTGTGACCCCACGCGATGGGTCACAAGAGGAATTTACAGTGACTGAAAGAAGTGCCAGCCAGCCACAGCATTGCTGAAACTGTAACTTCCAGTTTCAGGGATGCTGTGGCGGTGGGCACTTCTGTCAGTCAAACAGCTGCCTGACTTTAAAATGGTGGGCGCATCTCCCATCGCAGCTACGTTGGTGGCAGGATGTGCATGGTGGGACTGGGGGGCCCTGACAGGGCCCTGGCACAGCCACACTTTTTGGAGACTGCCGGGGCCCAGACATGGCTGGGCCCGGCCCACTTAAAGCTCTAGTTGTTGGCCTGCTATCCCACCTCGCGCCCTCGCAGACCAGTCGCAAGCAGCACACGAGGCACTCCCTGATGGGAAGGACATACTGTAGTACTCCCGCTCGGCTCGGGTGCTGTCCACTGGCCATCCGAGCTAGTGCCAGATGGGACAGCACTGTGTGAGGTTGGCTGTAGCTGACAATCTGGACGAGCAGTATGCCCAACTCTAATCCACTCAGAAGGGCATGAGTACGGCCTGAGTAAGCCGGCTGAAGCCAATAGCCCAGAACATTGGCTGTTCTCTGTCTCCAAGAAGGTTCACCAAGGAAGCTCTGGTGTCCCTCCTGCAGGCGAGCTGGTTCCGGAGAGCTTTACAACATGATGGATGCCCATGCTCAAGGTGGGCTCAAGGAGTTCCAGTGCCTCTAGAGGGAGTCACACTCTACCTGCACTTTTTGGGGGGTTTCTGTATCCTAATCTCCTCTCACCTGCACAGGAATCCTCTGGTGCGAGGGTGGTACCAGCTAGCATCCCTGCTGAGGGTACCCGTGATGCTGTGCCCATCCGTTGATGATTCTCCTGTAGTCGGTGTTTAAAGATGGATCAGGATGTCTTTTTTAATAATCATAACGTGACCACTCAAGTCATAGTTTTAGTCGTGAGGAAAACAGAGAGGGTTTCTAATTCCGCTGAAACCGGTTGACAAAAAAGAGTCTCAGGGTGATGACCTGATCCCCGAGACACACACAATAAGTAGTGAGCTTGGCTAAATCGCATTATTTTATGTGAAGTGCAAAAGGAAGAGACACACGAAATGAGCACTATGAATTGGACTGCGTTTTAAAATGTTGTTGCAAAATGGTATTTTGTAATTGATTAGCCACACAGAATGGAAGCAATATGAATAAAAATAAGAGGATTGACTTCCAAACCGTGTGCACAGATTTTTAGCTGATAGAAAAAGTAGTGAGAGAGGGTAGGGGAGTCTCTCATCTATCCCCTAACCTAGATACTCGTCACATCAGCGCTCACTAGGGATAGCACACCAACAAAGGGATAGTGAGATTCTTTATAGGGACATTTAGTTATATGTAGGGACTTTAGTTGTAGAAGAAATATCTTAATAAACAGATTCTGTCTGCGTTGTGCTAAACTGAAAATAGGTTCAGACAGAATGCGCTAACCCTGTGACTCCAGTTGTAATCTATCATGCTTCTATAGCACCATGATGCTTTTGGTGAAAGAGCGCTCTATACATATGGTGATTGAGGGCTATGAAAGCCATGCAGATGTTTTACATGGGAAGTGACGTCCATCACATTTGCAAGACCCAACAGCCAATGGACGACTAGTATGAAGAGGCAAAAGATGCACCGCAGGCCTATTTCCGTCCCCTGGTTAACAGAGTCCCCTGATTAACTGAAACTATGAGCATTTTGTCTGTGCGAGGCACATCAGGCTATGTCGGAATCTCTAGATTCGTATCATGGTCGCCTCCAAAGGATGACCATGTCCTGTCGACTACATGATGAAACGGATGAGATTAGTGCACAGATCATTCAACATTGTGTGTCTTCCATGGTATGGCAACAAATTCTCAAGGAACCGGACATTCTGTTACAGCAAATCCTCGAGCTCGGCCATACACAGGAGTTTACAGCCACACCAGCAGTGCACATGGAGGAAGCATCTAAAGCTGCACGCACTGAAACCACTGTTGTGTTTGGAGTTAAAGGCTAGTCAGAGCCCTGGATATTGCAACCAGAAAGGGAGCCAATTAATGTCCAACCCAGCTGAAGGTCAGCAGAATTCTTGCGATGTGTGTGAGGGTGTGCTGCCATATGATCAAGCCTGTCCAGCTGCTGGCCTCACCTGTGGCTGGTGGGGGAAACCTAATCACTTTGCCAGGCTGCCCCATGCTCCATGGCCAATTGCCCCACCAACGACGAGTAGCGGCCCTGGATTATGACCAAAGGTCAGTGCTGTCTATACTGAAAGGTGCGGCGGACATTGAGGTGTCTCCAATAGTGGTAGCCAACAAACTAAAGTATCCAGAAGAAGTCTGCATCTGTGCAGACAAGAGGCTCCCTAAACCAGCCCTTCACAGGCAGCGACATCCCACTCCCATGCTTGACAATATCCTAGCAGATCTGAATGGTGTCAAAGTGTTCTAAATTATCCGCCTAAAGGCAGAGTATCACCAGGTCCCTCTGCATGTGGACTCCCAACCGATAACAACATTTTTATCTCATGTTAGCTTGTTTCATTATATGTGACCCATATCCAGAGTGTCCTCCACTGTGAGGTGTTTCAGCACACTATCAATGGGTGCTGGCAAGGCTCCCTAATGTTTTGAAAGTGAACGTTGATGACTTGATCTTTTCAGCTTCACACAAGGGCCTAACGGTTAGATTAGCCCTGGTGCTAGCATGGTTATCTCAACACGGCCTGATGCTCAACTAACAAAAGTGTGGTTTCTTGCAGCCCTGTGTTGATTTCTTTGTATTTCATGAATAGGGGCTATCTCCTGACCACTGAAAGGTCCCTGAGATCAAGGAAGTGGTGCCACCGGGCTCCCCATCGGAAGTGAGGAGTTTCTTGGGGATGGTGAACTTTTGTGGCTGATTTAACTCCAACTTTCCCACACCGAAGGAGCTGTTACAAGTCCTTAACCTGAAGGATCAAGACTGGCAGTAAAGCAGAGCAGGACGTGTTTGATGCCACCAAGGTGGTGCTTATGGCTGACACGTCGATGGCCTACTTTGAACCAGCCAATGTCACTGAGCTTGTGCTGACGCCAGTCCGGTGGGACTGGGGGCTGTGTGCCTTTGGGATGACCGCCACAGACATTTTCATATCTACATCTATGGTCACCCGGTGACTGTCTTCACAGACCACAAGCCACTGATCTCCATCATGGGGGAGTCAGCTCCTCGCCATCCCATCAGACTAGAGAGCTGGATGCAACAGCTTCAGGAATTTGTCATTACACTGCTCTTCAGGGCTGGATCTTACAATCTGGGAGACTACTTGTCATGACACCCTGTGGTGCTGATATTGTGACGCTGATGAGGACATCGAGGGGTTCATCATGATGATCACCAGGGACGCTCTCCCGAAGTCCATGTCTTTGACAGACATTGCTGAAGCTACCCACAGAGATGCTGGCCTCCAGCATCTGGTAGTCCAATTGCAGTCAGATCAGTGGACGATGTTCCTGTCTGCAACGTAACACCTAACACCAGACGCCAGAGGCTCTGTCATTTCTACAGGGCCTATGGAAGGTCAAATGCAAGCTCTCGGTTGGCCATGAAGGGGTACTTCCTCGCAAAATACAGGTGGTCATCCCTCTCAAGCTGCAGGAGCACATTCTGGTTTTGGCCCACATAGGTCACCAGGGGACCAGTAAAATGAAGGTGCGCTTCTGCAAGAAGGTCTGGTTCAGAGACTGTGATAACAAGGTGGACAATTCCCTCAGCTGCTGTGTTTGGTTCCAGATGACAAAGAACCTCCCATTGCCTCTATGGACAGAATAACAGTGCCGTGGCATGCACCCATTCTCGACTTTGGCACTGTACAGCAA
This sequence comes from Ambystoma mexicanum, assembly GCF_040938575.1. Lineage (NCBI taxonomy): Eukaryota > Metazoa > Chordata > Amphibia > Caudata > Ambystomatidae > Ambystoma > Ambystoma mexicanum. The sequence continues at coordinate 1,422,114,371 of NC_090924.1, forward strand.
TCAAGATATTCCATCGTTGACGATTTGTCGAGCTACCCGGTGGTGTGTTTCATCGAAGGCATGGCGGTTGGAGTGATCCTTCTGAACCTCGAGGAGTTGTTTGCTGCCCATGGAAACCCAGAATCAGTCAGGTCAGTCAAAGACCACCATTCCAGAGTGAGGAGCTTGCATGCTTTTTGCAGTTTTTTGGGGATCGCTCACCAGTGCATCATGCCCTGCTGGCTAGAGGCCAATGGGGATGTTGAGCGATTCATGCAGGCACTTAATATGGCAGTCCGCATTGCCATGGCTAAGGAACAAAAACTTGAACAAGCTCTGTCTCCATTTCTGAAGGCATACCAGACAGCACTGCATTCCATGACAGATGTCACGCTTGTGGAAGCATTCTTGGATGAAAAGTGCAGCCCCTAATACCAGAGCATGAGTCCTGAGGTCTTGCAGTGCCTAACCATAAGAGAATGAGAGAAGCTCAAGAAAGGGTCACCAACGGGAAGACTAGCCGAAGATGACATAGTTGTATCCTGCATGATCACTACCCCAGGCACAAGTTGAGTTTACCTCATGAGACGAGTCCCCGGACAATTTCCAGTGAACAAGTGTCCATGGTTACAGCAGAGAGAGACCAGGAATCCCTCACCAGGAACTATGGCTGGTTTAGGTGTCTTCTGGGGAGCCTGGAAGCAGGTCGGCTAGACTCCCAAGCAGGAAGTGCTCCCCCAGTCACAAGGAAAAGATGCCGAACAGCAACATGAGGGGGAAGACCAGAGTGGCAGATATTTGGGTCAGCAAGAGGGGCCACTATCTCAGTATCTGTTTCGACCAGGCAGGAAACCCCAAGGATGGCTCCAGGACTGTGTACTTAAGTGACGATTGATAATGCATCGTCCTGAGGATTTGGGGTCAATAGTTTTAGTTTGTTGTTAGTGTTCAGTTATTTGTTTTATGAAGGTTGGATGAGACGTTGTGACATAGGATGTCACCTGTGTCTCCGATGGTACCCTATGTCTCACGGCTAATAAATGCAGACCATGCTCAGGCACTGGGTGACACCAATAGAGACAATCTACAAGTCTGTGTCGCTATGTTTGGTGGTCTCTGGCTATTCCTGAGACACTCCATCAAAGCCAGCAAAAGTTCAAACATCAGCTCGCAAAAGGTATTCCAATAAAATATATCCATCTACAATATTTTGTGGAGACCCTGTGAGGGATTCAACCATCCGCATGGGAAGAGTAAGCTCGTCTGGGCTTTTTTTGTGTATTTAAAAGAATAAATGATGGGAGATCAACCTCTGAAATATGTGGGGCCATTCCTGCACATATTTTCCACGCTCAACGCACAACAGAAAAATAGTCATGTACTCTGAGAGGACACAGCTTACCAGCGCCACCCTCCCCTGTCATGTGTAGCTGAAATCTGACAGCCGGGAGTACATCAAAAGGCTTTGGCCGTGGGAAGCCTAATTAGAATTTCAAGGCCCTGTGGATTTGTATCTCCATTGTCAAACCTTGCTGGTGGCAGTGAATACTGAAGAATGTAAATTAGCAGGCCTCAGGGAAAGACTGGGTGCAGGAAGTGACAACGGAGACCAGACGCCAATACCCTTTTGTAATGCAATGCATCAACTTGGTGCTAACACCCCTCCTTGGTATGAAAGGGAAGTGAATGTCCTGTCTGGAACCACTCCTTTCAGAGCAGGGAAGTATGTGAATTGTAGGAGATGAAAGTCTGCCTGCAACCCCTATTTCGAAAGAGGCCCTTGTTGTAATCAAGTACTGCAAAGGGCTCAGTTAATTAGGGAGACACTTTGATGTACAGCAGACAGGAAGATGGGTGGGACTTAGAAATATAAGTTGTCATCCTACCCCTGTTTGTTACCAAGCGCTCTGATTCTTACCTGAAGCATCAGTGAAGATTGTTGGTGGAGATCCAGGATTGGCTCACTTAAGTTAGGCTTGGCCTTCACCAATCCCTGGGCCCCGTTTGGCTTTTAAAGAGGGCTCAGCACCTCACTGATCAGATCATCTGAAGACTTCGCAAGGAGTAAGAAGAAGGACTCATTTGGAACCGGGGTGAAGGTACAGTCTACCTTACATCTTCCGCCAGTGAAGGAAGGCCAGGAGTTCCAAAAGGGAAGCAAGATCCCTCCCCTAAACATCTGCCAGGGAACAGATGGAGATATCAGACTCAGAGGACCCATCCAGCAGCTCCAGAACCGGTACCCAGCCAGCACACAGCGTGCCCTTCTAGGTTCTTACAGCAAGCTTCCTAGGTGGGAATTCCCAGAGAGTCTCTGAACAAAGGACAAGGCTGTTGCCTGATAACACCCTCCTGAGCTTCGGGCCATCCACCTTGACACAAGTCCTGTGAAGAAGCTAGGAGGAGTACCACACAATCATCATCCTGCGTCCGTCTTTTTAAGGACAATTTTGACCAGTTGAGTCCTCGAACCGCATATGGCTGCACCGTTGACTGTGTCATGTCACAGTTACCAGAGCCGTCCGAGATGCCTCGACCAGCATTCTTGGTCCTGAGACGCCGCACCAAACTGCCTGCCGCCTGGTACCCGCAGCTGTCTCCCACCACTAACTCTTTCTCACGTGCTGCAAAGCGCCCTGGAACCGCCTCAATGCTCTCGAGCACCAAGAACTTCTACAGCACCAGGTACATTGTGGTTCTGCCCCCCTGGTCCTTCTCTGAAGGCCTCTAGAGACAGTTATGATGGCCCTTTGCCCCTTTGGCGTTGAAACCAAGTAACCATGAACAGTCAGACTGATTGCTTTACCAACTACCCTCACGTCAGTATCCAGAGTGCTTCCCTTTCCTTCGTGAAACTGTCGGTTCTCTGTGTTCCTTTACAGTGTGGGTTGTAATTGTAGTGTGCTAGAACTGTCTGTTGTAGTAAGAATAAAGTAGATATGTTCATACATCCTTGACTGGACAGTCCCTTGTATCATTGGTTAATAATTGTATTTTCACTGTGTTGCAACTAACCAACAATCCACGACCTTGTGGAGATAAGCCTGCCATTCCGTCCACGTTACCAAAATTAGACAAGGAGGACTTATAATTCGCTTGTATTCCAAGTTGTTTGGATCCCTTCTGGTGTGCTAGAGGTGTGGGCCTGATTGATGGTTTAGAAACCGATATTCATCCCTGGACCACGGGTGCCCCGGAAGTTGATTTGTCACAGACGCCTACCTTGGGTGCATACATACCTCTAAACTCAGACTCTTGTGGCAGGTTCCACCCGCGATCCGCAATGCCTTTCCTTTCGTTACACTTCCATAGGCTTTCCCTCACCCCCTGAAACAACATCCTCTATTTTCACCCACCCTGGGGACTTGAAATGTTGAGAAGTTTGGATCGCCACTGCAACTGTCTCTGACTATCCCTTCTTGTGCGCAGTGGTCGAAGTGGGTGGGAGCGGTTGGGAGCAGTGCCCCACTACTTCTTTTCCTACACTTCGACCACTGCTTGTGCCAGACCCCTTACTGAGCCTCGGAGACACGCTATTGCTTGCAGCTGCCCAGGAAAAGGCTCTTAATTCTTAATCCGCATTCCTTCCGGGGCAGATATCCGATCCCCAGGGCTCTGCGCCGAACCAAGGTGTTCCTGACAAACACACACACACAGTGCCTGCCGCTCCTTGCATGGCCAGCTTCAGGCCCCAGACATTCTGAACAGCAGCCTGGTTCCTGATGTCTGCCAGCGGATGCTTTGTCTTCTGCTCTGGAAATCTGCTCATTAGGAAAACACACGAGTGCACCCATTGTGGCAGAGTAAATCAGATTTCTCTCTCTCCAACGCTTTGTCAGAAGCCTCCTTGATTTATCCAAACTCAAGTCTTTCATGCCAATTAGCTCAGGCTTGGCTGGGCCTAGTGATGCTTCAAAGTTCAGCTCTGTAGCTTCACAGGTACAAGCTGAAGTGTGCTGCCGCTTTTATTTGTTCTGGTCCCGAAGGCCTTCAACTTACCAGTGCTTTGAGGTCATACCAATGATATATAGAGCGCTATATAAATGCCAAATAACATAACATAGTGCATGAGGGCATGGGGCACAGAGAAAGGCAATAGGGAGCCGGCATGTGCATGCTCTCTCCCCGTACTACATCTACTGCTTGCGCAGGTGGTTTACCAGCAGGAAGTGACATCACGTGTCACCCACCACCTGATCACCACTATACATCTCTTCCAACATTGGAATTGTGGTCAGATTTAGTTTACAATTCAGTTCATCGGATAAGGTCAAACCCCTTCAATTTTGGGAGGTCAAGGGAAGTATATGTGCGGAAAGTGTACTGCGCGGCCTCCTGTGCACTATCCTGCATGCACACAATCCATCATGCAGTGACACGAGGCAGCGTCACTGCGCTAAATAAAAGGCATGGCTTGTGGGCATGGGTGCAGAACGGAGGCATTAAGAGAGCAGGAGTGCCTCCTCCCCATTGCTCCAGTCTCCCGGGCCCTGCATTGTGATATATTCCTGCCTCCAGGAATGCACCCCCACCTGGTGCCTGGTGTACCCCTCCAGACAGACCCATTCCTGGGGCAGGCAAGGCGGGTGCCTCCCCAGGGAGCACGCTTTAAAAGCTCAAGGGGGGTGCAGGATGAGGCCCACCCAGACTGCTCTGCGCCAACGCAGAAAATGTTAAGCGGAATGTATATTGCGAATGCAGCCTCTGACTTGCACTGGAAATACATTCCCTGTGCCCCTTGCCCTTTGTGTTGATAGAGTCTTTAAAGAGGGGGAAAGTTATAAGTGATGGCTCATTTAATGAGCCCTTGGTTTGTGCTTAAGATTTCTGTGTTAGGAACTGAAGATGGGGCATTTTTATTCTGAAGGCCAGCACAAAGCATCAGTTGCCCGACACAGTTAGGCCTCATTAGGTGTTAGGCAGAAATTCGGCAGTAAATCCGCCAAGAAATAGTCCTGAGGAATTACTGTTACCGTAACTTGGCCATGCGGGATTTACGCCAGATTACAAGTGGTGGTGGCAGTGTAATTCCCCATTTATTTTGGGTCCATTGGACCCAATGAGGCTTTTTTTGCAGCATTACCATGACGGAATTACTGCCACAGTAATTCTGCCAATTCTGCCAATTTTTCGACGTTGAGTGGGAAGATTTATCTCCAGGATCTTCCTGGAGGTAAATCCTCTACTGACAACCCAAACTTATTATTTGGGGTAGTAGTGAAATTGGCGTTAACTCAGTTACCCCCAATTTTACCACTTACCACCTAACTCGTAATGAGGATGTGTGTTCTTCCTTTTAAACATTTTATTTTGTATATTACTTTTTAGTTATTCTAATGGCTGCTTTGGGACATGCACTTAATGCATCTGCTCAGCATGGAAGCTCTTTTAATTTTCATATCAGGCCAGTCAGTGCCTAGAGCACACCAGATAGCACCTCAGTGTGACTTGGCACCTTGATTAGGAAAGGAGGGTTCATTGTGTGTCACCATGCAGACAGTAGTCCATGGCAAATCAATGTTGTGATATGAGTGCAGCATAATTTGTGCGGTGCACAAATCACCACCCTGTCACCTTGATTAGGAAAGCATGGTATTGTGTGTTACTATGCAGACAGTAGTCTATGACAAATCAATGCCGTGATATGTGTGCAGCATGATTTGTGCGCTGCACAAATCACCACCCTGTTGATTAATGGTGTCTATGTGGTGCTGCTCCTCTAGGTAACAGCACATATGCCTGTTTTTGTATGTGTCCCATGTCCATACAATAGCACACTGGAACGTATTGTGTATGTGGCTCTGATGAGCATGCCATACTGAACCCACACTTAAACACATAAAGCAATTAAAGCAGTTACCTCAAGTTGTACACCCACGAGGCTTAACGCCCTTTCTACGTTGCCACACCATGATGTTCACTAGCTGCAGGCCAGCACTAATAAGAGATGCTAATGTCAGCTCTGTTAGATAAAGTGTGGGCCTACTCTGCAGATATAACCCATGAGGCCTGCATAATGGTGGGGAGGTACTGGCTGGGGAACTGCGGATCCTTTACCATGCATTAGAAGCCATTTTAGTTTAAAATGTTTCATCCGCTTACTACGGGTCAGGCTAATGTTTGTACAATCCTTTCTGTGTATCCTTTCTGTGAATTGTTTATTGGGTGTCTCTTGTAGGGTAACCGTTCCTGTCTATAGATATAATTCCCTTAAGATGTTTCTGTATTGGGGGCTGGGCATGCTCACACTGAGACCCAGACTGTCCTCATCTAAAATTTGCCAGAAATAAGAAGCACAAGAGCCCTTGTACCCCTTTGAGTGGCTGATGTTTCAGCCATTTTATACTCCCATCCAAAAACGTAAGCTGTCCGAATGAGTATGTATGGTTCACGGTTACAAACATTTTAATTCTAGGGTGTGTGTTGTGCACAGTGACGTGAGAACCAAGCCATGTGTCTGTTATGTATTTTTAGGTTCACACATATAACCCTTTTATCACAGACTTATTTATCAAATATAGAAATCTCTGAACACTGTTATATTCTTGAAATGTTCTTGTGATTTAATGCAAATCAGACAGGAACACTCATTTGTGCTATTTGTCTTTTCCAGGTATTTTGAAAGAGTACACAAGGACTGTACCAGACTGTCCATCTTGGTATGATTACCTTCTTTCAGAAAATAATTCATATAGTTAGTCTTGTATTGCCCCTTGCGAAATACAAGTGAGGTGCTGAGAACAGAACCCCTGCAACACAGGGCCAGTAGTCAGTGGGCCCTCAGACCCCGGAAGGCTGGTTACACTGCAGTGTGCCAGTACAGACAGTTTGAAACAGCATTCAGGCAAGGCCTTCCCTAAGAACAGGTGACAGAAGAACGATTTACTTGGGCAGCAACAGCTGTGTTTTCACATTAGATTTAGTTTTCTTTAAAGTACTTGAATTACAATGTAATGAAACCAGCTTCATTTGTATAGCAATGATTTGTTGATATTGAGGAAGGGTTTTGTTGCGCGACATAGATGTGTAGTTTGGAAGTGACATGTGCCAGTCAGGGAAGAGGGGCGGAATTGGCCACTCCCTGGCCTACTGGTAAATCATCTACTAATATGCCAACACTGTCTATGCCCTTCTCCAACAGGCCAGTACTGGCTTTGGACTTTTTGAGTCTAACCTTACAGGCTCAAAATGGCTTCCTATACATTTGGTCCCCACACAGAAAGCGACATGTGTGTCCTGAGGAGGTGAGTGCCCCAGTCTTAGGGGGATTGTCACCCGTTTTTCTGTTGGAGCTGCGAAACCCTTTGGCGGGATTTCCCGTTGTGCTTATTGGGGCGTATCCTGGTAGGAAGGTTTGAATTATTGTCTTTACGCTCCTTTGTTTTGCTTTTATGAAAAGTCTTCTCTTCTGGTTTGGATGTGTTCACATGACTCTTTTTCTGGGCTTCAATACTCACATATCTGTTAACAAAATTTGCAAGCTCACTAGGGTCTGTGATATTCTTGTTCACTAGTTGCTATTGCAACTATGTCTAACAATTTTTAAGGACATTCTCATATGAAATAAAATTAAACATTCCTAGATGCCAACTTGGAAAACAAAAATGCAAGAATCTGTAAAAGTTGCTGGGATCTCAGACTCCCTATTAATTACTAATCCAAATAGAGCTATACAAAAAACTATGGCTTGGAGATTGGATCAGAACAAGGGAACACTACTAAACTTTATTTATTCAAATATCAAACCTTTTTGTCGAAGAGTTTGAATGAGACTGAATCATATATGACTATGTTTGCTGATCCAACAACAATAAGGCTATTTATGAGGTTCAGAATGAATTTGTGGTATATAAATGATGTCCTTCAAATACGTACAAAAATCACAAAAGAAGATAACGTCTGAAGATTCTGTTTAATGGCATCCCAACAGAAGACAATCAAACATCTAATTTCCGAATGCCCTGCTCTATGTGAAGTCAGGACAACATATTTCTTCAATTTATTCTCAAACTTTCCTATAACAACATCTGAAGGTTTGTGGAGAGTAATATTTGATTGTCATAGAATTTCAACCAATTTATCTACTATAAAATGTTTGCAATCGCTTCATCTATCATGATTATTTTTGAGAAATGATAACATCTGAAACTGGAGGTTTTCTTACTACAAAGGTTAAATTACAATTACTGGTTTAGCTTGATCATCGAGCTTTTGGAAGATGTACACCCAATTCCCTTTTTCTCTAATTTGGATAATCGAAGAGTTGATGCTTCTAGCACTAAACGCGAAATCTATCAAACTCAATCGGAATATTTGAAAATGCTGTGCTTAGAATTCTCTTTCATAATGTTTATTGTACGTAATTGATTTTAAATGTATATTATTTTGTATTTTTAGTATTCACTATCTTTGGGGATTGTTTCTTGATTTGATGAATATGTTGCAAATAATTAACTTTTGTTTCAGCTGTAACAAATAAATATAAAAAAATTAAACATTCCTATACTGTATGCCCTTTATTACCAGTAGCCCAACTATTCATGTAGTTCAAGGACTTATATGTAAAGGCCCCCAACAGTTTGATTCCCATTTTGGAGAATGCTCTCAAGATTCTGAGGGTCTGCAGAAACCTTCCTGAAGATGGATGCCTTTATTTTGGCATAAATGGGCCTTTCCTCAGCAGTCAACGGAATAATAGGATCAGTTTCAGATGTGTGTAGATGGCTCATTGAAGCTGCTTCCCACAAGCACTTTCCCACCTCCTAGAGCTAGAAGGATAACTCCAGTGCTACAAACTAGCCGAAGATATCCTTCCACACATCATGTGGCTGCACTAAGTCATTGGGGATGTGGTGCCTAGGCTTTCCTTGTGAGCCATGAGTGGACATCCTCCCCTCTCCACTAAAGCTCTGTTTTTGGGTCTCCCTCTGTTCCACAAGTATTAACTGTGCACCATCACAATATCCCTCTGTTTCGTCTCCACCCTGGACCTCCCTTCTATCCTCTCGCAGGAGATTTCCAGGAGCCATTTCCACACCCGGGAGACCACCCCGGGACCTTACTAAGGCTTAGGGCCTAACTGAAACTTGGGAATTTAGTGAGACCACTGCCTTCTGGGGAAAATCTTGGTATCAACTGTCACTATCCTGCTCCCCACTGCCAGGGACACTTCAGACCACGCCCGTCATTTAGTCTGTATACCCTCGTTACAGCCCCCCTCGATTTCACACCCCACTTAAAGCACTGGTCCTTTTTTCAAAAGCAGCAGATCAATGGGCAGCCGCGTTTGTCAGCCATTTTAGAGGCACGCCATCAAAAACAGTGTCTTGACACAAATGCCTTGTATTCCAAGGACACAAGCTAAAAAGAACCCCCCAGAAGCTTAGACATTTGAAAACCAATTGCTAACAAGCACAAATACCTCTGCTGTTAGGGTCAAATTGTCAAAAAGGAGAAAGCTCATGTTTTTACTTAGAGAGGGTGCAGCTCCTAACAGAGCTGGAATTGAAATTGCAAACCATGATTGACTTTTCCCTCACAAAAATGATGATGTCTCTCTTTGAGTCAAGTAACTGAAGATGGTGAGCACTCATCCAGGATGGGACGTGTGGACAGTGCCACTGCATGATGGCAACTTGGGGATGCACGAGGCGAACCAGAAGCTCACATCTCCCTCCTCGTCACCAGCTGCTGTGTCTCCTGCTCCAGGGTTCACAGCAGTGGTCGAAGTGAGCAGGAACGGTCGGAGAGCGGTTTCCCACCACTTTTATTTTTTACTGTTACCAGTCCCACTACTTTTTTTGGTATACTTCTAACACTGGTTCACAGGGAAAAGAAAGCAGGAGAGTGAGCCAGTGTGTGCATTCTCTACTGACTGCCCGCTCAAATGGGTGCTTTATCAGTGGGCAGTGGCACCGTCTCTGAGCTCAATAGGTGCTGAGAGAAACAAATGTCTGTTATGCAAGGGACCTGCTGTGCGCTTTGCAACAGAGCTTCATACCTGGGTCAGCCATCGGAGTGTGGGAATGTGTGTGGAAACCTGTGTGTAGAAGTGAGGGCATTGAGAGCAGAGTGGAACACAGGAAGCTGAAAATGAGCTCAGGGTCACTGGGAGTGTCTGCAGTGTGTATGGTTTCCATGTAACTGCCCAAATGGAAGAATAGAAAGTAACGGGGGGAAAAGAAAGGCACATAGTGGCGGGCTCAGGATACATTGGTGCCTCGGCGATGAGTGGGAGGTCCAGGTAGGGCATAACAAGGTGGTTCGGGCGGGTTAAAAAGATATGAGTGAGTCAAGGGATTACGAGTGTGGGCCTGGAGTGGACAGGAAGTACTCTAGTTACGAGTGGGAGGAGGGCTGCAGAGGGTGAATGGGTGGAAGAGGTGATTGAAAAAGCATAGTCGCAGGTAGCCCTTTTTCAGCAAAGCCTGGCTCTTCAGTCCAAACAACTCCTAAGTGTGTCATGTCCTTCCCGATAACCACATGCTCCCTGAATGTGAGGTCCCTCTGATGAGTTGTTAATAATTTTGCTATTGCTCCAATCCTATGTAAATATATATATAAATGTAACTAATAATAATGTATAATTGTAACCAATAAATTTCGTCCCTGCCCTTGTTCTGATCGCCTACTCATCGACTGACTTTACGGTGATCTGTAACACACCTCCAGTATCCATTTCTGTAAAAAGGTGAACTGCAACCCTTCCCCGCCTGGTGGGATTTGTTTTTGATGTATGTAACATTATTTCTCTGTCTAAGTTTAAACGCCCAGTTACCCCTGAGTGAGATGCGCTATATAAGAAAATAAACAAAACTAAACTAAAGTATAGCGCAGACGAATAGCGATTGAAAGGGGCAGGAACAGGAGCAGTGGTGATGGGAGTCTGTCAAGGGAAGAATATTCTTGCTGATAGTGGGGTGAAGAACCATTGTATGTACATTTATCTCATGAATATTAATGAGGGGTATCCTGAAAACCTGGCATGGATCTGGCCCTCAACGCTGGAGTTGGACAATCTACTATATCCTCTTCACTGACAACAAAGTCTTTCTGTCCCCTGCTGCACATCAATATCCATTCTCTCTTCGGTTCCTCTCACTCATTCACGTCAACACGCTTTATGTGTGGTATTGGTAGCAAGTCTCCCCTCCACGGTTTTGCTTTCGCTTTCCAGAGGAACATTTGAATGGCTTAAATGCACAATGACCTTTTTAAAGCTGTGTTGATGGTGTTCACACTCTGGTCAATACCAGGGATGTTATTTCACCAAAATGCCAGCGGTAGCGTAAGGGACATCACATGACCCTTGACCTCTTAATGACATCACATGAAGTGGTGTAGTTTGACCCCGCCCCAAGTGACACCACAGGAAGTGATGACAAACGACCTTCAGATTTTTTTATGCATCTAGCACTCTTGTTTCCGGGTGCTCTCATGTCAGCCAGATATAAGAACCGAGGCACAGTGGGAGGTATGATTTGTCCACGGTTAAACATTTGGGGAATTCCATTTTACAGATTCAACGTGGGTCTATACATAAAACAAACATATTGCAGTATATGTAACAGGGTAACCGAAATCTGTAACACAGGCTACAGCTAGTGTATGAAACATCTGTAGATCAATGGACAAAGAAGTACGTGTTATCTGTGGCGTTGCTTTGTTAAACAAGCCAAATAAGCACTGACCTAGGGAGGCGTTCGCTGCTGTTTAAAGAGGAGAAAGATGCTGCACGAGCAAGGTCAGAAAATTATCATTGACCAGGATTTAGTGTCAACAATGGCCGTAAAAAAGCACAGGGCACCCCCCAGGCCGGTCCTGACCACCATGTGTGCGCAATGTCCATGAAAATTATGCCGCTGCAGGGGCATGCACCACTACAACTGACAGAAGTAAATCTGTTTTTAAATCAAAGCTTAAATCTTTAATGTAACATAGAGAGAAAGGGCAGGGCCTGGTCCACAAATATACCAGCCACCAGTGGCGGCTGGTGAGTTGTTTTTTGGAGGGTGTAAATGTTTACCACAAATATGTGATTGCGACTGAGCATAGCGAGGGAGCCCGAACGAAGAAGGAAAATGGGTTTGGGGGGATGGAGCAAGGGGTGAGTGGGCGGTGGGATTCTTCTCTCTCCCCAGAGTTAATGTTTTGAATAATGGGTTAAAATGGTGCACTACACAGCACACTTTCTGGGAAAATTTGGGTAAAAGGCCAACACTGTGGGCAAAAGTCCAACAGTCGCTTTTGTCAAATCCCAATGCATTATCATGCCAGTCCTTACAATATATGCCAGTATAAACAACATTGTTATGCTGGCTGTGCCCATACATTTCCATGCTGGCTCCACTAACATATGCTAGTATTTCCATTTAACACCATACTTATGTTCGCTTTAAGACGTTTTTCTATAGTATCTTTACTGGCAATGGGCACAGAACTGGCATTGCCAATATATGCCAGTACTCCTATGTATGTACATACTCCTGTTAGATTGGCCATAAAAAGTGACATCACAATATGAAAACCTGTCCAAACTGGTTCCAATTTAAGCCAGTCTAGACGTATCTTGCTTGATTCATCATAGATGCTCAGGTAATAAAAGGTCACGCTACAGTGAAGAATATTTTGGCTGCTTCAACAAAACATCAGTCTAGCGAGGTAACACTACTTACCATGCAGGCTTTTTTAAAGATGCTGAGTAATAAATGTCATGGCACAGTATTCAATGGCTAGACTGACTGCACCAACATGCCAGTTTAGCCAGGGAATGGCACACATGAATTTGTCTTTGCCCAAAAATACCAGTAAAACATGCAAAGTCAATAAAGGATGTGGCACAAATGCTCCAGTGGTCACCAGTCTCCCAGGGTCTTAGACATACATGCATCCCTTTTCACCTACCGGTCACTCACCCATACATCTTCTCTCTCTCACATTCACCACACAAGCACACACCAATCCCCACCCAGAACATTCAAAAACACACATCACATCACTTCTCATTCACCCACCAGTCACTCACAACTTCTCCTGTATCCACTCATTGTATTCTCTACACAGGCACACACCCACACACCCAGAACATTCAAAAACACACATCACATCACATCACTTCTCATTCAGCCACCAGTCGTTCACGCTTTCTCTTGTGTCCACTCATTAAATTCCCTACACAGGCACACACCCACCCAGAACATTCAAAACACACATCATATGACTTTTCATTCACCAACCAGTCACTCCCACTTTCTCTATCATGCACTCACCGCATTCTCTACATCGGCACACATGCACCCAGAACACTCAAAACCAGACATCATACACCATTTATTGCCTTTATTATTTATTTTATGTATTTATTTATATTTATCTCTTTCTCCTCTGCTCTGCACTTTCCACTACTCCCCCCTTCCATGCGCATTTCCCCTTTCTCTTTCCCATGCACTTGCGCATTCTCACTGTCACTGGGCCTAGTAAGATCGCTGTTTTGTTTTCTCCTCCCCTGCCTTGGCGTCCTCTGAAACACTTGTGTACGAGTGCAATATAAATAAAATATCATATCATATCACTTCTCATTCACCTAGCCACCAGTCACTCACATCTTCTCTTACATCCACTCATCACATTCTCTACACAGACACACACCCACCCAGAACACTCAAATCACACATCACATCACTTCTCATTCACCCACCAGTCACTCACATCTTCTCTTACATCCACTCATTACATTCTCTACACAGGCACACACCCACACACCCAGAACACTCAAATCACACATCACATCACTTCTCATTCACCCACCAGTCACTCACATCTTCTCTTACATCCACTCATCACATTCTCTACACAGACACACACCCACCCAGAACACTCAAATCACACATCACATCACTTCTCATTCACCCACCAGTCACTCACATCTTCTCTTACATCCACTCATTACATTCTCTACACAGGCACACACCCACACACCCAGAACACTCAAATCACACATCACATCACTTCTCATTCACCCACCAGTCACTCACATCTTCTCTTACATCCACTCATTACATTCTCTACACAGGCACACACCCACACACCCAGAAAACTCAAATCACACATCACATCACTTCTCATTCACCCACCAGTCACTCACATCTTCTCTTACATCCACTCATCACATTCTCTACACAGACACACACCCACCCAGAACACTCAAATCACACATCACATCACTTCTCATTCACCCACCAGTCACTCACATCTTCTCTTACATCCACTCATTACATTCTCTACACAGGCACACACCCACACACCAGGAACACTCAAAACCACACATCACATCACATCTCATTCACCCACCATTCGCATACATACATCTGACACGCACTTCGCACATGCAAAACACACATCATATTACCAAAAAAAGCCTTCTTACCTTTTTCTTGCAGCTTCGGTCCATCCTTCCAGGCCCCCTTAGCTCCTCTGTGCTGCTCACAAACAGCAACCAGGAAGCTGCAAGACTTTCCGAAGCTGCGAGAGTTCCCTGGTGACTGTATGTGAGCTACAAGGAAGCCGGGCAGAAGGGGTTGGAGCTGAATGTGACATGTGACAGGTGCCCCATGTCACGTTCAGCTCCAAAGACATCGAGCAACACAGGTTCGATCCCTGGGTCCGTGCTTAGAAACACCAGGGAATTAAGCTCATTATAAATAACCAATTACAATTATAAGTAGGTGCTGCAAGTCTGATTCCCACTGCTAAATGAGTCTGAGACATATTGGGCTCGATTCATGGAATTAATTGCACCGAAAAAGGGGGCCTTGCTTGGATAAAGGCGCGCAAGCCCCCGTTGGTCGATTCATGGAACACAATGTGTGGGGCTTACCAGAGACTTGCAAGGAATCCGTGCGGGTCCAACACTTCACTGCGACACTACAAATGCCTTGCACCAGACTCCTAGCGAAGGGGTGTACCGTCTTGCTCAGTCACCTAAAAACAGGGCGGTACACGTGGAATGGGGAACAACAAGCAAAAAGGTGGGCGTATTGAGGGAATTGCCACAGTAAAATCCTCGCAACGCCCATACGCGCGATAACAACCCGTATTCATGGAATTGAACAGGGCTCTCCGGCACCTGGAAAAAGAAGCACAAATCCGGAAATACGTCTGCCATGCGAAAGCTGGCCTAAGCGTCACCGCACATATAAAGCTAAGCGAACAAACAACACGCGTATACAGCTACGATGAATGTACCATTTCACGCATCAGTGATTGTGGGAAACCGCAGGAGGTGGAGGATGGCCAGGGTCCACATTTATCTACCCAGGATCAGCTTTTTTGGGATGTCTGATGACCAGGTCTATGCCAGGTATAGGTTTCCACCACATACCATATTAGACCTGGTCACAGAGTAGGAAGATGACCTTACATCACCCATCCTGTGCTCCCAAGCACTGAGCCCCTTGGAAAAGGTGCTCAGTGTACTGCATTTTTTGGCCACTGGGTCATTTCAGTGGACAACTGCCATATTTGGGGGAATTTCACAGCCCACGCAGTCACGCTGCCTACACCAGGTGTTGGCAATAATGACTACATGCCCCTCAGTCCACAGGCAGATCTAAATGCCTAAATG
Organism: Ambystoma mexicanum; assembly: GCF_040938575.1. Lineage (NCBI taxonomy): Eukaryota > Metazoa > Chordata > Amphibia > Caudata > Ambystomatidae > Ambystoma > Ambystoma mexicanum. The sequence continues at coordinate 1,422,129,972 of NC_090924.1, forward strand.
GATCTAAATCTCCAGTCAGATCTAAATGCCCAGAACACTGGCAGAAAGGCAGGCCATGGTCCAGGACTTTTACGGGGTGGTGCACTTCCCTAAAGTGCTTGGTGCCATCGATTGCACCCATGTGGCTCTACGGCCACCTAGGGCCACAGAGCACATCAATTGCAATCGCAAGCACTGGCATTCCATCAACGTGCAGGGTTGTATGTGATGCCAAGGGTATCATTACTTCTGAATATGCAAACTATCCAGGGTCCACCCATGATAGTTTCATATTCAGAATGTCACCCCTACAACAGGCCCTGGAAGCTGGGAGGCATGGCAACACGTGGCTCATTGGTGAGTAGAAATGCCCCTGCACATGCATGCATGTCACACACACATACAAACGCACACCACTGACAAATATTCTCACCTCTACAGGGGACAGTGCCTACCCTCTGAGCACCTAGATGCCAATACGGAACCCTGCCACACCATCCCAAGTAAGATACAACACAGCCCATATTGCAACTCGGGCCATAGTAGAGTGCATATTCGGAGTGCTCAAGTCACGCTTCCACTCCCTTGACCACTCTGGTGGTGAGCTGCTTTATGCACCACCAGTAGTGTGCCAGTTCATTGTGGCAGCATGTGTCCTGCACAATGTTTCAACACGGCGTGGTGTACCGGTGGACATGGTGGTGCCTCTACATCCACAACCACATGCACGTCGCCTGCGCATGGCAGGGGAAAGTGCAGGTGGCAAGGCTGCCCATACCCAGTTTATGGCTACATTTTTCACCTAAAATCCAACCGCTGTGGAGTGCACACAGCCCTGGCACATTCCAGGTGCCATTCAATGATGAAAAAGGAACAATCATCTGTGCCACCAAAACCACCCTGGGAATCTTTCTTTGGAAGTGCTACATTGTGTGCATCCCATAGAACTTAAACTAGTTCAATCCGGTGTGTACAAAAGGAACACATAGAAGAAGGAGTATGCCACTAACACCATGTCAAAGTGAACATCTAATTGCAGGTGGGTCACATAAACCCTCCCACTCGTCATGTAACATTATTGCCACACTGTGCCATTGCCTGCAATGTCAAACGAGATTCATAAATGGCCAACACATAACACTACTGTCACAAAGTGCTGAACGATGCATGGAACAAGTTGAGAAATAACACAAGCTCATACAATTGCATAATAATGTTGACAAGAACAGTAATTACCTAGTACAACATACCATAAACACTGGACCTAACAGTGTATCTATCTGACAGTGACACATCATATTTCCACATGTGTCTCAATGTGTTGTAACTTGCACAGGGCACCCAGGTAGGTTTCGCGTGGCTCTGCTAATTGAAGGGGGCAGGTAAGCGAATACAGCAGGAAGTCAAACAAGAATGGAGGTAGGCAAGGTAATTCATAAAGATGGAACAGGAACAAAGGATGGATCTCAATGTTCAACAAAAAGGGAATGGGAACCATGCACTGGACAAACAATGAGGAATCCCACTAGGGGTGTATACACAGGTCAGACTCAAGCCTGCCCACAGATGTAAGGAAAGCCCAATGCCTCTGTGTAAGTTACTGTTGCAGGCACCACTCTTTGCAAGCCCATGGAAAGGGGTAGCAGGAGTGGCATATGTGTCTGGACCCTAAAGCACAAACAAGGAGTGTACTAACACGAGACAAGCCGCTATGGGTCCAGCCGGAACCTACAGTGGCTGCCCTCAGAGACCACAGATCGCAACACACTGTCACATAAATTCACAATAGACCACAGGTAAGACAAGGGAAAGGAAGGTGCACAGATTGCCTGCTGGGAACCCCAGCAGCCTAACACTGAACAAAGTAATAACAGATGCACAAGTGAGGACAAGAACAGCAACTGAAATAACAGGGGAAAATAGGCACTAAAGTCAGCAAGGTTCAGAAGGGAAAAACAAGTAAATAAAAAATAAAAATGTCCATTTTGGACTGGCGGTGCTGACCCACCCAGGAGGGTGGAGGGGCAGGGTGCAAATCAACACCCTCATGTGTGGATGTTAAGAAACAAAATACCCCTCCATGGTCTGCACGGCCATCATGTATTGGGAGGGCTTTCACTGCTGTCACCACCTTCCTGTGTAGCATCTGAAGGTGGTAGTGGTAAGGGAGGTTCACCATGTATAGCACTGACCTGGTCCCCCATGGCAGCGGCCAGGCAGGACTGAGATGAATGTATCTGCAAAATGAAGCCTCGGAGGTCCGCATGCAACACCTCGCGGGATACATGGAGTTCCTCAGAGATGGTACGAGTCAACAGTTGCATCTGCTGTTCAAACTGTGTACTACGGGTTGCCTCTAGCGCTGCCAGTGTAGCTCTGAGGGCCAGAATCTCTTGCCTCAGGGCTTCCCTGTGGGCCTGATCCTCTGCAACCAGAGATGCATGCAGAGATCTCTGTTCCGCATATCGGCTCCTGTTTCTGACCTCCATGTGCAGCCTGTGTGAGCGACATGTGGACCTCAATGTCTGCAACTGGTGCTCCACTGTGTTGCTGGTGGGATCATGGAATTGGCCACCCTATCCATGGCCTGAGCCAACATCTCATAGAAAGCACCCTGTTGCTTTGCAACAGTATACATGGACTGCTGCCACACTGTATCGCCAGCCGCAACACGGCCACCGTGTCTGCGGGCCCTATGCATGCCTGACCCAAGTGAGCATGGCCCTTGATGTGATGCTGCTGTTTGTGGCTGAAGAACTGCATCCCTTCCTTGCTCAGCTCTCCCAGGAACAGGAACCAATACTGTAGAGCGTGACCCTGCAGCCGTAACCACCACATACGAATGTGACAACACTGACTGGCCCTGTGAGGGGACGTGACCCCCTGCAAACGCATGGGCTACTACAACAGCAACACTTGATGCACTCACCTGGGACAGCATAGAGGAATTCAGATCTCTTTCACCAAAAGAGCCACTGGTTTCATCAGAGGTGGACTCGTACTCATTTATGCACCAAATGTCCTGTAGCACCAATGGATTTTCATGGGCTGCCACAACACATCCTCCACTGGTGCTTGGTTGCGGCTGAGTATCCTGGTTCTCCTCAACCTTCTCCTCTGCATCCAGTGCCTCATCACCTGCACATGGACAGAAAAATACATGAAGAACCATGTGAATAGCATAGCTCACACACATAAGTATCACAATGGTGTCCTGCAACACATTAACAAGCTATGTCACTCATGGCACAATGTCCCGCCCGTTGCCAGTGTCAATGGAAGGTAGGTGTAGCCTGAAACCACCCATGGACATGTGTGGGTGGACTTGACACCACATGCATCACTGATGTAAAAACCCAGATGCCACGTTCTATAGGCATGCCAGTACTGTCTATTAGCATGAGGCGGTTATTGATGACTACCGTCCCAAAGCCAATGTACTATTTATGTGACATGATATGATATGGTATTGAAAAAGTACATATACACAAGTGTTATAAGGTATAATGAGGCAAGGGTGGGGGAATAGAGTGAAGCCAGACACACCGATCTTATGAAACCAGGTGACATTAAGATTGTGAAAGTGCAGGGGAAGGGGAGACTTGGGGGGATGAGGGAGGGGACAGTGCAGTACATGGGAACGGCAGTAAAAATAAAAACATGACAACATAAGCACTAAGTAAAATGAGTACAACTGGTGGCAGTGGAAGGGTAAGTGCAAACCTCAGGTGTCAAGTGCTGGTAGGGGGCTGTAGGGATACAGTAAACAGTCCCCAAGTGTGGGGATGCCAGGGAGGCAGACCATGGGTGCAACTGGAAGGCTAGAGTACCGGCCGGAGATCAGAGGGTGGCCAGGTGACCAGTGCAGTTTCATATTCATCCAGGAGATCAGCAGGGGAGAGGAGGAGAGAAAGCAGAAGCAAAGAGGAAGCATCAGATGTGCTTCCAGAACTGGAAAAGTTTCCTCTCAAGTCTCAGGGAGGCAGGGAGGCTGTTCCAGAGGGAAGCTCCAGCCGAAGAAAGACATCAACCACCAACTCTTTGCTAGGAGAAGCAACTGACCCTGAGGGAGTAGGAGAGGGATGATTCAAGAGCCTTAGAAGGAAGATATATAGGAAGATACAGTTGAAGGTATTGCAGCACCAGGACCCAGAAGGCCTTGTGGACAATGCAGAGGGTTTTGAACTTAATAAACGTAGCCACTGGGAGCCAGTGCAGAGATTCGAGTCCTGGAGAGATACAATACCTGGCTGGAGAACAAAGACAATTTTCGCAGTCCAGTTCTGGATACGTTACAGATGGCAGAGAGGTGAAGCAGTCAAATCAAGAACGAGGTTGTTGCAGTAGCCCAGCCTAGAGACAACCAGTGATCTGGAGACAGCGAGCTGCTGGGGGAAGGAGAGGAAAGGAAGAATACCTCTGAGGAGGTGCAGCTGATAGTTTGACCTCTCAGAGATTTCAGAGATGTGAGGAGAGAAGGAGAGTGTGGAGTCAAAGATTAACCCAAGGTATCCAGCATCACAGGTGGGAGCAGGAAGAGGGCCTAGAGAGTCTGTCAGAGAGTGACAGGAAAGGAGGGAGCAGGTGTGGTGATGAGGAGAATCTCGGTGAGCAGCACATCGGTTTTATGCAGTCTGCAGGACATCAGGCATGGGTCAGTGACATGATTCACCCATGGCAGTCATGGAAATGAAGGTAGAACTGCTACACAATCAGAACAATTCATACAATTGACATACACATATTCTGGATGCACAAGCTTCATCACTCAGCGGACATCTCCTCGTAATTTGGCAGGCCTCCCATGCCTTGGACCTGCTCCACATTAATGAACTCACTAATGGCCTCTTCATGTGGTGTGAGATCCTAGTCCTTTCATGGTGACCCACCTCCAGTCACCAGAGTAGAGGCGAAGTTGGTACCCAGCTTGTGTTTGGCTCAACGGTGGAGGTAATTCCACTGCTTCACTATCTCACGAGCGGTGCGCCTCTCATTGCCCAAGGTGTTGATTCTATCCGTGACTCGCTGCCAGTGGATCATACGCCTAACAGGCGTATGCGCGCACTCTGCCTGCCTGAGCATGTCACAGTAGTGTACGCCCACGTATTCCACGAGGATCTGGATTTCTTCACCATTGAAATTCCTCTTCCTCGACGTGGTGGTCTCCTTTGCCATGCATTGGGATTGAGCCTGTTCTACTACTGCATGCTTTACCTTCTTTGAAGGTCATGCAGACCATGTGCGCCTGGTACCACTCTGGTCAGTATGGGCTGGAGCACTAGTGGCCTGGGCCATGGCATGACCCACTGATGCTGGGACAGTAGGTACACATGCAGGTAGATGTACCTGGCTGCTGGTGCCAGGTCCTTTCACTGCACGTCCCTTCCCCTTGGACGCACAAACAACATCTGCCCCTGCATCTCTGTGGACCTGGGCCATGACCACTACAGCCATGGCTGGCGGTCCCTGAGCCTGTGTGGTGGGGACTGCAGCTTCCCTGCAGCTTCCTGACCCTGGCTGTTGGGGACTGCAGCTGCCTCTGCATCTCCCTGACCCTGTTGGGTGGGGGGCATAGCTCTCGCTGCACGTCCCCAACCCTGGACACCTCAGATACCTCAGCCACCTCGACCACCCTTCCCTCTTGTGCCCTTCCCACTCATGGCGCAGATTGATCTGTACAATGGGAGGCGCAGCAAGCAATTGTCCTGGGCAATTGGAGTGAGAGGCCAGGGTATGTGATGTAAAACGTACTAGTATGGTCCAGCAAGGCTCAATTTAACCCCAGGTGAAAAAAATGTGACGCGTAACGCACAGGTACCCAAAAAATCAAAAATGTTTGTGCGCGAACATGAAAAATGAAAGCATTACGCAGTACGCTGTGGCACCCAGCAACACATAAAATGCATACGCGAAGCCCACATAAGGCACTGTGATGTTAACAATGGGGGTACGCGATACATAGGGGCACCCAGAGTATGAATAATGCATATCTGGCTCACCGCCTCTGAAAATAGGGAAAAGTACATGCGCGTGCGCGTGGAGGCAATTCCCCCACCAAAATAAGAAGATTGCACTTGCACAGTAGTGAACAAAATGCATGGCACCACAAAAATCTCCGAAGTCCACATGTCCATCCGCTTTAACTTGCACAAGAGTGTGATTTTCTCCTACGCACTCCTTTACGCGATTAGGCCCTTTCCTCTGATTTCACGTGTATGCGCTAATTTTGCACGTGCGAAGTAACCATCACTCTGTTTCTGGCTGCCCACACGAGTAGCGCGGAACACCCACATGCTCCTGCCTACGAGCCATTTTACCTGCTTCCTACTGCCCTGAGTGGCCTCCTACGAGCCATCTGCTGCTGCCTACCCAGTGTGTGTGCCTGCTGCCCACCTGCCCTGCTTTTTTAGGGCCTGCTGTCAAGTCATTGCCAGTGCTCCACAGCCCAGCCCCAGGACCCCTTTGCCCACCCACACCTGCCTCGGGGGTTCCCATTTCCCAACCAACATTTTCAGAGGTCAGTGGTAACCCCGTGGCAGCGAGCCAGAGGGCTGTCAATTTCACAGCCAGGGAAGTTGACACCCTGGTGGAACATGTCCTGTGGCATTATGATGCCCTCTTCTAACCCCAGATGCAATGCGGCAAGGAAGGACGGAAGCTGATCTGGGACCAGGTCGTGGGTGCCATCAACACGGAGGGGATGGCATCCCATGACTACCACCATGTGCACAAGCACTGGGCGGACCTGAAGTCCAGGAACCACAACAAGGCCCGGCACTTCTTCCAGGCTGGTGACAACCAAGGGGGGTGCCAGGGCCAGTTGAACACCACGGACATGCAGGTCCTGGAGAGGTTTTACCCAGCGCTGCACAGCCAGGTCAGTAATTTGCAGCACTGTTTGGAGTCGTCAGGTGAGTGTCCATGTGTTGCTGTCCTCCACTGTGCATGTGCATGTTGATGTATGGTGGGAGTGTGCACCTTGGCCTTACGGCAAGTATGCCTCTTGTATGGATGTCTGTGTGCATGTCCCAGACAGTGCTGCACATGTGTTCAATGAAGCATGCATGATTCCAACGGTTACTTTTGCAATTTGTGTTGTACTGCAGCATATTACGACGTGCAGATGGTTTCTTACATGTGTCTGAGACATGCCCGTGTGAGAGGTGTGACACATCGGTGTTATCGTCAACATCATGAAAAGGCATGGTATACATGTGTATGTGTCTGAGATGTGACTGTGTGACTGGCCATCACTCCTGGATGGATGTAACTGGTGCATTTCAATGTGTGGCCTACTCTTGCTGCCTGATAGACGTTGAGGGGACTCTGATGTCATAGCTCAGTGCACTGCTTCAGGACTGTCAGGTGATGTGTGTGCATGAGACGTGTATGTTCCATGACATATGTGTGTGTAGCATGCACAATTTGTAGGTGGTGACAATGACATATCCAAGGATGTGATTGTCTGTTGTGAAGGACAGACATGTATGATATGATATGGCATTTATAACGCGCCTATACACATGTGTTTCAAGGCGCGACGAGGCAAGGGGGGGGAGAAACAAATGGAGGACAGACAATGATCCTACTCGGCCAGGTGTCATTCTGATCGCGCAAGTGCATGGGAAGGGGGGAGAGGAAAAGTGCGCGGGGGAAGGGAGAGGGGAAAGTGCAGTACATGGGAAAGTGGAATAAATAAGATAAATAAAACAAATAAAACAGCCAGCTAGTGGCAAGTGCAAAGAAGTGCAGACATAAGTGCTAGTAGGGGGACTGTAGGGACAGAGAAAACGGTCCCCAGGTGCAGGGGTTGCCAGGGAGGCAGTGCAGGTGGGCAATTGACGGGGCCTGGGCCAGAGATCAGAAAGGGTGGCCAGGTAACCAGTGCAATTTCAGTCAGGAATTTAGCAAGGGAGGGGAGGAGAGAAAGCAGAAGCAAAGAGGAAGGTTTTGAGGTGCTTCTGGAACCAGAGACGGTTCTCCTTGAGGCATGTAGGTACAGTGCATGTACCTGTGTGTTGTGGAGGGTGATGATGTTTGTGACCTTTGGCAGTGTACTTCATGTGCATATGTTTTATGCCAAACACACATAGGTACAGTACCCTGATGTTTGTATTCTATTTCTCCTTATCCACAGCAGCGTTGGGAGAAGAGGGCAGAGAAAGTGCTGTGGAGCAAGGCAGCAGGGATGCCTCCACCGGGCAGAGACGCAAGGCCCAGTCACGCCCCCTGGCATCAACAACATCGGGGAGCGAGGAGACTGGTGCCGTGTCTCAAACATCGCCCACAGCTGCTGAGGGGAGTTCCAAGAGGGCGAAGGTGGATATGGACTCCTCAGCAACGGGGGGGACAGGTGAGCTCACACAGGGGCCATCCACAGCGGAAGATGCTGGGGAGTCATCCTGGTTGGCGGGGGAGGAGGAGGAAGAGGAGGCCATATAAGCCCAGTCCATGGGACCCGGCGGGGGTGATGAGGTGGTTGTGTCTGGTGCAGTCCAGACTCACAGGCAGGGGGCAGTGCAGGCTGCCGTGGAGAGGTCTGTGCCAAATCTTGCCCCTGGGCCATCCCCTGCACCAGTATGCACCTGCCCGCATGCCCCAGGCTGGACGGATCTGCAGTTGTCGGATGTTTCCACACAAACCGACACCCCAATGCCTGCGGATGTGGCCATTCGAGACAGAGTGGAACCCATGCTAGATGGTGTCGCGCGGCATTGAGGCGTCATTCGTGACGATGTGCAGGCTTACAATTTAGGGCTTGCACATCATCACAATGAGGTCTGGCATCTCCTGAACTGGCTAGCTACATTCCTGGTCTTGAATTGGGTGCGTGGGCTGGCCACTTAAGTGACCCCATCCTTGTCTTCCTCCTCTGTGCACCAGTCATCCTCCCTGGTGCCTTCCGGCCCAGATACCACCAGGGCCCCCTGTGTACCTGTTCCAACTACGTCTGCCCATCTGGTGGAAATCACATCCGTGCCTGAGTTGGGAATCGATGTTGGATCAGCCGAGGTGGTCACCACGCCAATCCAGGCTATGACAGGAGCTGTAAATAACAAGCGGGGTCCTGGGAGACTGTCTGCCAGACATGAGCCCTGGTTACAAGAGCCTTACCCAGAGTATTTAGCTCACTATCTTTCACAGAGAAGAAATATCCCAAACATATCAGTCTTTGTCCTGCCCTGGGGCAGTCCAGCACCGAAATGCTAGGATATTCTCCTCTGAACAAGAGTAACAACAGGAGCTGTGGCAATGGAGGGAGAGCAGTCACCCAGGGCACGTGCCAGACGCTGTGGGTAATTTCATCAGCCCGGAGGATGGCCAGGCAACACAGGCACCGGGCAATAAGGCAGCAGCAGGCTCTGAGTAGGAGGCTTTGGGACTCCGGGCATACCATCGAAAGGGGGCAGGTATCTGGCGTCAGGCAGGGCGTAAAAGTTGACCTTTGCACACGGATGTCTTCTGTGTTTGTGCGGTATGGCCAGCAAATTGGGGCAGAGAGACAGCAGACTCGGGAGGCGAGACTCACCATAGCCAGGGCGGGGATAGCACTGCATCAGGCAGAGATGCAGGCTGAGGTCCTCAAGGATACTTGCAGGGAGTTGGAGGGGATGGAGAGGACCATGCTGGAGTCCCTGCAAGCCTTCGAGGTGAGAGTGGAGGCCCGCCTAGGGGAATTGGACACAGTGTACCAAGATGCCCTGGCTGACACATTGAGGGAGGATAGTGAGGAGAAGGACTAGCCTGCTGCCTTTGTAAATAGTTTTTTACATTTAAGTTTCCATTGATTTCATTTATTATTTGGAGCTTTGGGACAGGACTCTGTTTTTTGTAAATTGTTCTTCATGTGTGGCTTTCCTTTTATTCATCTTATGATTTGGAGTGGACTGTGGACATTACTCCATGTTAATAGTGTAAATGGAGTTCCCCATGCAGTAATGTTTATTTTTTTAACATTTTTGATGCTATTGTCTATATTTTTTATGGACATGGAAATTAATGCATTTTTTCATGTACATATTTTGAACTTAAATTTACAGTGTGTATATGCACAATACAACTGTTCAATATAATTGATTTTCTTAACTCACAGTCATTGTTTCTCACAGTTTTTTTGCAGTGTGCTGGTATGTTAGTCCGTTTAGTGTCCCTGGTTCTGAGCATCATTGTGTTTGCATGTGTGATGTTTGCTATCCATTTATGTGGTGAATATACACATGTGTCTGACCACTGGAAGAGTGTGAAGGGTAAGTTCTGGTGTGAACTCACTGTGTTTGTGAGGGAGGTGGGTGGGGTGACTGTAGGAGTGTTACATGTTCAGAATATTGGCACATGATTTGCTTGATGCCGTGCCACACACATGTCGTGCTTTCCACTTCACCAGCATGTATTTGTGCAGTTATCATGGTCTCTGGTCTTGGTCAGCCTCTAATGCCATGCAATATTGGCATTACTTTGAATTTATACATCGGCAGACCAATGCAGCAATGGTGTGTGGCAAACTGTCTGATTGCCATGGACTCAATCAGGACTCAAGCCATTCCTCTTTGCTTGTGATTTCTGTCCTCCTCTACCCTATGGAACTCCTGTCAGAATCTGCACTATTCATCTGGCTACCCTCTGACCTCGGGCCAAGGTCCCCTCCCCTGCCACATGCACACCCAGACTGGCTCCCTGGCATCCCCTGCACTTGGACTGTTTTTCTGATTTCCTACAGCCCCCTGCCTGTACTTGACACCTGATGTCTGCACTTGGCCTTGCACTTGCCACCAGCTGACTGCATTTTGATGCTTTTCATTGTTATTGTATTCTTATGATGTCCTTCCCATGTAATGCACTGCCCCATCCACCTTTCCCCTGAAATTTTCACCTTCCCCACTTCACATGCACTTTGCCATCTCAATGTCACCTGCCTAGCACTGTCTTCACTCTGTTCCCCCTCCCCTGACTCGTTGGGCCTTCAAACACTTTTGTATAGGCGCATTATGAATGCCATATCATTCTATTTGCTTTCATATCATATCCTTCACACATGTGAGGTACTGTGATGTGTTTATTGGGAAATCTGTTCTGGTAATAGCAGCTCATTGAGGGTCAGGCCGTGACACATCTGGGCAGTGTCTGTTCATGTGGCACACATTGAGGCTGCTTTTTATTATGTCATTGTCTGGCTATTACTCCATGGGGATTTGTGACATGACATTGTCACATGGCCAGCAGGGCCTAACTTTACCATTAACTTGTTACATGTGTATGTTGGGAGATGGTTGCAGACAGCAATTTAGTTTGAGCAGTTGCCATACTCAAGGATGTGGGCCAGGTGGATGCATGTATTTGTGTTTGCAGGATACATTTTGCAGTGTATATTCAGGGTGGTATCACAACATGGCAGTCAAGGTGCACGACACACCATTGATGTAGTGATGATGTGTCACTACGTCAGTGTCCAGTATACAGATGAAGTCCTGTCTGGAGGGGGCTGCCTGCAGGGTGTGGTCATGGGTGATGTGGGCCAGGGTGGGGGTGTCCCATGCAGAGGGGGGCTGCCTGCAGGGTGGGGTTATGGGTGATGGATCTGAGGTGTCCCATGTGGAGGGGGCTGCATGCAGGATGGGGTGATGGGGCCTGGGGTGTCCCATGTAGAGGGGGATGCCTGCAGGGTGGGGTCACGGGTGATGTGGGCTGGGGTGGGGGTGTCCCATGTGGAGGTGGCTGCCTCCAGGCTGGGGTCATGGCTGATGTGGGCTGGGCTGGGGGTGACCCATGTGGAGGGGGCTGTCTGCAGGGTGGGGTCACGATGATGGGGCTGGGGTGGGGATGTCCCATGTGGAGGGGGCTGCCTACAGGGTCAGGGTCGGGTGATGGGGGCTGGTGTGTCCCATGTGGAGGGGGCTGCCTTCAGGGTGGGGTCACAGGTTATGAGGTCTGGGGTGGCTCTTGCGGAGGGGAATGCCTGCAGGGTGGGGTCACGGGTGATGGGGCTGGGGTGGGGGTGTCCCATGTGAAAGGGGCTGCCTGCAGGGTGGGGTAATTGATGATGGGGCTGGGGTGACCCATGTGGAGGGGGATGCCTGCAGGGTGGGGTTATGGGTGATGGGGCTGGGGTGTCCCATGTGGATGGGGCTGCCTGCAGGATGGGGTGATGGGTGATGGGGCCTGGGGTGTCCCATGTGGAGGGGGTTGCCTGCAGGATGGGGTCACAGGTGATGGGTGATGGGGGTAGGGTGTCCCATGTGGAGGGGGATGCCTGCAAGGTGGGGTCATGGGTGATGGGGCTGGGGTGGGGGTGTCCCATGTGAAAGGGGCTGCCTGCAGGGTGGGGTAATGGATGATGGGGCTGGGGTGACCCATGTTGGAGGGGCTGCCTGAAGGGTTGGGTGACGGGTGATGGGCGCTGGGGTGTCCCATGTGGAGGGGTACACCTGCAGTGGGGAGTCACAGGTGATGGGGCTGGTGTGCACCAGGACCCCCAACCGGCCAATAGAGCTGGGGTTTTCCCAATAATATTTTAAGATGGAATAGCAGCACCCGTGAGATCGATGGGGATGCAGATTAATACTCAAGGATCAAATCAATAATGAAAGTCAATGGTTTGGCAAAGGGAGCCCGTTTAATGACAAGTACAAAAAACAGGGAGTTTCATGAATATCCACGGTTGCGTGATCTTCCTTCTCGCTTCACAACTCCAATGAACTTCATAAAAAACACATCATTTATACTAAAAACTCATCATCACTGACGTGTACAGCTTAAAAGTTGGCATGCAATTCTATTGATTCTAGGAAGATATCTTTAATATAGATACTATATCTGTACATGGTAACGGAGTAAGGGGATTGGGTAAACACTGTCAGGTGGGACATCTAAGCCCTACCTTAAAAATGGCCACTGTAGACGTCACTAAAAGTACGACGTCCCATTGGTTCTACTAACTATAGGACCCTAGATTACTTGGTGCACTATAATTGGGTTGGCACCAGCCCCACTCATACTTTTCCATTTTGCTTAGCAGCATGCAGAATGGTCGGCCAGGTGCAGGGTGCCCGTCAGCTCCCCCGGCCTTCCTTTAATTATTGCTACAATCAATCATCACTTCAACAGCCATGTGTCAATTATTTCATTGTGGTTGGCCTTCAGACTGCATCTCTGTCTGAAAAAAGTTCTGATATCTTTGCATGGCAATCCCCCATGAGTAGGTGTGAAAGTCTCACTTCTTCTCGCTTGGCTGGTCACTTGATTCAGACACCGTAAAATTGCCTTATTCTCCATGAAATTTGTGTATTTGATTTTCGTTTTGCCCACCACCTGCCTTCGGTTTCTTATCTTGACCTTTCTGAACAGGATATTCTGTTCCTTGCTTCATTAATTATAGCTACGGTTCGTCAATTTTAGCTGATACAACTTTGGCTTTTTGGCACAATCCATGCTTCCTTCCCACCTCTGGGCGATTCATCAACCACTCTCATGTCTTCCTTTGTATCCCTCTTCTTTGGATCCTCTGAATTCAATTTCACTATATCTTCTGGGTCCATTTTTTCTTCATCTTCTGGGTCTATACACGACGGCCTGAAGAAATGTCTCTTGGGGTCCATATTTTCAGAACTCCTTTTAGACTTCCTGCTGTTCTTACGTGTTCATCTTTGTTTCACGTCATTAGTTGACAGTGTCCATTTGGGCTGCAATAGATCCATCTTCCCACCTAATTTCTATGTTTCCTGGGATATAGAAACTTTGTTCCTTCCGGTGCATAAATGCTGGCTTTCAGAAAGTCTCTTATTTCTTCATCAGTCAGGTTTCTGGGCTTCTATCCTGGTTCGACATCAATCATGATCTTCATCCCTATGACCTTTTTTGCAGCTTTCTGGCACTGAAATATTACTATCTTATTGGCACAGAATCCAAGCAATATCATCACTAGCAGGGCTCCTGGGAATTTGAATGCATCTGCCAATCATTGTGGAATCCATGAAAATAGAGATCTAAACCAGCTGTTGTCATCCACTTCGTCAGTTTAATCAATCATTTGATTCTGTAGTTTCGTCAGCATACCTATGGCTTCTGTTAGATCTTCTTCATTGTGAGAAGGTATTAATGTGCAACATGATTCTCCGATTTTTGCACAAACACATCCTTCCATGGCTGTGATCATGTCAAGGACGTATCTGTTCTGTAGAGTCATTAGTCGAATTGCTCTTAACTCTTCCTTTATTGCGCTGAATCCTTTTATGGTTGTGTTGATGGTCTGCAGTAACTCCCATCTGGTTATCTGCAACCATTTAGTATTTGCTCCAACTTGAATTCTTGGCATGAAGATTGTTGTGAACACTGAGAAAGTCTGACTAAACAGCCTATGTTCATATAGAATCGCATCAAAAGCTTCTATTGATTTGGTAGAGAAATAGTTTTCTTTCTTCATTCTGTTTATTAATTCTGCAGATCTCTTCTTCCTTAGGTGAGCATCTGCTTTCGGAAAACTGTCAATATTCAGGTCACTTTTCGGAATCACCAATGCCGGAATGTGGACATTCACTATTGTGCAAATACCTCCCCAGTTTCTTGGCAGTCTGATACATGCTTTGAATCCACATGCCCAATAATGATTCATGATCTCTGCAGTTCCCTGTACCATTGCTGGAGCATCTGAAACACGTCCACAGTTTTGATTCTCCCCCATTTCCCTTGTGCCATTATTCCTGAAGCAGAATTTTGGCCTTTCCAATGGCACTATCTGCAGGGGTCCTCCCCTGTCTTCGACCCAGGTCAGTAGTTTAGCAAGTCTTTTTGTCCATAATGGCTTGCATCCATTTTGCACTATGTTGATAGTGTGTTAGTAGTGACTGAAGACCATCCATGCTCTGCAGATCACCAGTGCTTTCTCGCATCCATATGGTGAAAGCACTTTTCCCCAAATTTGTATTTGGCCTCTGTTCTTCCATTTTCTGGCTTCTTCTGGAGTTTTTCCTTGGATGTTTAGTTTTTGATTTGCCTAGCTTCTTATTTCTGCTTCTTTAACTCCAGGCTTCTCATATCTGATCTCAATGTGTTTTGTCTTTCCATTGTTTCTTGTCTTTATGTCCTGGTCATTATCACCTTCATTTGGATCAGTTGCTTCAGTTGCCGATTTCAGTGAGGCATCACTTCCCATGAACTGGCCTCTGGTCTTGCACATTGCTACGTGCGATAGACAGTGTGCTGTCTCGACTTCAATTTCTACAGCTACAAAGATCTTTGACTTCCCCATGCTGTAAGGTAGGAGTGCACAAGAAAAGCATTCCCCCTCTGAACCTTGTCTTCCAACTTCTTTCACATGTTGGTACCATATGTTGTTTCCCAAATGTGCTGTGCTGTCCAAGTAGTCGTTTAGTTCACTGTCATCTCCTTGTATGCTTCTCTTGATCCTCAAGGTTTTCATGTAGTTTGCAATAACTAGCTCCTTGAATGCTTCTGTATAGCTTCTTCTTGCTGGATGATTCTCAGGTACCTCAATCCATGGTGCAGGCCTCTTCATATGCACTAATGGAGTAGGGGAAAGTCTGGCAATTCTTTCCTTCTTTTCTTGCATCCTTCTTCTTTTGGTTATAAATGTCCATATCCACTCTTCCATTGTTCCAGAATATGGCTGTAGTGTAGCATTTGTACTTGTCCCTTCCACTGGTACATGTGTGCTTGTCAATGCTGTCTCTGTTGGTTTGTTCTCTAACTCTTCTTGTCTCTTTAAAGGTTCAGCCTTTTCCATTTGTCTTTTCACTTCACTTGTAGTAGAACTTCTCATTGTTGGCTGTCCAATCTCCCTTTCTTCTTTGGCTTGTGGTTCTGTAATTATTGACATTAGTCACATAGTGTGTGTGCATTCATCTTTTGCATGCGGGTAGTTGTCAGTAACCTTCTTTCATTCACATTCTGCCAACCCTGTCTACAGCTTTTTTAATTTGCTTGTTACCATAAATGTGTGTGTATCATTGCTAATCACATCCATCTCAAGTTTGCTCACTCCATTATCAGACCTTCTACAGACTGGAATGATTATATATGGTCTGGGTGCCTTCATGGGCTTCATGCGTGCATCGTTAGGTGGGTGCACTGGAATCGGAACGCTTTGTGCACCAATATAAAATGCAGTTCTAATCGTCAGTGACAGTAAAACAATAATGAATATAATACATAAGTACATGAAACCACTATAGGTTAATCTACAGCATCTAATTCCGGAAAAATAAGAGCATCTCTCCTCCTGAGGGCGGACAAGGTTGCTACCTTGATTTCCTAGCTCGATCATCTGTTGAAAGAAACTAACTTTAAATAAACTCTTAGACAATATTATTTCTGTATTCTGCTGTTTCTGCTTGTAGGTTGCAGGTACTGAAACAATTGTCCCTCTTTGCCTGAACAATGGATTATCTGTTGTCTCTGGTTGCAGTTCCTTTTTCTACGTATGAGGAAATGTGAAAATCAATTCATAAGTTCAGCAAGTCTCTTTACTGTACATGTTCAAAGTACACGAGTTCCCAGTCGATGCCCCTTACCTGCTTCATTCCAGACGACATGTTGTGTCCTTGTCAGTGTAACAAGAGTGAAGTCTCTTGCAGTACCTTCTCGATCTGTCCCTCGGCGGAAAGTTTAAAATCTTCTCAGATAGTTCTGTTGATGATTAGAAAGTTCGACATGCATCACGATACCATGCAAAAGCCTGCTCATCTGTGTAGAATTGGCTGGGTCTCTGATAAATGTGAGGATGTCAACATCAGGGGGTCTCCCCACAAGTTCTGGAAAATCCTCAATTAGGCAAAAAAAGATGTTGCTTGCCAATCTGCTATCTTCTGGTGACTGGGACATTTGTCTGCCTTTGCTGAAGTTTGGAACTGTTTGGCCCTCACTAACTGTGAGCAGTTTCTGCAATTTCAGTGTGTGTGGAGAGCAACTTGGATGATAATTTTGTCCAGGATTATACTTAAACTTTCTGTGTTTGCTGGATCTTGAAGAAATGTGAAAACGTCTGTGGTTCTCCCAACAAGATCTGGACAGTCTTCAATTAAGCGAAAGAACAGTACGTTGATAAGCCTATTAGCTTCTTCCTCTGCTTCAGACATTTAGTTTTTCCTCGCTGTACTCCGGAAGCAGGAGGAACTGCTCGGCAATCACAGTGAGCAGCCTCCTTACTGTCTTTTATTTTTCAGGTTCTTGAAGAAATTCAGTGATGCTGGTGAGCCTCCCCACCAAAGACGGGTAGGTTCTCAGTACTAACTCGAAATATATCAAAATGTCTTTAGTGATGTCACTACTGTGGGACACCATAAGTGAGTCCGAACAAAGTGTCTCTGTTGAAAGAATCTGGATACTGTATTTTCCTCCAATTTATGTGTCGTCGGTCAAAATTTGCCATCTCCATTCTTATCAAGGCTTCAGTGTGCCTCAGTCCATAGTTCAAAGTCAACAGACTATGTTGTGGCTTATGCGTGCACTTTTCTTCTTCACCCTGCAACTAGGATGCACAGAGTGTCCATTTATTTTTAAAGGTGTTTTTATTTGCATTTCTTTAAACATAACGTTGTTTACCCAGCATTTGTCTTGTACTGTGCTGTACATTTTGTGGAGTCTTTCAGGGGTATAGTGCCATTCTATCATCATTTTTGTCCAGGCTTCTCTTGTTTGGATCGTCCGTGTCCATTTAGGGATTATTTGCCAAATATATGTCCATTGTGCCTTTGTGATATATTTTTTTAGCATTGTTTCCCATTTCTCATGTAGTGCCATTTTGTTTCCTCTGTCTGGGCGTTTATGAATTTGTAGATAGTTGAGAAATATTTTTTATCACCTGACTGAGTCCTGATATATGTCTCGAATGGAGTCAAGTCCTTAGTTATTGCTTGCGTTATTCTCGGGAGGTAAGCCAGTGATGTAATTGTTCATATTGATATCTGTCCTTTTCCATAAGTCCCAGTAGGTCCTGGCACTCTGTGTAGGTTCTAATCCGGCCATCGTACATGTCTCCCACTTTCGTGCAGTCGGCGTCCTACCATTTTTGGTAAGCTCCTTTCTCGGTACCCGGTCCAAAGTCTGGGTTCTCGAGTATGGGCATAAAGGGGGCTGGATCTTTTGTCAGTGTTTCTTTTTTGGTTGCCCTGTCCCAAATTTCCAAGGCTGCACTCATGATTTCTATGATTCGGACATTCTGATGCCTGAACTCGGGTCTGGTCCGGAGAAGGTGGCGCATGCTTGTTCTTTCCACTGCTCTGTCGTGTGCTTCCCAGATTTTTTCTGAATTGTTCGGGATCCATTCCTTCAAGACCCACATCTGGGCTGCCTCGTAGTACTTCCGAAAATGGGGGAGTGCCATACCTCCTTCTGACTTTTGTGCCGTGAGTGTTAGGTTGGAGAGTCTTAGAGTTTTGTTTCGCCAGATGTATTTGGTTATTAATTTGGTGATTGTCTTAAAAAATGAAGCGGGTATTTGAATGGGGAGAGCTAGGAAGAAGTATAGTAGCTTGGGCAGTATTGTCATTTTTATGACCGTAATTCTGCCCCACCATGTTATTGCTAGCGGGTTCCACCTTTCCAGATCTCCCTTCACCTGATCTTTAAGTTTCGTGTAGTTCCCTGCATAGAGGTCTTTTATTGTGTTGGTTAGCGTGACTCCAAGATATATTACCTCTTTTCCCTCCATTTGAAGTTGTAGTTCCTCAGTTTTCTTATGTATTTCTAGGTTATCTCCAGCCAATACCATTACCAATGATTTTTGCCTAATTATCTGCAGACCTGAGATGGTTCCGTAGTCGTCTATTTCTTGTACTAGGAGGCGCAGTGATGTTATCGGTTCGGTCAGGGTCATCATCATGTCATCTGCATATGCCGCTGTTTTGTGTGTCCATCCCCCCATATCTATGCCCTTGATATTGGGTGCCGCCCCCTAATCTTTGCCAGCAGCAGCTCGAGGAAGATTGCTTATAGAAGAGGGGACAGTGGACAGCCTTGTTTAGTACCTCTCCATATGTTGAAAGTTCTCCATTTAATGCTATCCTGGCTGAGGGTGAGTTGTAGTTGGCTCGTATCATTTTTATATATGACGTGCCCATTCCCATTTTCGCCAGTATTGCAAATAGCATGGACCACTCAACCCGGTTAAATGCTTTTTCCGCATCTACCGCTACAATTGCTGCCGGGGTTTTGGTGATCCCCACCTTCTCTATCAAGTGCACAATACGTCTGATATTGTCGTGTGTTTTCCTGTTGGGAATGAAACTTGATTGATCCTGATAGATCAGCTTAGGACGGAGCAGGGAAAGTCTATTAGCGAGGACTTTATTGTATAGTTTAGCGTCCATATTTATTAGCGCTATTGGTCGGTATGAGCTCGGGTGCACCGGTCCTTGCCTTTCTTGTGGATGACCAGTATTTTGGCTTCATTCATTGACGCCGCAACGTTCTCCATTTCCTTGAAGGTGTTGAAGAGATCTGCTAGAATGGGGGATAGGGATCCCGCATAGGTTTTATAAAATGCGGCTGTGTAGCCATCTGGTCCGGGGGATTTGTTTTTAGGCAGATCTCTGATTGCTCCAGTCACCTCCTCAGATGTTATTGGTTCCTCAAGTGATGATATTTCTTCTGATGTGATGGTTGGGATAGTTACCCCGCTCAGGTACTCCTCCTGTTCATTCTCTTTTGGTTTGTCCGATGTGTACAGTTTCTGGTAGTAGACTCTAAATATTTCTTTTATATCTTTGGATTGTGTTTGCGTTAGTCCGTGTTCATCAATCAGGGCCTTTACCGTGCAGTTTTGTAGTTCTCCTTTTAATTGTCTTGCTAGGACTTTGTCTGCTTTATTCGATTTCATCGCATACCAGTGTTTCAGGTGGAGGAGTTGAGTTTCCGCTCTTTTAGTTCTGATAGCTTCTAGCTGGCTCTGGGCGTGTCTATAGGCTCTCTTGATTTTCAAAGATCTGTTAACCGACCATTTCTTCTCTTAGCTCGTCTATTTTGCTTTCCAATTCATTTTCCCACTTTCTAGATTGTTTGTCTTTCTGTGCACCACCTTGAGGGCTTCCCACACTGTACTTATTGACACTTCTGGTGTTTTGTTTAGTTCGAAGTATTCTATGATTTTCTCTCTGATTGTTTCTCTCATTACTGGATCTTGTATGATTTCGCTTGGCAGTGACCAGCGCCACAGACCTGATGTTTTACGGATCTTGGGGAGTGACATCCACAATGGGGCATGATCTGAGAGCGAAATGGTACCTTTTTCAATATCTTGTATCTCCCCAAGTAGGCTCGCTGAAGCCCGGATATAGTCTGTTCATGAGCTTGTGGCGTGAACGTGTGAGTAGTATGTGTAACCCGGGGATGCCCCTCTGATTCTCCGCCATACATCTTCTAGGGCCATCTTCCCCATCGCCTCTTTTAGAGATTGTGTCGGTGTCCCGTGTTGCGCTACCTTGGGTTTTGAGCATTCCTCCCTGGGATTCCATGCAAGGTTGAAGTCGCCTGCTAGTATTACTTCTCCTTCTGCAAAGTTTTCCAGTTTATTCACGATGTCCTTTACAAAACCGTCCTGGCTTGTGTTAGGGGCATATAACGTTGCCAATGTCAGTGAGCAGTTTTCAATCCGTACTTTCACAAATAAGTAGCGGCCTAGTTTATCTGCCTTTGTTTCTCTTATGTGTGCATTGAGTTGGTAAGCAAATGCGATCATGACTCCCTTTTTCTTCTCTACGTCGTTAGCCTGGAGTATCTGATTGTATCCTATTATGCGTATATGTTCTGTCCTCTTCTTCTGTACATGTGTTTCTTGGAGCATTATTATGTCGTATTTTTCTCTGTTTAGAAAGTGCTCCAGTTTTTTTTCTTTATACAGGAGAGCTCATGCCTCTAATGTTGTATGTTAATATTTTCAGCCCCATTCTTTTCTTTGGGTTTTTGGGTTTCCTTTTCTCTTTCGGTGTGGGTTGCTATTTTGTACGTAAAAGCCTGTGTGTCCCCCTTTTCCCTCTTGTAACAATCCCCCAAATTCCCCCTCTGACCACCCACCCCACCCCCCCAACAAGTTCCCTGAGGAGGGCATTGGGCCCTAAGGTTGCTCGGGCATCCTGCCCTCGCTCAATGCCCTCTAGTGACTCAGGTTTTAAGTCTTTCGCAGGGAGTCTTAAATCCTGCTTGTCTATTGTGGATTGATTCCAAGGAAGTCTCCTGGCTCTGCCGCCTCCTCATGTGACATTATGCCCTTCGCGTTTCGCGTCACCCTATGTAGCTTCACCTTTCTGTCTGTCTAGATGTAGGGTCCCCTTCTTGGGGGCAGTATTATTTTTGCTCTGGTTTTCGAGTTTGGAGTTTGGGCCTTTTGGTCTCTGTCTGCCAGCCCCTCGGCTCCCGTCTTCCTCTGTGGGTTTCACCGTTCTTTGGTAGCTCCTTCTCTTGTTCTTGCATGTCCAGTATCTTGAGTCCCTCCTCACATGTAGTGATACAATGTTGTTTCTCCTCCCACGTGAAGAGGAGACCAAATGGAAAGGTCCATTTATAGTGCACTTGTTGCTCTGTCAAGTATTTAGTTATCTGGGTCATCTCTCTTCGCTTTTTGAGCGTGGATTGAGCAAGGTCCTAGAATACCTGAATTTCTTTGCCGTTCATTCTTATGTGGTCTATGGTTCTGGCTTTCCTCAGGATTTGCTCTTTTTGTGTGTACTGAGTCATTGCTACCAGTACATCCCTTGGGTGGGCCCCCGGTTCTCCCGCTCTGCGGGGGCCTACTCTATGTATTCTGTCTATCTGGATCTATTCCCCTGTGCCATCTGTGAGTATGTCTTGAAACACCTGTTGTACTGCCGTGCTGAGGTCTTTATCCTCAACCGTTTCAGCCATGTTTTTTATTCTTATGTTCGACGTCCGAGACCGGTTTTCTAAGCCTTCGCATTGGATTGCTAGTTCTTGCGCTGGTCTTGCCAGTCGATCTTGTGCCTCTGTGTGTTGCAGCGTTTCCTCGTCTATGTTCTGGAGCATTCTCTCCAGTTTGTCTGTTTGCTTCTCCAGATTCCCTATGTCCCTCTTCAGTTCCTGGATGGCTTGTTTCATTTCCCCCTTCATGTTTTCGAACTGGGCCTGCGTGGAGGATATAAATTGGTCCTGGAATTCTTTAAACCATGTTTTCATATCCTCTTTCATGGCCATTTCTGCGTCTCTTGTCTAGTGTCGCCTTCCCCTTGCCCATCTGCGTGTTTGTTTTTGGGGTAGCTCCTTTGTCTACGCTCCAGAGCTGGATCAAGTCCTGTTCTGGTTTGGCTTTGTTGCTGCAGGAGGGTGTCGCCTGTTGCGCCTGACGAATCCTGGGTCTTGACATGTGTGAGTCTCATTTTTTTCTTAAACTTATCTGTTACTCCGAGGTAGCCTAGGATATGTAGGAGCTACCTCTGCTGTGAGTGCCCTTGATGGGCTGTCTTGGCTTTGCCGGATTCTTGTGTGTGCTTGTTTGGTCAGGAGCTTGTCTGCCTCTGGGCGCCCGTGGATGGGTTCTCTGATGGCGTGTGTTTGCGCTCCTGAGGCTGTGGCCTTGGGGGCTGCCTTCTCTGGCACACTTGGGTGGGGTATGGATTCCAATACCCTGTTGTCTATTGTTGTCCCGCAGAAGCCTGATTGTCTCCTTCAGGCCCCTTGTGGGAGAGGGGCCACTTTTTATTGACCCCCTTTCACTCACAATGATCCGGCTTCCCTTCCTGTTGGCAGCAGGGGCCTTAGTGTTGCTTTTGTATTCTGTGGATTCCAATGGGAGTGGGCTCAGGTGTCTCTAGGTCTAATGGTGCCTTTGCTTTAGTCAGGGCCCGCTTGTGGAGGGTCCCTCCCGCCCTGCCTCTAGTCCGGGGCCTGGAGCTTATTCTATTATTAGCAGAGGTTAGAGGGGGGCTTTTTTATGGCTAGGGTGTCCTGCAAGCCTCCCCTCCCTGAGGCTTATTGTAGTTGACTTGGATGAGACCCCGCTTCCCCAAAGGTGTCGGTCTCGTACCTGCCAGTGCCCTCCTCTGCAGCGTGTGCTGTCCACAGCGTTGGGATCTCTCGCACTGGTGCGTGCGCGGCTGTGGGTCACCGATGGCTCGCCATAGGGGGTTGCGCCTCCGTCTCCGTCTCACTGCTCTGCTGTCCAGGGGTGTCTAGGGCGCTGTTTCGGCCAGGATGGTACCGCTGCATTGTGGTCCATCTAAGGTGGAACGTATTCCACCCTCCATGGGGCTCCTCCTCTCGTTCCGCTCTGGTGTTCGCCTGGGGCCCCAGCATCAGCCTTTGAATCGCCGCCCCCACAGATAGTGTCCGGGCCACTTCTCCTGCCGGGTGAGTCGCAGCTTTGGCCGCCAACGTACAACGTCATTGAGCATCCCATCACAATGGTTGTAGCTTTCTCTATGGTGAACGCTGCGGCAGCTAAACTTTGTTTGCAAGGGAAGTGGCCTCTCATCACTGGGTCCAAATTCGCACTGTAGTATGCCCGGGGTTTGTACCACAATGTGGTTCTCTGTGTGAGCACTGCCATCATGATGCTGCCATTCATGTATGAGAACATGTAAAATTCCTCTGCATAGTTGGGAATCCCTAAAACTGGTGCGGTGCAAATGGCTCTCTTGAGTTCAGTAAATCCTTTTTTTCCATGGTCTCAGACCATTCAATGTTTTCTTTCATCACCTGTGCCTTCTTTAGGGCAAGTAATAACGGCTTGGTATAAGAGCTGTAGTCAAAGACCCAAGCTCTGACATAATTGCAAAGACCTAAAAAGCTCTGCATGTGTTTTATCGTGTGTGGCTGAGCTGTGTTCAGTATGGTTTCAGCCCTTTCTGGGGTAACTCTTTACCCCTCATGTGAGATGAATTGGCCTATATACAGCACTTCTTGCTGACAATATTGTAACTTCTCTTTGTCAACTTTATATCCTTTCTCAGCCAATATAGTCAATAGCTGAATAGAATCGCGTCTGCATCTTTCCTCTGTTGTGCTGCAAATTAAGATGTCATCCACATATTGCAAGACACCACTCTTTAATGCAATATTGCTTAAGTCCATCGGCAGGACTCTGTTGAAAATTGAAGCAGACTCACAGTCACACTGGAGTAAACTTGTGTTTTTCAGACGCATCTGTCAGAATGTAAATGTCGTCAAATCTTGCGAGTCTTGGTGCAATGGGATTGAGAAAAATGCATTTTTCAAGTCAATCACCGTGAAATATTTTGCCTCAAAGGGTATATTACATAGGATTGTGGCCGGGTTAGGGACTAAAGGGAACTCGGCCTCTACCTTATAATTTATCGGCGTAATTCTTGAATTAGTCCCCAAGACCCTGCCTTTGATTTTTTGATAGGGTAAACTGTGGTATTGCATGACGACTCTGACGTCACTAAGATGCCCTGTTCCATCATAGCCGAAATTGTTTTGAAAATTCCCTCATCTGCCTCCCTAGACATGGGATACTGTTGTGCTTTTGGTAAGATTGCTCCTGGCTTCAGTTTAATTTTTACTTCTCCAACTCCTTTCAATAATCCTACGTCACAGGGTACTGTGGTCCATACTGAGACAGGCACCTGACCATGCCGTCCTCAAAATATTCAGGACGGTTCTGTGCCAACATCATTCTCTGGGGCACTTTGCTTTTTATCATTTTCACCCAAAAGGTGAGATTTACCTCAACAGTTGTTTCTTCCCCATGTGCTTGCTCGTCAAACAGATCGTAATTAGTGATGTCAGTCAATCTGTACCCTTCTTCAACGGCGATTACTGTGTACCATTGATGGCCTTCATCACTACAACCTTCAATCAAAGCCATTTTCCCTCATACTATGGCTATGTGTATCATCGAGTAAAAAATACTTGTCCCTTTTCCTCGTGCATAGGTATTTTTGGTCTAAAGAGAAATTCATCTGGGGTCCTCATGGTTTTGTCTGCTAGGCTTGGTAGCCCTGCCATCAGCACACGTACTCCAAACAAAAATATTTCTGGCTCCAATGGGATAGCTCTCATAGCTGTGTGTCATGCGTATGCTCTAATCATCTTGCATACGTTCAAATAGTGAATGCCTGGAGTTGAAGATACTATGCCCTTCTCTGTGAACGAGATTGTCATGTTTAACTTTGTCATTAGATCTCATCCCAAGATATTTACTGGGGTTTGTCTAGAATATAACAGTGGTACGTTCACATCACATTCTCCTATAGAGACTGGAAGTGTATCTGTAAAAGGAACATGACTTGTTGCTCCTGTTAAGCCCTGAGTATTTATAGCATCTCCGGACAAGGAAAACTTGCCCTCACATATACAGGTGCGTTTTGCACCCGTGTCAACTAAGAAGGAATATTCTTTATCCACTATAATGACATCTACCCTTGGTTCCTGGTGAGGGTCTGGTGTCACTGATAGGATAGAACACATCAGGTTTCCCAGTGACCTGTCCTAGTCCATATACAACTTTGTCCCATTTTGTGTGAATGGTCTTCCCCATCACCAGTGTTAGCTCTTATCCCAGCGTTCACAGCCTGACCTGTACTTGTTATCTGTGACAGTTGCATCAGTGACTGTTGGGACTGTCCTTGTGGAAAACGTATCAAATTCTGAGGTTACAAGCTTTGCTGTGCCCCTGGCGTTTGCTGTTGCACCATGTGATTCTGTGCAACTCCATTTCCTCCCTGTTGTAAAAATACAGGTGGATTCACCATACCTGCTCTTGTTCCTTGGTCATTTTGCATCATGCCTTGACTTCTGCATGTGCGTGCTTTGTTGGGTGTGTGCCCTGTCACCCCACACCCCCAACATATTGGCGATGGCCTGATCATTTGCCCATTTGACATATCCTGACTTCCATTTTGCATGTTTTGAAAACCTTTCTGATTACTCTGCCATTTTCTTCCCCCTAAATCCTCTCCCTCTGGGGTAGAACCCATTATTACCCTGATTTGCTTGATTTGGATTATTGACCTGCTGCATGCTCGGTCCGTCTGTGTTTGTTATCATTGCCCCTCCAATGGCATATCTTGACAATTTTTTTTTGCACTAATTTTGCCTCTTCTGCTTTTGGTGCAGACTCTTTTTTGCGATTCTTCTCTTGCAGCAGCCTGCAGTAGTGTGCTATGGTCAACTATATTTCAGACTACGGTTTGGCCTCGATTCCTACCAATTTCTTGAGCTGCTTCTGTACCTGATCTGGCAGCCCTTGGCATAATATGTGGTAAAACACGAGTATAGATTTCCCCCAAGATTCATGAGTTTCCAGTACCCATGTGTCTTGGAAATTCTGAATGTAAAGCAAAGGGTCCTCCGACTCCTTCGTCTTACGTGTCATTATGGCTCCCATGTCTGAAGTATCTGGATATAACAATCGTAATGCTTTCCATACCACGGCTCTGCAACTGTTAAACAGCGCTCCGTCATGCGCAGTATTAACTGTAGTCACACCAGGGTAACCTGCACGTGTCCACACATCCTCAGCTGTATCACCAAGTATGGCAAATAAAAGACCTTTGATATCCCCTATAGCTAACGTGTTCCCTGCCGTCATTTTTTCTAGCTCGTGTATCCATTTTCCGGCTTCCGATGTCAGCATTGGAAGCTTATTTTTCAGGTTTTCCTGATCCATGTGAGGCCATGGAATACACTGTGATCTCGTTCCTCCTTTCTCGAGCAACGGAAATTGGGACGCTTTGCCCTCCCTCTCTTCT